>NC_092227.1:29970199-30323508 GCF_036320965.1 Panulirus ornatus | reverse complement strand
AACGTCTACCAACGCTTTTTTACCCTACGACACTCGTTACCCGCTAGGCTGAGGAGTAAGGACCGCTATGTGACGGAGCTCCTCCGGGCCCTTTTTTGCGATCCGACACTCTGTGCCCGCGAGGCTGAGAGATATAGAGAGGAAAGTGACTAGGCGTCTACTTACACTTTTTTAGCCTTTCGACACTGTGCCTTCTAGGCTGAGAGATAAGGAGCGCAAAATGACGGAACGTCATGGGGCGCTATGTGCCATGCGACACTCTCCGATAGGTACGTTGAGAGGTAAGGAGCACAAAGTGACGGAGCGCATCCAGGCGTTCTTTTGCCCTTCGACACTCTTTGCGTGATACGCCGAGAGGTAAGGATCGCAAAGCGACGGAGCGTTTCCTGGCGTTTTCTTGTCCTCCGACACTATGTGCTCGCTAGGCTGAGAGTTTAGGAGTGGAAAGAGACGGGGCGTCTCTGGTAACTTTTTGTCTCTCCGACACTCTGTGTCCGCTAGGCTGAGAGGTAAATAGCGGAAAGTGACAGAGCGTCTCCAAGCACTTTTTTTCCTTACGACACTCCGTGCCTGCTAGGCTGAGAGATAAGGAGTGCAAAATGAGGGGGCGCATCCAGACGCTTTTTTGCACTCCGACACTCTTTGCGCTGTAGGTTGAGAGGTAGGGAGCGCAAAGTGACGGAGCGTTCTCGGGCGCTTTTTTGCCCTGCGAGAGTCTGCTCTTTAGACTGAGAGGTTAGGAGTGCAAAGTGGCGGAACGTTTGCGGGCACTTTTTGGCCCTCCGACACTCTGTGCCCTCTAGGCTGAGAGGTATAGAGGTCAAAGTGACGGAACGAAACCCGACACCCGGCAATTATTTGCCCTCCGACACTCTTTCCGCACTAGGCTGAGAGGTAAAGAGTGCAAAGTGACGGAGCGTCTATTGGCGCTTTTTTGCTGTTCGACACTCTTTACCCGCTAGGCTGAGGAGTAAGGAGCGCAAACTGACGGATGGTCTCAGGGTACTTTTTTTCACTGCAAATTTCTTTGCCCGCTAGGCTGAGAGGTAAGGAGTGCATAGTGACGGAGTGTCTCATGGCAATTTTTTGCCCCCCGACACTTTATGCCCGCTAGGCTGAGAGGTAAGACAAGGAAAGTCACGGAGCGTCTACAGACACTTTTTTACCCTATCACACTCTGTGAGCGCTAGGCTGAGATATAAGGATTGCAAAATGACGGAACGTCTCCAGGCGCTTTTTTGCCCTGCGACACTCTGTGCTCGCTAGGCTTTGAGGCAAGGAGTGCAGAGTGACGGAAAGTCTCCCAACGCTTTTTTGCCCTACGATACTATTCCCACTCGGCTGAGAAGTAAGGTGCGCAAAGTGACGGAGATCCTCCCGGGCGCTTTTTTTCCCTCCAACACTCTGTGCCCGAGAGGCTGAGAAATTAGAAGAGGAAAGTGACGGATCGTCTCCTTACACTTTTTTGCTTTTCGACACTCTGTGCCTGCTAGACTGAGAGATAAGGAGAGCAAAGTGACGGAGCATCTTCGGGCGCTTTTTTCCCGTGCCTCTGTCCGTGCTCGATAGGTTGAGAAGTAAGAAGCACAAACTGACAGAGCGTTTCCAGGCGCTTTTTTGCCCTCCGTTACTCTTTGGCTGGTAGGCCAAGAAGTAAAGAGTGCAAAGCGACTGAGCGTCTCCTGACGCTTTTTGTCCTCCGACACTCTGTGCTCGCTAGGCTGAGATGAAGCGTCTCTGGGCACTTTTTGTCCCTCCAACATTTTCTGTCCGCTAGGCTGAAAGGTAAATAGCGCAGAGTGACGGAGCTTCTCCTTTCGCTTCTTTGCCCTCCAACATTCTGTGCCAGCGGGGCTGATAGATAAGGAGAGGAAATTGACGGAGCTTCTCAATCTATTTAGCCCTTCGACACTCTGTGCCTGCTAGGCTGAGAGTTAAGGAGCGCAAAGTGACAGAGCTTTTACGGGTGCATTTTCCCTCCGAAAATCTGCTCCTTAGGCTGAGAGGTAAGGAGCGCAAAATGAAGGAGCGCATCCGGGCGCTTTTCTGCCCTACGACACTCTTTTCCCTGTAGGCTGAAAGGTAAGGAGGACAAAGTGACAGAGCGTCACTGGGAGCTTTTTTGCCCTTCAACACTCTGTGCTCGCTAGACTGAGAGGTTAAGAGTGCAAAGTGACTGAACGTCTCTGGACACTTTTTGGCCCTTCGACTCTTTGCGTGCTAGGCTGAGAGGTAAGGAGCACAAAGTAACGGATGGTCTCAGGGCATATTTTTTCACTCCAAGACTCTTTGCCCGCTAGGCAGACAGGTAAAGAGTGCATAGTGACGGAACATCTCCCGGACTTTTTTGCCCTCCGATACTCTGTTCCCGCTAGGCTGAGAGGTAAGTAACGCAAAGTGAGGGCGTGTCTCCTGGCAATTTTTTGCCCTCTAACACTCTTTACCCACTAGGCTTCGAAGTAAGGAGCGCAAAATGACCAAGCGTGTCGAGGCAATTTTTTGCCCTTTGACACTCTTTGCCCGCTAGGCTGAGAAGTAAGGAGCGCAAAGTGATGGATCTTCTCCGAGCAGTTTTTTCAATCAGAGACTCTGTGCCCGCTATTCTGAGACATAAGGAGTGCAAAGTCACGGAGCGTCTATAGGCACTGTTTTATCCGCTCACACTCTGTGAGCGCTAGGCTGAGATGTACGGAATGCAAAGTGAGGAAACGTCTCCGAACGCTTTTTTGCCCCACGACACTCTGTTCCCGCTAGGCTCAGAAGTAAGGAGAGCAAAGTGACGGAGCGTCTCCAGGCACCCTTTTGCCTTCCGACACTGTGCCTGGTAGGTGTAGAGATAAGGAGTGCAAAGTGGCTGAGCGTCTGCAGGCGCTTTTTTTTCCGACACACTTTGCTCGGTGGGCTAAGAGGTAAGGAGCGATAAGCGACGGAGTGTCTCTGGTCACTTTTTTGCCCTCCGACACTATGTGCATGCTGGGCTAAGAGATAAGGAGCGTAAAGAGACGGATCGTCTCCGGGCGCTTATTTGCCTTCTGACACTCTATGCTCTCTAGGCTGAGAGGTAAGGAGAGAAAAGTGACGCAGCGCATCCGGCCGCTATTTTGCCCTTCGGCACTCTGTCTTCGATAGGCTAAGAGGTTAGGAGTGGAAAGTGACGGAGCGTCTATGGGCGCTTTTTTCACCTCCAACACTCTGTGCTCTCTAGGCTTAGAGGTAGAGATCGCAAAGTGGCGGAGCGTCTCCGGGCGCTTTTTTTTTTCCCTCCGACACTCTGTGCTCCCTCGGCTCAGATGTAAGGGGTGCAAAGTGAGGGAGTGTATCCGGGCAATTTTTTCCCCTGCGACACTCTTTCTCCACTAGGCCCAAAGTGATGGAGCACTCCAAGCGCTTTTTTGCCCTACAACATTCTTTGCCCACAAGGCTGAGAGATAAGGAGAGTAAAGTGATGAAACTTCACCGTACACTTTTTTCCCCTCCGACACTCTGTGCCTGCTAGGCTGAGAAATAAGGAACGCAATGTGACGGAGCGTCTTCGGCCGCTTCTTTGTCGTTCGACTCTCTGTGCTCCCTAGGCTCAGAGGTAAGGGGTGCAAAGTGAGGGAACGCCTCCGGGCAATTTTTCCCCTGCGACACTCTTTCCCCACTAGGCTGAGAGTTATGGAGCGCCAAGTGACGAAGCGTGTCAGTGCGCTTTTTTTCCCTTCGATTCTCTTTGCTGGTTATGCAGAGAGATGAGCAGTGCAAAGTCACAGAGCGTATATAGGCACTTTTTTACACTCTGACACTCTGTGAGCGCTATGCTAACAGGTAAGGAGTGCAGAGTGGCGGAACGTCCCCGGGAGCTCTCTTGCCTGCGACACTCTGTATCCGCTATGCTGAGAGGCAAGGAGTGCAAAGTCACGAATCGTCTCCGAACGCTATCTTGCCGTACGACACTCTGTTCCCGCTGGGTTGAGAAGTAATGAGCCCAAAGTGACGGACCACCTCCGCGCGCTATTTTGCCCTACAACATTCTGTGCCCACAAGGCTGAGAGATAAGGAGAGTAAAGTGATGGAACGTCTCCTTACACTTTTTTCCCCTCCGACACTCCGTGCCTCCTAGGCTGAGAAATAAGGAACGCAAAGTGACGGAGCGTCTTCGGCCGCTTCTTTGTCGTTCGACTCTCTGTGCTCCCTAGGCTCAGAGGTAAGGGGTGCAAAGTGAGGGAGTGTTTCCGGGCAATTTTTTCCCCTGCGACACTCCTTCCCCACAAGCCTGAGAGTTATTGAGCGCAAAGTGACGAAGCGTGTCAGGGAGCTTTTTTGACATTCGACTCTCTTTGAAGGTTATGCAGAGAGATAAGCAGTGCAAAGTCACAGAGCGTCTATAGGCACTTGTTTACACTGTGACACTCTGTGAGCGCTATGCTAACAGGTAAGGAGTGCAAAGTGGCAGAACGTCTCCGGGAGCTCTCTTGCCTTGCGACACTCTGTATCCGCTATGCTGAGAGGCAAGGAGTGGAAAGTCACGAATCGTCTGCGAACGCTATCTTGCCGTAAGACACTCTGTTCCCGCTGGGTTGAGAAGTAAGGAGCCCAAAGTGACGGAGCACCTCCGAGCGCTTTTTTGCCCTCCAACATTCTGTGCCCACAAGACTGAGACATAAGGAGAGTAAAGTGATGGAACGTCACCTTACACGTTTTTCCCCTCCGACACTCTGTGCCTGCTAGGCTGAGAAATAAGGAACGCAAAGTGACGGAGCGTCTTCGGCCGCTTCTTTGTCGTTCGGCACTCTGTGCTCGGTAGGCTCAGAGGTAAGGGGTGCAAAGTAAGGGAGTGTCTCCGGGCAATTTTTTCCCCTGCGACACTCTTTCCCCACAAGCCTGAGAGTTATTGAGCGCAAAGTGACGAAGCGTGTCAGGGAGCTTTTTTGCCCTTCGACTCTCTTTGAAGGTTATGCAGAGAGATAAGCAGTGCAAAGTCACAGAGCGTCTATAGGCACTTTTCTACACTCTGACACTCTGTGAGCGCTATGCTAACAGGTAAGGAGTGCAAAGTGGCAGAACGTCTCCGGGAGCTCTATTGCCTTACGACACTCTGTATCCGCTATGGCGAGAGGCAAGGAGTGCAAAGTCACGAATCGTCTCCGAACGCTATCTTGCCGTACGACACTCTGTTCCCGCTGGGTTGAGAAGTAAGGAGCCCAAAGTGATGGAGCACCTCCGAGCGCTATTTTGCCCTCCAACATTCTGTGCCCACAAGGCTGAGATAAGGAGAGTTAAGTGATGGAACGTCTCCTTACACTTTTTTCCCCTCCGACACTCTATGCCTGCTAGGCTGAGAAATAAGGAACGCAAAGTGACGGAGCGTCTTCGGCCGCTTCTTTGTCGTTCGACTCTCTGTGCTCCCTAGGCTCAGAGGTAAGGGGTGCAAAGTGAGGGAACGCCTCCGGGCAATTTTTTCCCCTGCGACACTCTTTCCCCACTAGGCTGAGAGTTATGGAGCGCAAAGTGACGAAGCGTGTCAGTGCGCTTTTTTTCCCTTCGACTCTCTTTGCTGGTTATGCAGAGAGATAAGCAGTGCAAAGTCACAGAGCGTCTATAGGCACTTTTTTTACACTCTGACACTCTGTGAGCGCTATGCTAACAGGTAAGGAGTGCAGAGTGGCGGAACGTCTCCGGGAGCTCTCTTGCCCTGCGACACTCTGTATCCGCTATGCTGTGAGGGAAGGAGTGCAAAGTCACAAATCGTCTCCGAACGCTATCCTGCCGTAAGACACTCTGTTCCCGCTGGGTTGAGAAGTAATGGGCCCAAAGTGACGGAGCACCTCCGCGCGCTATTTTGCCCTACAACATTCTGTGCCCACAAGGCTGAGAGATAAGGAGAGTAAAGTGATGGAACGTCTCCTTACACTTTTTTCCCCTCCGACACTCTGTGCCTGCTAGGCTGAGAAATAAGGAACGCAAAGTGACGCAGCGTCGTCGGGCACTTCTTTGTCGTTCGACACTCTGTGCCCGCTAACCTGAGAAGTTAGGTGCGCAAAGTGAAGGAGCGTCTCTGGCCGCACTTTTGCTCTCCGACACTCCGTGCCCGCTACGCTGAGAGGTAGGGAGTGCAAAGTGACGGAGCGTCTCCGGGCGCTTTATGACCTCCTACAATCCGTATCCGTTTGGTTGAGAGGCAAAGAGTTCAAAGTAACGGAACGTCTCCAAACGCTTTTTGCCCTATGACAGTCTGTTCCCGCAAGCCTTTTTGCCCTCTGATACTCTGTGTCTGCTAGGCTGAGAGATAAGGAGCACAAATTGACGCAGCGTTTCCGGGTGGTTTTTTGCCCAACGAATTTCTGTGTTCACTATGCTGAGCGGTAAAGAGCTCAAAATGGCGGAGCGTTTCCGGATGCTTTTTTGCCCTCCGACACTCTTTGCCCGCTAGGTTGAGAGGTAAGGAGTGCAAAGTAACGGAGGGTCTCTGGGCGCTTTTTTTCCCTCCGACAATCTTTCCCCTCTAGGTTGAGAGTTAAGGAGCGGAAAGTGACGATGCGTCTCCGTGCGCTTTTTTGTGCCGCGACACTATGTGCCTGCTAGACTGAAAGATAAGGAGCTCAAAGTGACGGAGCGTCTCCGGGCGCTTTTTTGCCCTCCGGCACTCTGTACCCGTTAGGCTAAGGGGTAAAGTTGCGGAATGTTACGGAGCGTCTCCGGGCGCTTTTTCGCCCTCCAACAATATGTGCCTGCTGCGCTAAGAGATAAGGAGCGCAAAGTGACGCAGCCTCTCCCGGGCGTTTTTTTGCCCTCCGACACTAAGTGCCTGCTAGGCTCAAAGATAAAGAACTTAAAGCAACGGAGCGTCTCCGGACACATATTTTTTTTCTCACTCTCTCGCTCGCTGGGCTAAGAGGTAAGGAGCGATAAGTGACGGAGTGTCTCTGGGCATTTTTTGCCCTCTGACACTATATGCCTGCTAGGCTGAAAGATAAGGAGCGCAAAGTGACGGAGCGTCTCCGGGCGTTTTTTCGCCCTCCGACAGTTTATGCTCGCTAGGCTTAGAGGTAAGGAGAGCAAAGTGACTTAGTACATCCAGCCGCTTTTTTGCCCTACGACACTCTGTGCTCGATAGACTGAGAGGTTAGGAGCGGAAAGTGACGGAGTGTCTTTGGGCACTTTTTCGCCCTCCGATATCTGTGCCTGCTAGGTTTAGAGGTAAAGAGCGCAAAGTAACGGAGCGTCTGTGGGCGCATTTTTACCCTCCGACACTCTTTCCCCACTAGGCTGAGAGTTAATTAGCGGATCGTTAGGTTGAGATTTAAGGAGCGCAAAGTCACGAAACGTCTCTGGGGACTTTTTTACCTTCCGAGACTCTGCCCGGTACGCTGAGATGTAAGGAGTGCCAAGTGACGGAACGTCTCCAGGCAGGCTTAGGGATAAGGAACACAAAGTGATTGAGCCACTCCCGGGGCTTTTTTTGCCCTCCGGCACTCTATGCCCGCTATACTGAGAGGCATGGAGCGCATTGTGACAGAGCGTTTCCGGGTACTTTTCTACCCTCCGACACTCTGTGCCCGCTATCCTGAGACGTTAGGCGTGTAAAGTGACGGAGTGTCTCTAGGCACTTTTTGAACCTCCGACACTCTGTGCCCGACAGGTTGAGAAGTAAAGAACGCAAAGTGACTGATCATCTCTAGGCACTTTTTTTGCCCTTCGACACTCTTTGCCATCTAGGCTGAGAGGTAAGAAGCGCAAAGTGACGGAGCGTCTCCGGGCACTTTTCTATCCTCCGACACTCTGCGCCCGCCAGGCTGAGAGGTAAGGAGTGCAAAGTGACGGAACATTTCTCGGCACTTTTTTTGCCCTCCGACACCCTTTGGCCGCTAGGCTGAGAGGTAAGGAACGACAAGTGACGGAGCATCTCCTGACAGTTTTTGGTCTGCGACGCTTTGTGCCCGCTAGGCTGAGGGAGTGCTGAGAGAGTGGAAAGTGACAGAACGCCTCCAGGCGCTTTTTTGCCCCCCGACACTCTATGCCTGATAGACTGAGAGGTAGGGCGAGGAAAATGACGGAGCGTCGTCGGGTGCTTTTTTGCCATTCGACACTCCGTGTCCGCTACGCTGAGAGGTAAGGAATGGAATGTGACTGAGCGTCTGTGGTCGCTTTTTTTACCTCCAATAGTGAGTATCCGTTAGGCTGAGAGGCAAGGAGTCCAAAGTGACCGAACGTCTCCGAACGCTCTGTGCCTGCTAGGCTGAGAGATAAGGAGCGGAAAGTATCGAAGCGTCTCCCGGCAATTTTTTGCACTCCGACAATCTTTGCACACTAGGCTGAGAGGTAAGGAGCACAAAGTGACGGAGCGTCACTGGGCGCTTTATTGCCCTCCGACGCTCTGTGCTCGCTAGGCTGAGGTTAGGAGTGCAAAGTGACGGAACGTCTCTGGATACTTTTTGGCCCTTCGACACTCTTTGCCCGCTAGGCTGAGAGGTAAGGAGCGCATAGTGACGGAACATCTAACAGACTTTTTTACCCTCCCATACTCTGTGCCCGTTGGGCTGAGAGGTAAGTAACACAATGTGAGGGAGTGTCTACGGACAAATTTTTGCCCTCTGACAACTGCGCTAGGCTGAGATGTAAGGACTGCAAAGTGACGGAACGTTTCCGGGCGCATTTTGTCCTGCGACACTCTCTATCCGTTCGGCTTAGAGTCAAGGAGTGCAAAGTGACGGAATCTCCCTGGGCAATTTTTTGCCCTCTGACACTCTTTGCCCACTAGGCTGAGAGGTAAGGCGCGCAATATAACGAAGCTTGTCTACGCAGTTTTTTGCCCTTTGACACTCTTTGCCCGCTAGGCTGAGAAGTAAGGAACGCAAAGTGACGGATCTTCCCCGAGCACTTTTTTCCCCCCGAGACTCTGTGCACGCTAGGCTAAGACGTTAGGGGTGGAAATTGACGGAGCGTCTCCGGGCATTTTTTTGCCTTCCGATGTTATGTGCCTGCTAGGCTGAGAGATAAAGAACGCGAAGTGACAGAGTATCTACGAGTGCTTTTTTTGCCCTCCGACACTGTGCTCGCTAGGCTGAGAGGTAAGGAGCGAAAAGTGGCGGAGCGCGTCCGGACGCTTTTTTGCCCTCAGACATTCTTTCCTTTGTAGGCTGAGAAGTCAGGGGACGCAAAGTGACTGAGCGTCTCCGGACGCTCTTTGCCCTTCGACACTGTCCTCGCTAGGCTGAGACGTAAGGAGCGCAAAGTGACGGAGCACCTCCGGGCACTTTTTTGCCCTCCGACATTCTTTGTTCCTTAGGCTGCGAGGTAAGGAGTGCAAAGTGACGGAGCGTCTCCAAGCACTCTTTCGCCTTCCGACGCTATGCATGCTAGGTGGAGAGATAAGGAGTGCAAAGTGCCTGAGCGTCTCCAGGCACTTTTTTTTCCGACACATTTTGCTCGTGGTAAGGAGCTAAGTGGTAAGGAGCGATAAGTGACGGAGCGTCCCTCCGACACTATGTGCATGCTAGGCTGAGAGATAAGGAGCGCAAAGTGTCGGATCGTCTCCGTGTGCTTATTTGTCCTCCGACACTATGCTCACAAGGCTGAGAGGTAAGGAAAGAAAAGTGACGGAGTGCATCCGGCTGCTTTTTTGCCCTTCGACACCCTGTGCTCGATAGGCTAAGAGGTTAGGAGTGGAAAGTGACGGAGCGTCTACGGGCGCTTTTTTGCCCTCCGACACTATGTGCCCTCTAGGCTTAGAGGAAAACATCGTAAAATCGCGGAGCGTCTCCAGGCGCTTTTTTGCCCTCCGGCACTCTGTGCTCGTTAGGCTCAGAGGTAAGGGACGCAAGGTGAGGGAGCGTCTCCGGGCAATTTTTTTCCCCTCCCACACTCTTTCCCCACTAGGCTAAGAGGTATGGAGCGCAAAGTTACGAAGCGTGTCTTGGCGCTTTTTTGCCCTTCGACTCTCTTTTTTTCCCTACGACACTTTGTGCCCGCTAGGCTGAGAGGTAAGGAGTGGAAAGTCACGGAGCGTCTATAGGCACTTTTTTTTTTTACCCTCTGACACTCTGTGAGCACTAGGCTAAGCGGTAAGGAGTGCAAAGTGACGGAACGTGTCCAGGCGCTTTTTTGCCCTGCAACACTCTGTATCCGCTAAGTTTTGAGGCAAAGAGTGCAAAGCGACGAAACGTCTCCGAACGCTTTTTTGCCCTACGACACTCTGTTCCCGACAGGCTGAGAAGTAAGTATCACAAAGTGACGGAGCTCATCCGGCCCTTTTTTGCCCTCCAACACTCTGTGCCTGCTAGGCTGGGAGATAATGAGCGCAAAGTGACGGAGCGTCTTCGGTTGCTTACTCTATGCTCAATAGGTTGAGAGGTAAGGAACACAGAGTGACGGAGCGCATCCAGCGCTTTTTTGCCTTCCGACAATCTTTGCCTGGTAGTTCGAGAGGTAAGGAGCACAAAGCGACTTAGCGTCTCCTGCGCTTTTCTTTTTTTTTTTTTTTTTGTCTTCCGACACTGTGCTCACTAGGCTGAGACGTTAGGAATGGAAAGTGACGGAGTATTTATGGGCACTTTTGTCCCTCCGACACTCTGAGTCCGCTGGGCTGACATGTAAAGCGCGCAAAGTGACGGAGTGTCTCCGTACGCTTTTTTGCCTTCCGACACTCTTTGCTCGCGAGGCTGAGAGGTAAGGACTGCAAAGTGACGGAACGTCTCTAAGCACTTTTTTGCCTTCCAACACTTTGTGCCTGGCAGGCTGAGAGGTAAGGAAAAGTGACGGAGCGCATCCGGGCGCATTTTTGCCCTCCGACACTCCGTGCACGCTACGCTGAGAGGTAAGGAGTACAAAGTGACGAAGCGTCTCTGGGCACATTTTGGCCCTAAGATACTCTGTGCCCGCTAGGCTGAGAGGTAGGATGCGCAAAGTTACGAGGCGCATCCGGGCGCTTTCTGCCTTCCGACACTCTGTATCCGATAAGCTGAGAGGCAAGGAGTGAAAGTGACGGAACATCTCCGGAAGCCAATTTGCCTCCAACACTGTTCCCGCTAGGCTGAAAAGTAAAGAGCGCAAAGTGAAGGAGAGTCTACGGGCACTTTTTTGCCCTTCGACACAATATGCCTCATAGGCTGAGAGATAAGGAGCGCAAACTGGCGGAGCGCACGCTGGCGCTGTTTTGCCCTCTGACACTCTGTGCCCGCTAGGCTGAGAGGTAAGGAGTGCAAAGTCACGGTACGTCTCTGGGCACTTTTTTACCCTCCGACACTCTCTGTCCGCTAGGCTGAGAGTTATTGAGTGCAAACTGACGGAAGGTCTCCGGGCGCTTTTTCGGGCTTCGACATTTCGTATCCGATTGGCTGAGGGATAAGAAGCGCAAAGTGACAACGTTTCCCGGAGCTTTTTTACCATACGACACTCCGTGCCCGCTGGCCTGATAGGCATGGTGTGCATGGTGACGGAGAGTTTCCGGGTACTATTTTGACCCCTGACACTCTTTCCCTGCTAGGCTGAGAGGTAAGGAGCGTTAAATGACGGAGCGACTTCGAGCGCTTTTTTGCCCTCCAACACTCTGTGCCCGCTACGCTGAGAGGCAACGAGCGTAAAGTGACGGAGTGTCTTTGAGCACTTTTTTGCCCTCCGACACTCCGTGATCGCTAAGCTGAGGGATGAGGAGCGCAAAGTGACTGGAGTGTCTCCCGGCGCTTTTTTATCCTCCGACATTCTGTGCCCACTAGACTGAGAGATACGGAGTTTAAAGTGACGGATCGCTTCCTGGCGCTTTTTCGCCCTCCGACACTATGTGGCCGCTAGGCTGAGAGGAAAGGAGTCCAAAGTCATGGAGCGTCTCCGGGTACTTTTTTACCCTCTGACACTCCGTGAGCGCTTGGCTGAGAGGTAAAGAGTGCAAAATGCCGGAACGTCACCGGGCGCTTTTTTTTTTTTTTCTCTCCGACACTCTGTGCCCCCTAGGCTGAGAGGTAAGGTGCACAAAGTGACTGAGGATCTCCGAGCACTTTTTTACCCTCCTACACTCCGTGAGCAAAGTGAAGGAGAGTCTCTGGGCGCTTTTTTGCCTTCCAAAAAACTGTGTTAGTGAGGCTGAGAGGTAAGAAGTGCAAAGTGACGGAGCGTCTCTGGGCGCTTTTTTCCAACTCCGACACTCTGTGTTCGTGAGGCTGAGAGGTAAGGAGTGAAAAGTTGTGGAGTTTCTCCGGGCACTTTTTGGCCCACCGACAGTCTGTGCATGCAAGGTTGAGAGGTAAGGAGTGCAAACTGACGGAGCGCTCATTGGAGCTTTTTTGCCCTGCGATACTATGTGCCTGTTAGGATGAGAGGTAAGGAGCGCAAAGTCACGGAGCATCTACGGGCACTTTTTTACCCTCCGACATTCTTAATCCCCTAGGCTGGGAGGCAAGGAGTGCAAAGTGACGGAACGTCTCCGGACGCTTTTTTGCATTCCGACACTTTTCCCGCTAGGCTGAATAGTAAGGAGCGCAAAGTGAAGGAGCTCCTCCGGCCACTCTTTTTTTGCCCTCCGACACTGTGCCCGCTAGGCAGAGAGGTAAAGAGCACCAATTAAGGGAGCGCCCCCGATAGTTTTTTGCCCTTCGACACTCTCCTCGCTAGGCTGAGAGGTAAGGAGCGCAAAGCAACGGAGTGTCTCCGGGCACTTTTTTACCCTCCGACACTCTATGCCCTCTAGGCTGAGAGGTAAGGAGCGGAGAGTGACGGAGCACCTCCACGCGCATTTTTGCTCTCCAACACTCCGTGCCCGCTAGGCTGAGAGTTAAGGAGCGGAAAGTGACGTAGCGATTCCTGGCACGTTTTTGCACTCTGACACTCTGTGCCATGTAAGCTGAGAGGTAAGGATTGCAAAGTGACGGATTGTCTCCTTGCACCTTTTGGCCCTCGACACTCTTTGCCCGCTAGGCTGATAGGTAAGGAGTACAAAGTGACGGAGCGTCTTCGGGCGCTTTTTTTGCCTTCGAACAGTTTGTGCCCGCTAGGCTGAGAGGTAAGGAGTGCAAAGTGACGGAGCTCCGGAGTGTTTTGGCCCTCTGACTTTTTGTGAACGCTAGGCTGATTGGTAAGGATCGCAAAGTGACGGAGCGTCTCCGGGCACTTTTTGGCCCTCCGACACTCTTTACCCGCTAGGCTGAGAGGTAAGGAGCGCAAAGTTACGGAGAGCATCCCTACGACATTTTGTCCTCCGACACTTTGTGCTAGCTAGGCTGAGAGGTTAGGAGTTCAAAGTGACGGAGCGCCTCTGGGCACTTGTTGCTCCTGCAACACTCTGTGTAGGATTGGATGAGGTAAACAGTGCAAAGTGACGTAGCGTCGTCGGGCGCTTTTTTTGCCCTCTTACACTCTTTTCCCGCTAGGCTGAGATGTAAGGAGTGCAACGTGACGGAGCGTCTCTCGGCCCTTTTTTGCCCTCCGACTCTCTGTGTTCCTGAGGCTGATATGTAAGGAGTTTAGATTTACGGAGCTTCTCCGGGCACATTTTGGCCCACCGACAGTCTGTGCACGCTAGGCTGAGAGGTAAGGAGTGGAAACTGACGAAGCGCCCCTCGGCGCTTTTTTGCCCTCCGATGCTAAGTGCCGTTAGGCTGAGAGGTAAAGAGCGCAAAGTCACGGAGCGTCTACGTGCACTTCCTTACACTCCGAAATAGCGTATCCGTTAGCCTGAGAGGTAAGGAGTTAAAAGTGATGGAACGTTTCCGGACGTTTTTTAGCCCTCCGACACTCTGAGCTTGCTAGGCTGAATGATAAGGAGCACAAAGTGACAGAGCTCCTCTGGGCGGTTTTTTGCCCTTCGACACTCTCTGCCCGCAAAGCTGAGAGATAAGGACAGGCAAAGTGACGAAGCGTCGCCGGGCACTTTTTTGACCTCCGACACTTTGGCCCGCTAGTCTGAGAGGTAAGGAGCACAAAGTGATGAAGCGCATCCATGCGCTTTTTTGCCCTCCGAATCTCCTTGCCCGATAGCCTGAGAAGTAAGGAGTGCAAAGTGACGGAGCGTCATCGGGAACTTTCTTGCCCTCCGACACTGAGCTCGCTAGACTGAGAGGTTAGGAATGCAAAGTGACGGAGCGTCTCTGGGCACATTTTGCTCCTTCAACACTCTGTGTTCCCTAGGATGAGGTAAAGAGTGCAAAGTGACGGAGCGTCATCGGGCGCTGTTTCTGCCCTCCTACACTCTTTGCCCGCTAGGCTAAGAAGTAAGGTACGCAAAGTGACGGAGAGTCTCTGGGCGGTTTTTTGCCCTCCGACACTGTTTGCCCGTTACGCTGAGAGGTAAGGAGTGCAAAGTGACAGAGCATCTCTTGGCGGTTTTTTGCCCTCCGACACTGTGTTCGTGAGGCTGAGAGGTAAGAAGTGTAAAGTTAAGGAGCTTCTCCGGGCACTTTTTGTCCCACCGACAGTCTATGCACGCTAGGCTGAGAGATATGAAGTGCAAAGCGACGGAACGTCTCGGGACACTTTTTTGCCTTCCGACACTGTTCCCGCTAGGCGGAATAGTAAGGAGTGCAAAGTGACGGAGCTCATCCGGGCGCTTTTTTTGCCCTCCGACACGCTGTGCCCCAAAGCTCTGGGATAAGGAGTGGAAACTGTAGGAGCGTCTACGGGCACATTTTTGCCCTTGGACACTCTGTGTTCGCTAGCCTGAGAGGTAAGGAGGGCAAAGTGACGGAGAATCTCCGGATACTTCTTGGCCTACGGACACTCGGTTCCCTTTAGGCTGAGAGGTAAGGAGCTCAAAGCGACGGAGTGTCTCCGGCGCTTTTTGGCCCTCCGACACTGTCCACTTTAGGCTGAGAGGGAAGGAGCTCAAAGTGGCGGAGCACCTCCTTGCGCTTTTTTGCCCTCCGACACTCTGTGCACGCTAGGCAGAGAGGTAAGGAGCGCCAAATGTGGGAGCGTTGCCTATAATTTTTTGCTTTCCGACACTCTGCACGCTAGGCTGAGAGGTAAGGAGCACAAAGCAACGGAGCGTCTCCGGACACTTTTTGGTCCTCCGACACTGTGCGCCTGCTAGGCTAAGAGGTAAAGAGCGCAAAGTGATGGAGCGTCTCCGGGCACTTTTTTTACCCTCCGACACTGTGTGCCCGCTTAGCTGAGAGGTAAGGAGCGAAAAGTGACGGAGCACCTCCACGCGCATTTTTGCCCTCCGACACTCTGTGCCCGCTAGGTTGAGAATTATGTTGCGGAAAGTGACGTAGCGCCTCCGGGCACTTTTAAGCCCTCCGACACTCTGTGCTCTCTAAGCTGAGAGGTAAGGAGTGCAAAGTGACGGATTGTCTCCGGGCACTTTTTGGCCCTCGACATTCTGTGCCCGCTAGGCTGAGAGGTAAGGAGTGGAAAGTGACGGAGCGTCTACGGGCGCTTTTTTGCCTTCGAACACTTTGTGCCCGCTAGGTTGAGAGGTAAGGAGTGCAATGTGACGGAGCGCCACAGGGAGCTTTTTGGCCCTCCGACATTCTGTGCACGCTAATCTCATTGGTAAGGATCGCAAACCGACAAAGTGCCTCCGGCAGCTTATTTACCCTCCGACACTTTTCCTACTAGGCTAAGAGGTAAGGAGCGGAAAGTGACGTAGCGTCTACGGGCACTTTTTTGCCATCCGACACTTAGTGCCCGCAAGGCTGAGAGGTGAAGAGTGCAAAGCGAGGGAGCACTTCCGTGCGCTTGTTTGCCCTTCAAGGTAATGTTTCCCAAGTTACAGAGCACCTCTGAGTGCTTTTTTGCCCTACGACACTCAGTGCCCGTTAGGGTGAGAGATAAGGATCGCAAAGTGTCTGAGTGTGTTCTGGCAATTTTTTGCACTCTGTGCCCGCTTGGCCGAGAGGTAAGGAACGGAAACGGAAGGAGCGTCTCAGGGTTCTATTTTGCCCTCCAACATTCTCCATCCATTAGGATGAGAGGTAAGGCGTACAAAGTGTCGGAGCCTCACCGAGCACTTTTTTACCCTCAAGCACTCTGTGCCCGCTAGGCTGAGGGGTAAGGGGCACAAAGTGACGGAGCGCCTGAAGATGATTTTTTGCCCTCCGAAACAGAAGTAAGGAGCCAAAAACGACGGAGCGTCTCCCGTCACTTTTTGGCCCTCCGTCACTCTGTGCGCTTTAGGCTGAGAGGTAAGGTGCGCAAAGTAATGCAGCGCCTCCGGGCGCTTTTTTGCCCTACGACACTCTGTGCCCGCTAGGCTGAGAGGTAAGGATCATAAAATGACGGAATGCCTCCGGGTGCTTTTTAGCCCTCTGACACTCTGTGCCCGTTATAGAGATAAGGAGCGCAAAGTGACTGAGCGTGTCCGGTCAATTTTTTGCCCTCCTACACTCTGCTTCCGTTAGGCTGAGAGGTAAGGAGCGCCAAGTAAGGAAGTGTCTATAGGATTTTTTTTCCCTCCGACACTTCACGCTAGGCTGAGAGGTAAGGAGCTCAAAGTGACGGAGAGCCTCCTTGCGCTTTTTTGCCCTCCGACACTCTGTACCCGATACGCAGAGAGGTAAGGGGCGCAAAGTGACTGAGCGTCTCCGGGCACTTTTTGGCCTTTTGACACTCTGTGCATGCTAGTTGAGAGGTAAGGGTCGCCAGGTGAGTGAGCGTCTCCGGGCATTTTTTGTTCTCCGACATTCTATGCCCACTATGCTGAGAGGTAGAGAGCGTGAAGTGACGGTGCGTCTCAGGGCACTTTTTTGCCTTACGGCTCTCTTTCCTTGCTAGGTTGAGAGGTAACGAGCGGAAAGTGACGAAGCACCTCCGGACGCATTTATACCCTCCGATACTCTGTGCCCGCTAGGCTGAGAGGTAAGGAGCGGAAAGTCACGGCTCGTCTCCTGGCACTTTTTTGACCTCCACTTCTCTTTGCCCGCTTGCCTGAGAGGTAAGGAGTGGAAAGTGACGGAGCACCTCCGGGCGCATTTTTGCCCTCCGAAACTCTGTGCCCGTTAGGCTGAGAGTTAAGGAGCGGAGAGTGAGGTATCATCTCCGGGCACTTTTTTGCCCTCCGACAATCTGTACCCGCTAAGCAGAGAAGTAAGTAGCGCAAAGTGACGGAGCGTCAGCGGAAAATTTTTGGCCCTCCGACAGTCTGTGCACGTGAGGTTGAGAGGTATGGTGCGCAAAGTAATGGAGCGCCTTCGGGCACTTTTTAGACCTCTGACACTCTGTGCCCGTTCGAATGAGAGATTAGGAGCGCAAAGTCACTGAGCGTGTCCGGCCAATTTTTTGCCTCCGACATTCTGTGCCCGCTAGGCTGCGAGGTAAGGAGCGCAGACTGAAGAATCGTCTCCGAGCACTATTTTGCCCTCCGACGCTCTCCACCCATTAAGATGAGAGGTAAGGAGTGCAAAGTGACCGCGTACTTTTTTACCCTCCTACACTCTGTGCCCGCTAGGCTGACAGGTAAGGGGCACAAAGTGACGGAGCGCCTTAGGATGATTTTTTTTGTTCTACACATTGTCCCCGCTAAGCTGAGAGGTAATGAGCAAAAAGTGACGGAGAGTATCCGGGCACTTTTTGGCCTTCCGACACTCGGTGCTTGCTAGACTGAGAGGTAAGGAGCTCAAAGCGATGGAACGTCTCCGGTCAGTTTTTGGCCCTCGGACACTGTGCACACTGGGTTGAGAAGGAAGGAGCGCTCAGTTACGGAGCGTCTCCATGCCCTTTTTTCTCCTCCTACACTCTGTGTCTGCCAATCTCAGAGGTAAGGAGTGGAAAGTGATGGAGAGCCTACGGGCGCTTTTAGGCGCCCAGACACTCTGTGACCATTAGACTGAGAATTAAGGAGTGCAAAGTGACGGAGTGTCTCCAGGCACTTTTTGGACCTCCGACACTCTGTGCCCGCTCGGCTGAGAGGTAAGGAACGCAAAGTGACGGAGAATCTCTGGGCTTTTTTTGGCCCTCCGACACCCGATATCAAAGCGTTCTGTCGTAATATTACAGTTTTGAAAGAAAAAGTTTTCCTGGCAAAAATATATGCCGATATTGCAAGCAAATTTATATAACTTTAAGATCAGATTTGTTTTGTGCATTATAAAGACTTAATTTTCAAAGCAGATAGGAATCGTGACAAAATACTGATTGCAGTATCATATGAATCTGGTATATCTCGGCCAATGGAGAAACTAAGATATTAAATGATTGTTTGAAGTATTGAACCTTTAAAAGATACGGACAAAAATTACCCTACAGATTTTGTTATTTTTCTGCAGTAGCTAGATTTCGCAGCTTTTCCTACGACCCTATAACATTGGATGCTTCTGCAAGATCATAGAATCCCACGGCGAGTCGGTAGGCTGCTGCTAACCATTTTTGCGAACACGAACCCACTCTAAGTAAGGCGTGTGCCACTCCAGGGCGCATCGGAGCGAATACAAACCCAACTTCTTCCGTAGGATCCAGTAGGCCCCTAGACGACAGCGTAAGAGACAAAAATTTGAGAGAGAGAAAGAGGTCTAAATCAAATTTCACAAGACCAGACTTGAATGCCAGAGACCTTTAGCAGCAGAAGGGGTTCCAACGGGAGGGCCTAATGTATCTAATGTATCTGTCGACTAGAGTAATCATCTCGACCCAGATGGATCCATAAGAAATTAGGCAGGACTGCTGTCCGCTGTCAGTCGGGATGACATGTTGTCTCGCTGCTTTGTCGTCTGCCGACTGGGCGCGGGCTCCAGAGCTTGCTCCAATCCTAAGCATGCTGTCCGCTATCAGCCGGTTTCGGCTGGTTGGTTGGTTGGTGCTGTAGAACGCGTAAGGTGGCTAGACTTCTCGCTGCAGTGGTAGTCTGCTCATTGTCCAGTCCCGTCAAGAAAGGTTACTCTCATTTACGTAACCACCGGCGCCTTCCGGAGGTTGATTATCGAACTGGTAGGTTATCACAGTCGATTTCTCGAAAACACCTTACTGCCACGCCAACCCGGAGACTCCTGCAAACCCAATTTATCATCAGCACATTTTAACATAATATATCCTTTCCTGCATCACCCAGTTAACACCATAAGCGTTCACATACCTGCAAACCCAGCAGGATCCTCGTCACCAAACAACCCGTCGTTTTTTGTAGTTGTTTTACGACCATTGAAGGTCATTAATGTATGACTAAAGTCATTCCTAAATGCCTCTTCTAAAAAAAAGTATGACAAATCTAATTCTGATATGACAAAGATAATAAAAAATAAATAATAGATAGAAAAGATTTTGTGGTGGCAAATATCACTCAGTAGGCACAACACCCACGGTTGCATTTTACCCAAGAGTTCGAAATAGGACAGATTAGAGATGGAATGAATAGTTTAATCGGAGGTTCGTCGACTCAGCCCCATGGCGCAGCCGCCCATGAAGATT
Source organism: Panulirus ornatus (assembly GCF_036320965.1). Taxonomy (NCBI): domain Eukaryota; kingdom Metazoa; phylum Arthropoda; class Malacostraca; order Decapoda; family Palinuridae; genus Panulirus; species Panulirus ornatus. The sequence continues at coordinate 30,304,200 of NC_092227.1, read as the reverse complement.
ACCGCCTAATGAATGGACATGTCCATCCACCAACCCCGCCACAGGAAACCATAAATCTTTTTATTATTGTAGTGATCTATTAGTTTTTCCATATTGTAGATATCTATTGCATCGGAGAAATGTTCTTGGCATTGTTGGCATTCTAATAGAACACTTTTGATTTATGTACAATTCATTCCGAGGAGGGCCAGCACAACCTCCTCCCTTCTTTCTTGCTTTTATTTCTGTAGATTGTCCGGCTAGTTCACTGACTGCCAAAGAGGATTGATTGATCTCTTCCACAAGGAAAGGCAGGACCTCAGCTCCAGAGGGATCGGAACAACCTCCTTGAGTTCCGAGGTCGACTTATCTGGTTCGTCAGGCTGCTCATCCAAATCAAGATGATATCTTTATTACCTGTGTCAAGTTTATTAATAACATTGCCCTGAAATTCGTTTGATTGTAGCGAGATTTAATTGCCTTAAGGGCCGAAAGTGAATCGGATTTGATTATGTATTCTATGGCTTGATCAATAGCAAATAATTCAGCTTAAAAAACAAGTGTAGTCTAACAAAAGGTACTCCATCGACCATATTTTTCGTGATTATTTAGAGTGACATTACAAGGAATATTTCATATAATATTACCGATTCAAAAAGATTTACTTTGACATCAGGACTATTTTTCATGCTGAGTATGGATTTGGGATTCAAACATCTTAATATAAAACAGGTATATTTCCGCCAAAGGATGCACTGTTAGATTTATTCCAATATCAAGTATAGAAGCGTTCCTTTGTATAATATATGCGAGTTAGATATAATATATGCGAGTTTTTCATGCTGAAAACGAATAATCCAGAATATTTTACCTTTATCAGTTATATTTCAGCCAAACGAGCATTATTGAATATCATCAATGGTCATTTCATTCATAAGAGCGTGGCAACATGACACAATTTTTGGGCTGAGTGATATCATAGCGTAATGCCAAGATATCACTTAGCCCAAAAATTTTAGGATTCCGTGTGATGAAGCTTAGAAAATTGTTCAAACCCTTTTTCTTTTATAACAAAGCTTCTGTACTTGAAATATACTTGATCATTACAAACCGAAGAAATGACAGTCTGGATAAAATGCTTGATTATATCACTCTCAGAATCGTATTCCTTGGTAAAATCAATCTTTATAATGAAGTTTGAAATGAAATCTAGCAGCACCGGATAATCACCAAATGAAAAAAAAATAAATATTACCACAATATAAGATAGACCACTTTACTTAGAATGCTCAAAAACATTTCTAATAGTGCTTCCACTACTAGAGGCTCACAAAAGCATTAATAACTTCCAAAAAAGTTCTTAAAACACAGATTCGTATTCAATACGAAAAAATCTGATAATGATTACTTTAGCAAAAATATACGCATTATTATTATGAACCGATTACACGTCATTAAAAAATCATGAAAGATATTCCTATATTTGAAAAAATCATATAAATCATCCAATAATGCTCAGGCCCAGATTCTTATTCAACATGAAAGATAGAATTAATAATGGGTTTCAAGAAATCTAGTCACATCCAAAAAACACCAAATACTCAACACACTTTTTTTATAACTTTTGTAACAATCAGTAGAAATATTTAATAATTTCCGTTAACCAAGAAAATGTGAATGAATAATGATATAAACATTTTATTATATTCTTTGTTAGAGGTCTAAATGGTGTGGAAACTTTCAAGTCCGGATTTGTATCTAGAATGAATAGTAGTCTTTACACTGAAAATTAGAAAAATTTCCAGAGAATTTCATTTTTTTCCCCATAAAAAAGATTTTAGAACTGAAATATTTCAAGATGAGAAACTTCAGAACATTAGATAACTATAAAAATATGTAATAATGATTCAAATGGCTCGATTAATACGAAACGAATAGAAGAAACATTAAATCAGAATGATGTATTTATCATCAAAACTAGCCACTATAATCAAGATTTCTATCGTGAGATTTGATTGTATATTTGCGAGAGAGAGGTCTGAATTGAGCATAAAGTCTCCCTTTGCAATATGCCGAACTAAAGTATGAGCATATTCTGTTAGAATTAGTTTCCTTTGGAGTAACTGATTGATAAGTGAATTCAGCTCAAGTGCATTGGCATCTAAGGAGTGGGTGTTATTAAATTTTATTCTAAATACGACAGTCTTCGTCTGTGCTGTATAGAGAGGTCTCTCCTGGACAGATCACGGATCGGCACCTGGAAGTGGGGCAACTGGTATCCATGGAGTTAACCGACTTCGTCGATGAGGTCTTGTGAACTACTGATCCCCCCCGACGGAGACACCGAAATAATGACTTGCACCTTTTTATTTTTTGTTAGCTAAATCGATTTTTTCCTTTTGTCATCGGGTCGCACAACGAACGTGGCTTGAGCATAAGAAGTGCCTTACTTGGCAATTTATGTAACCAACAAAGATCGTATCCGGGAGCTTTGATTTTCCAAATGTTAGGTTTATCAACAAATGGCCATTTAAAAATTTGGTAATGAACCGAGTAGCAACATCGTCTGCCAATTCCTGCACAATTTCGTCCTCCGACATATCAATGAGTTACGGACATTTGATAATTTCCCTACACGACCTTGCGAGTGTAGAATTGGCTCAGTTGGATCATTCGCATATATATCAACAAATTGTATTCCTACTTTTAAAACATGGACGTTCACTACGGGGGCAGTGCATGGTTTCCCATCATCCATGCTATCAGGGACCTAGTAACAAGTATGGAGCGAAAAAATTTAGTTTACCCTTACCCTTGTATAGTATAGCGTACGTGTTTTCTATTGAAATATCAAACATCTGAAAGAAGGGAGACTGCTGAAAACACATCGAGAAGATTTCGGCCAAGAAAGCATTGTTAGATATTTTCCATGATTGCTTCAGGTTTACATTTTAAGATTTACTAATTCATTCTGCTCATACCGTAGGCCGCAATTTTTCTTTTCGCACAGATTCAATCTTTTTCTAAGCTTTTTTATGTTAAAAAAATAATAGAAATGTAATCATCTGAATAAGTTCTTGTTCGTGATCGTGTTTTGTCATCCACATCGGCGGAGCGTCTCATACCGTTGGGGGAGGATTGGAATTTAATGCGATGGCTAGAGGCTCAGTGGTTAGCCTTGGAAAAGGTGTAACGGTCATTTTGACGCAAACGGCTGTAACGGGTAGTCAGTCACGTTGCTGCCACGTTGGTTTCTAGTCAGATAGTAGTTCTTCCTCCTCTGCGAGTGCTTACCCTTCCTTATTTTTAAAGGCTCGATATCTGTTGTGTGACAATTTTATCATAAGGTTGGCTGTACAGGATTAAACTTTCACTGACTGGGTGTCCCCAGGAGAACTCAGCTTGGCCTTTGTGCGACCGGCCGCACTCTGAAAACCTTACTGCTTGACCAACTGTCTCGTCTTTATTTTGAAGGGTAAGCTAGTTCTTTTTCTCCACTGTCTGGGGTGGCTCGCCATCTCAGATTTTGGGACTAGGTCCTTGACAGGATGGGTAACGGGAAACAAAGCATTGCCCCCGTAGGGGGTAGAGGTAATGAACATCCAAATATTAAAAGTAGGAATGTTGAATTCGTTAATGTACATCCCTGGCCTCCCTCAATCCCTTTTTGATCAGTAAGGTCACTGATGGCTGGGTGGGGCTCGTTGATATAGACAGAAAACTGGCAAGTGGTGGTCTGGTCAGGTACCCGATTTGCTCAAGTTGAGCCAATTCCGCACTCACAGGGTCGTTGTCACAATTCCAATATCCATGAACTCATACAGGGGAATTATCTACTGCCCTAAACTCATGGATATTGGCAGACTTTGAAGTCGTTGCTGCCCGGTTCATCACCAGATTCGTAAATGGCAAACGACATTCGGAAAATCAAAGATCCTGGATGAGATCTTTGTTGCTCACTTACGTTGCCAAGTAAGACATTACACCCCGAAATCTTGACGTTGCTTCAAATGTCAACAATTCGGCCACCCGGAAAAATCTTTCGCTTTCTGCCAAATGTGGGAAGTATATATATATATATATATATATATATATATATATATATATATATATATATATATATATATATATATATATATATATATATATATATATATATATATATATATATATATATATATATATATATATTCTTTTTCAAACTATTCGCCATTTGAGGGAATACCCTCACCTAGCCCAATTCTCTGTTCCTTCTTTTGGAAAAGAAAAAAAAAAAAAAAAAAAAGAACCGAGAGGGGAGGATTTCTAGCCCCCCACTCCCTCCCCTTTTAGTCGCCTTCTACGACACGCAGGGAATACGTGGGAAGTATTCTTAATCCCCTATCCCCAGGGATATATATATATATATATATATATATATATATATATATATATATATATATATATATATATATATATATATATATATATATATATATATATATATATATATATATATATATATATATATATATATATATATATATATATATATATATATATATATATATATATATATATATATATATATATATATATATATATATATATATATATATATATATATATATATATATATATATATATATATATATATATATATATATATATATATATATATATATATATATATATATATATATATATATATATATATATATATATATATATATATATATATATATATATATATATATATATATATATATATATATATATATATATATATATATATATAGTGCCATTGTACAAAGGCAAAGGAGATAAGAGTGAGTGCTCAAATTACAGAGGTATAAGTTTGTTGAGTATTCATGGTAAATTATATGGGAGGGTATTGATTGAGAGGGTGAAGGCATGTACAGAGCATCAGATTGGGGAAGAGCAGTGTGTTTTCAGAAGTGTTAGAGGATGTGTGGATCAGGTGTTTGCTTTGAAGAATGTATGTGAGAAATACTTAGAAAAGCAAATGGATTTGTATGTAGCATTTATGGATCTGGAGAGGGCATATGATAGAGTTGATAGAGATGCTCTGTGGAAGGTATTAAGAATATATGGTGTGGGAGGAAAGTTGTTAGATGCAGTGAAAAGTTTTTATCGAGGATGTAAGGTATGTGTACGTGTAGGAAGAGAGGAAAGTGATTGGTTCTCAGTGAATGTAGGTTTGCGGCAGGGGTGTGTGATGTCTCCATGGTTGTTTAATTAGTTTATGGACGGGGTTGTTAGGGAGGTGAATGCAAAAGTTTTGGAAAGAGGGGCAAGTATGAAGTCTGTTGGGGATGAGAGAGCTTGGGAAGTGAGTCAGTTGTTGTTCGCTGATGATACAGCGCTGGTGGCTGACTCATGTGAGAAACTGCAGAAGCTGGTGACTGAGTTTGGTAAAGTGTGTGAAAGAAGAAAGTTAAGAGTAAATGTGAATAAGAGCAAGGTTATTAGATACAGTAGGGTTGAGGGTCAAGTCAATTGGGAGGTGAGTTTGAATGGAGAAAAACTGGAGGAAGTGAAGTGTTTTAGATATCTGGGAGCGGATCTGGCAGCGGATGGAACCATGGAAGCGGAAGTGGATCATAGGGTGGGGGAGGGAGCGAAAATTCTGAGAGCCTTGAAGAATGTGTGGAAGTCGCAAACATTATCTCGGAAAGCAAAAATGGGTGTTTGAAGGAATAGTGGTTCCAACAATGTTGTATGGTTGCGAGGCGTGGGCTATGGATAGAGTTGTGCGCAGGAGGATGGATGTGCTGGAAATGAGATGTTTGAGGACAATGTGTGGTGTGAGGTGGTTTGATCGAGTAAGTAACGTAAGTGTACGAGAGATGTGTGGAAATAAAAAGAGCGTGGTTGAGAGAGCAGAAGAGGGTGTTTTGAAATGGTTTGGGCACATGGAGAGAATGAGTGAGGAAAGATTGACCAAGAGGATATATGTGTCGGAGGTGGAGGGAACAAGGAGAAGAGGGAGACCAAATTGGAGGTGGAAAGATGGAGTGAAAAAGATTTTGTGTGATCGGGGCCTGAACATGCAGGAGGGTGAAAGGAAGGCAAGGAATAGAGTGAATTGGATCGATGTGGTATACCGGGGTTGACGTGCTGTCAGTGGATTGAATCAAGGCATGTGAAGCGTCTGGGGTAAACCATGGAAAGCTGTGTAGGTATGTGTATTTGCGTGTGTAGACGTATGTATATACATGTGTATGGGGGTGGGTTGGGCCATTTCTTTCGTCTGTTTCCTTGCGCTGCCTCGGAAACGCGGGAGAGAGCGACAAAGCAAAAAAAAAAAAAAAAAAAAAAAGTATATATGTTAATCGGAACTTTATTAGCCAACGGATCATTATCTTAAGATTTCCTTTAAAACCAGGTTAAATTCTATCATATTTATACGGGCATATTTCCGACAACCTAAGCATTGTTAGATATTTTTCATAATTTCAAATATAGACACGCTTTGTCGTTTAAAAAATTTGGCTTCAGTATTTGGACAATTTTTCATGGACTAAATGCATGATCAGATTTTCTGATTATCTTAGATACAGAAGCGTTGCTTCGTGTAATATTTTTGGTTAGGAAATATTTTGATATTACCTAAAAATTTTGTTATTCTTATTAGGCGACTCGATTTGTTGGACAATTTTTCATGATGAAAGGGAATGTAGTCGTAAAATTATTGATGATCAAAGATTATTTCAATTATAAAAGTTTGGTATATTGTAATATTCTAAAAGAAATGCCTTTTGGGCATTACATTTTAATAAGATTTTGCCATTTATTCGTTTCGTATCGATCGAATGTCTGTATCGCGTGTTACAGTTTTAAAAACTTATATTCTAAAGCTTCATCATACGGACAATTTATCATACTGAATACGAATCTGGGTTTTGAATACTATTTTGGACGCTATTAAAGATTTTGTGTGCCTCTGCCAATGCTAGAAAATTTCTAAGTATTTGAAGTAAAGAAGCTTTCTATCGTTATATTGGACTATCAAGGCTTTTTGGGGGGATATTTGGTAATTTTTCGGTGTTACTAGAAAACCTTTAAAATTTTATTATAGAAATTAATTTCAACAATAAATGCGAATCGTTTCAGGGGTGTCAAATTATGATCGAGGATATTTCAAGTAAAGAACGTTCTTTAAAAAGTAATAGATTTCCAAAACAAATATCTTAAAACTTCATTGTAAGGTCATGTCCATTGATTTGGCGGTCGATCTCGGGGGGGAAGGTGGTCATCCTCAAAGGCGGACCTCAATGCCCATAAACTTTTCCTTTCATTATTCACTTTTGATCATTTATCTTTATAATATCAGGATAAGACCGTTTTTTTTTTTTTTTTTTTTTAGGGATGAAGACTTCAGTCATACATTGCAGGCCTGATGACATTCCTTACAGGTCGATGGCCATAAAACCCAACAAAAAATGATGATGTTTGGTCACGAAGAGGGACTCTGCCGGTTTTGCAGGTATGTAAACACTTTTGGTATCAAATGGATGATGTAATAAAGGATATAAGCTGTGTTAATATGCTGATGATAAAATAGAAGTGTAATTGCGTTGGTGTGGCAGGAAGGCGTTTTGACGAAGCCGACCGCATCATCCTCCTAGTTCGATAGACAACCTCCGGAAAGGCTGGAAATTGATGCATCGTGAACATCCATGGCGCCAGGTGATTACGGTAACCTTCCTTGGCGGTACGGGGCTACCACCGCAGCGAGAAGTCCTCTCTCCAGCTCTAGCCATTTACAGCTGAACACAGCCGAACCCGGCTGATGCTTGACAGAATGCTCAATGATAGTTGTCTGGACCCAGGCAACAAGCAAGCTCGGGAGTTTACTCCCTTTCAGCGGACGACAACGCGGCGATGACAGCGGACAGCGGATATTTCGTATAGATCCTTCAGGGTCGAGATATTGTTTACTCTAGTCGACAGATATACATTAGACACGTCTGAGAAGCAGGGGTAAGGTTTGATATACAGAGACTCTCCTACGGCATTAGGACTTCCTTCTACTGCTGAGGGTCTCTGGCTTTCAAGTCTGGTCCTGTGAAATTTAGTTCAGACCTCTTTCCTTGTCATTGATTTCTTTCTCGTACGCTGTGTGAGGGGCCTACTGGATCCTACGATGGAAGTAGGGTCTGTATTCTCTCGGAAGCACCCGGAATGACCTACGCCTCAGAGTGTGCTCGTGTCCGCACAAAGGGTCCGCAGTAGCCTAACGATTCGCCGTGGGATTCTGTGGTCGTGCAGCAGTCACGGTTTGACAGTCGTAGTAAGATAGGGATTTTAGGGAATGATCTTCATAAACTCTCCGAAGTAGAGTTCTTTACAGTATGGGTGAGCTCACACTCTATCAGCCGCGGTGTATATTCATCAAAAATGATAGACCCTTTCACGGAAATCTAGTTACCCCGGAAAAAATACCATAGTTGGAGGGGTATTTTTGTCCAAGCTTAATAATAGAAATACGAAACTGCAGACAGTATTTCCTCACGATTCCTATTCAGCACAGAAAATAGTTTTTGTTTAAAAAATCAAATCACTTCGTAAGAATAACAAAATTTGCTGGCAATATCAGGACAACCTTTTCTTATAAATCTGTAATATTACATTATGCAACACTTTTATACTTTAGATAATTATTGAAAATACCTAATGATGATTTCTTTGGCTGAAATTAATAGGATCATGATAAATGACACAATCTTATTCAAATATTAATTTTTCACCATTGACCAAAAGTAACTTTTTCTAATAATTCTTCGCTTGGAGGAAATGTACCGGCCACTTTTCTCTCCGACACTCTGTGCCCTCGAGGCTGGAAGATAAGGAGCGCAAAGTGACCGAACGTCGCCGTTAACTAATTAGCCCTCCGACACTCTATACCTGCTAGGCTGAGAGGTAGGGAGCGCAAAGTGACAAAGCGTCTCCGGGCACTTTTTTCCCGTACCACACTCTGTGCTTCCTAGGCTGAGATGTAAGGAGCACAAAGTGACTGAGCGCATCCAGGCACTTTTTTGCCCTCCGACACTCTTTGCCCAGTAGGATGAGAAGTAAGGAGCGCAAAACGACGGAGCATTTTCCAGCGCTTTTTGTCTTCCGACACTCTTTGCTTTGTGGGCTAAAAGGTTAGGTGCGCAATTTGACGGAGCGTCTCCGGGCACTTTTTAGCCCTCCGACACCTTGTGCACGCTAGGATGAGAGGTAAGGAGCGCAAAGTGACGGAGCGTTTCCGGGCACTTTTTTACCCTCCAACAATCTGTGCCTGCTAAGCAGAGACATCAGGAGCGTAAATAGACGGAGCGTCTCGGGGCACTTTTTTGCCGTGTGACACTCTGTGATTCCTAGGCAGAGAGGTAAAGAGCACAAAGTGACGGAGCGCGTCCAGGCGCTTTTTTGCCCTCCGACACTCTTCGCCCGGTAGGCCGTGTGGTAGGAGCGCAAAGCGAAGGATCTTCTCCGGGCCCTTTTTTTTTTTACCGTGCGACACTCTCTGCTCGCTAAGATGAGAGGTAGGGAACACAAAGTGACGGAGCGCATCCAGGCACTTTTCTGCCCTCCGACACCCTTTGCACAGTAGGCTGAGAGGTAGAGTGCAAAACGATGGAGCGTCTACTGGCGTTTTTTTTTTGTCTTCCGACACTCTTTGCTTACTGGGCTGAGAGGTTAGGTGCGCAATGTGACGAAGCGTCTCCAGGCACTTTTTTGCCCTCCGACTCCCTGTGCACGCTAGGCTGAGAGGTAAGGAGCGCAAATTGACAGAGCGTCTCCGATGGGCACTTTTTTGCACTTCGACACTATGTGCCTGCTAGGCTGAGAGATAAGGAGTGCAAAGTGACGGAGCGTCTCGGGGCACTTTTTGACCCTCAGATACTCTGGCCCGCTAGGCTGAGAGATAAAGAGCGCAAAGTGACGGAGCGTCTCCGGGCACTTTTTTTACCCTCCGACACTCTGTGCCTGCTAAGCTGAGTGATAAGGAACCCAAAGTGACGGAGCGTCTCCTGGCGCTTTTTTGCCCTCCGACACTCTTTGACCGCTACGCTGAGAGATAAGGAGCACAGAGTGACGGAACGTCTCCGGGCGCTTTTTTGCCCTCCGACACTTTGCGATCACTTGGCTGAGAGTTTCGGAGTGCAATGTGACGGAGCGTATCGGACACTTTTTGGCCATCCGACACTCTGTGACCCGCTAGGCTGAGATGTAAAGTGCGCAAAGTGACGGAGCGTCTCCGGCACTTTTTTGCCCTCCGACACTCTTTGCCCTATAGGATGAGAGGTAAGGAGCCCAGAGTGACGTAAGATCTTCTGGCGCTCTTTTGCCCTCCAACACTCCGTGCCCGCTTCCCTGAGGCGTAAGGAGTGCAAAGTAACAGAGTGACTCGGGGCACTTTTCTACCCTACGACATTCTGTTCCCGGTACACTGAGAGGTAAGGAGTCCAAAGAGATGTAAGATCTTCCAGCGCTTTTTTGTCGTCCGACACTCTGTGCCCGCTAGGATGAGAGATAAGGAGCGCAAAGTGGTGGAACTCCTCCCAGTGCATTTTTGCCCTGCGACACTGTGTGCTCGTTAGGCTGAGAGGTAAGGTGCGTAAAGTGACGGATCGTCTCCAGGCACTTTTTTGCCTTCCGACACCCTGTTCCCGTTAGGCTGAGGCAAGAACAGAGTGACGGAGCGTCTCAGGGAGCTTTCTGGCCCTCTGACACTTTCTACCCAGTAGGCTTAAAGGTAAGGAGCACGAAGTGACGAAGCGTCTCCAGGCACTTTTTTGCCCTTCGGCACTCTGTGCCTGATGGGCTGAGAGATAAGGAGCGCAAAGTGACGGAGCGTTTCCGGGCGCTTTTTCGCCCTCCGACACTCTCTGCTAGCTAAGCTCAAAGGTAAGGAGCGCAATGTGATGGAGCGCATCCGGCCGTTTTTTTGCCCTCCGACACTATTTGCCCGGTAGGCTGAGAGGAAAGGAGCGCAAAGTGACGTAGCTTCTCCGTGCGCTTTTTTGCCCGCTGACACTCTGTGCTCGCTAGGCTAAGAAGTTAGGAGTGCAAAGTGAAGGAGTGTCTCTGGGCCGTTTTTGGTCCTCCGACACTCCGTGCCCTCAAGTCGGAGAGGTAAAGAGAGTAAAGAGATGGAACGTCTCCGGACGCTTTTTTGCCCTCCGACACTCTGCGCACGCTAGGCAGAGGAGTAAGGAGCCTTAAGTGACGGAGCGTCTCTAAGCACTTTTTGGCCCTAAGTTATTCTTAGCCCGCTATGTTGAGAAGTAATCAGCGCAAAGCGCATCAGGGCGCTTTTTTGCTCTCCTACACACTTTGCCCGCAAGGCTGAGAAGTAAGGAGGGCAAAGTGATGGAGAGTATGCGGGCACATTTGTACCGTCCGACACTCTGAGCCCGCTATGCTGAGAGGTAAGGACTGCAGAGTGACGGAACATCTCCCGGCGCTTTTTTGTCCTATGACACTCTTTGCCCGCTAGGCTGAGAGGTAAGGAGCGCAAAGTAACGGAGCGTCACCGAGCAATTTTTTGACCTCCGACTCTCTGTGCCCGCTAGGCTGAGAATTACGGTGCGTAAAGTGACGGAGCTCCTCCTGGCGCTTTTCTACCCTCCGACACTCTTTGCACGCTAGGCTGAAAGGTAAGGAGCGCAAAGTTTCGGGCCGTCTCCAGGCACTTTTTTACCCTCCGACTCGCTGTGCCCGCTACACTGAGAGGTAAGGAACGCAAAGTCACGGAGCATCTTCGGGTAATTTTTTACCCTCCGACACTCTGTGCCCACTAGGTCACGGTGCGTCCTGGCAACTTCTTACCCTCCGACATTCTTTGCGCGGTATGTTGAGAGGTAAAGAGTGCAAAGTGACGGAATGTCTCAGTCTCAGGGTGCTTTTTTGCCCTCCGACACTCTGTGCCCATATGTCTGAAAGTTAAGTTGCACAAAGTGAAGGAGCGTCTTCGGGCACTTTTTTGCCCTCCGACACTCCGTGCATGATACGCTAAGAGGTAATTAGTTCAAAGTGACAGAGCGTCTCTGGGCACTTTTTGGCCCTAAGACAGTCTGTGCCCGCTATTCTCAGAGGTAAGGTGCGCAAAGTGACGGAGGGTCTCTGGGCACTTTCTTGCCTTTCGACACTCTGTATCTGATAGGCTGAGAGGCAAGGAATGCAAAATGACGGAACGTCTCCGGACATTTTTTTGCCCTCTGGCGCTCTGTTCCCGCTGGGCTGAGAAAAACGCAAATTGGCGGAGTGTCTCCGGGCACTTTTTTGCCCTCCGACACTCTCTGCCTGTTAGGCTGAGAGATAAGGAGTGCAAAGTGACGGTGCGTCACCGGGCCCTTTATTGCCCTCCGACATTCTGAGCTCACTAGGCTTAGAGGTAAGGAGCGCAAAGTGAAGGAGACCATCCGGGAGTTTTTTGGCCTCCGTTACTTTCCCCAGTAGGCTGAGAGGTAAGGTGCGCAAAGTGGCGGAGCGTCTCCGGGCGTTTTTTTGCCCTCCCACACTCCGTACCTGCTACGCTGACTGATTAGAAACGCAAAATGACTGAGCGTCTCCCGGCACTTTTTTGCCCTTAGACACTCTGTGCCCGCTAGACTGAGAAGTAAGGAACGCATAGTGACAGAGCGTCTCCAGGCACTTTTTTACTCTGCGACGCTGTTCCCGCTAGGCTGAGAGGTAAGGAGTGCAAGTGACGAAGCGTCTCCGGGCGCTTTTTGGCCCTTCGACAGTCGGTGCACGCTAGGCTGAGTACCTAGGTACGGAGTGCAAAGTGACAGAGTGCCTACAGTTGCTTTTATAGCCTTCCAACACTATATGCCCGCTAAGCTGAGAGGTAAGAAGCGCAAACATACGGAGCGTCTCCAGAGACTTTTTTTCCCCTCCGACACTGTGCCCGCTAGGCTGAGCGGTAAGGAGCACAAATTGACGGAGCGCCTCCTTGCGCTTCTTTGCCCTTCGACACTCTGTGCCCGCTAGGCAGAGAGGTAAGGAGCACCAAGTGAAGGAGCGCCACATATAATTTCGTGCGCTTCGACACTGCCCGCTAGGCTGAGAGGTAAGTTGCGTAAAGCAACGGAGCGTCGCTGGGGACTTTTTTGACCTCCGACACTCTGTGCCTGCTAGGCTGAGAGGTAAGGTGTGCAAAGTGACGGAGCTTCTATGGGCACTTTTTTACCCTCCGACTCTCTGTGCCCGCTAGGCTGAGAGGTAAGGAGCGGATAGTAACGGAGCGCCTCCACGCGCATTTTTGCTCTCCGACAGTCTGCGCCCGCTAGGCTGACAATTAAGGAGCGGAAAGTGATGTAGCGACTACGGGCACTTTTTTGCCCTCCCACACTCTGTGCCCATTAATCTGAGAGGTAAGGAGTGCAAAGTGACGGATTGTCAACGGGCACTTTATCGCCCTCGACACACTCTGTGCCCGCTAAGCTGAGAGCTAAGGCGTGCACAATGACGTAGCTTCTATTGGCGCTTTTTCGCCCTCCCACTCTCTGTGTTCGTGAGGCTAAAGGGGTAAGGAGTATAAAGTTACGAAGCTTCTCCGGGCACTTTTTGGCCCATTGACAGTCTGCGCACGCTAGGCTGGGAGGTAAAGATTTTAAACTGAAGGAGCGCCTCTTGGCGCTTTTTTGCCCTCCGATACTATTTGCCCGTTAGGCTGAGAGGTAAGGAGCGCAAAGTCACAGAGCGTCTACGGGCACTTTTTTACCCTCCGACACTCAGTATCCTCTAGGCTGGGAGGTAAGGAGTGCAAAGTGATGGAACGTCTCCAGACGCTTTTTTGCTTTCGACACTGTTCCCGCTAAGCTGAATAGTAAGGAGTGCAAAGTGACGGAGCTCCTCCAGGCGCTTTTTTGCCCTCTAGGATAAGGAGTGGAAGGTGTAGGAGCGTCTACGGGGACATTTTTGCCCTTCGACACTGCGTTCGCTAGGCTGAGACGTAAGGCACTCAAAGCGACGGAGCGTCTCCCGGCACTTATTAGCCCTCCGACACTCTGTGCACTTTAGGCTGAGAGGGAAGGCGCTCAAAGTGGTGGAGCGCCTCCTTGCGCTTTTTTGTCCTCCGACACTCTGTGCCCACTAAGCAGAGAGGTAAGGAGCTCCAAGTGAGGGAACGCTCCCTATAATTTTTTGTCTTCCGACACGCTGCACGATAGGCTAAGAGGTTAGGAGCGGAAAGCGACGGAGCGTCTCCGGGCACTTTTTTTAACCCTACGACACTCTGTGCCCGTTAGGCTGAGATGTAAGGAGCGGGAAGTGACGGGGCACCTCCAGGAGCATTTTTGCCCTTCCACACTCTGTGCCCGATTGGCTGAGAGTTAGGTTGCGGAAAGTGACGTATCGCCTCCGGGCACTTTTAAGCCCTCCGACATTCTGTGCCAGCTAAACTGAGAGGTAAGGAGTGCAAAGTGACGGACTGTCTCTGGGCACTTTTTGGCCCTAAGACACTCTGTGCCCGCTAGTCTGGGAGGTAAGGTGCGCAAAGTGACGGAGGGTCTCTGGGCACTTTCTTGCCTTCCGACACGCTGTATCCTATAGGCTGAGGCAAGGAATGCAAAATGACGGAACGTCTCCGGACATTTTTTTGCCCTCCGACACTGTTCTGGCTAGGCTGAGAAGTAAAGAGCGCAAAATGACGGAGTGTCTCCGGGCAATTTCTTGCCCTCCGACAGTCTCTGCCTGTTAGGCTGAGATATAAGGAGCGCAAGGTGACGGAGCGTCACCGAGCGAATTTTTGCCCTCCGACACTGAGCTCGCTAGGCTGAGTGGTAAGTAGCGCAAAGTGACGGAGCGCACCCGGGAGTTTTTTGCCCTACGCCACTTTGACCAGTAGGGTGCGAGGTACGGAGCGTAAAGTGACGAAGCGTCTCCGGGCGCTTTTTTGCGCCCCAACACTGTGCCCGCTAGGGTCAATGATAAGGAGCGCAGAATGACTGAGCGTCTCCCTGCACTTTTTTGCCCTCAGACACTCTGGGCCAGCTAGACTGATAAGTAAGGAACGCATAGTGACAGAGCATCTCAGACACTTTTTTATAGGCTGAGAGGTAAGAGTGCTAAGTGAAGAAGCGTCTCCGGGCGCTTTCTGGCCGTCCGACAGTCGGTGCACGCTAGGCTGAGTACCTAGGTACGGAGTACAAAGTGACAGAGCGCTTACAGGCGCCTTTTTGCCTTCCAACACTTTATGCCCGCTAGGCTGAGAGGTAAGGAGCACAAAGATACGGATCGTCTCCAGACACTTTTTTTTATCCTCCGACATTGTGCCCGCTAGGCTGAGAGGTAAGGAGCACAAAGTAAGAGAGCACCTAATGCTTTTTTGCCCTCCGACACTCTGTACCCGCTAGGCAGAGAGGTGAGGAGCGCTATGTGAGGGAGCACCCAATATAATTTCGTGCCCTCCGGCACTCTGCACACTAGGCTAAGAGGTAAGTAGCGTCTATGGGCACTTTTTGGACTCCGAAACTCTGTGCCTGCTAGGCTGATAGGTAAGAGTGCAAAGTGACGGAGGTTCTACGGGCTCTTTTTATACACTCCGACACTCTGTGCCCGCTAGGCTCAGAGGTACGGGGCGGAAAGTGACGAAGCACCACTCGCATTTTTCCTATCCCACAATCTATGCCCGCAAGGGTGAGAGTTAAGGAGCGGAAAATGACGTAGCGCCTACGGGCACTTTTTTGCCCTCTGACACTCTGTGCCCGGTAAGCTGGGAGGTAAGGATTGCAAAGGGACGGATTGTCCCAGGGCACTTTTTGGCCCTCGACACTGTGCCCGCTAGGCTCAGAGGTAATGAGTGCACAGTGACGTAGCCTCTTTTGGCGCTTTTTCGCCCTCCGACTTTCTGTGTTCGTGAGGCTGAGAGGTAAGCAGTGTAAAGTTACGGAGCTTCTCCGGGCACTTTTTAGCCAACCGACAGCCTGTGGCTGCTAGGCTGAGAGATAAGAAATGCAAACTGACGGAGCGCCCCTTTGCGCTTTTTTGCCCTCCGATACTATCTGCCCGTTAGGTTGAGAGGTAAGGAGCGCAAAGTCACGGAATGTCTACTCACACTTATTTACCCTGCACTTTTTTACCTTCTGCAAAGTGATGTAACATTTCCGGACGCTTTTTTGCCTTCCGACACTGTTCCGGCTAGGCTGAATAATAAAGAGTGCAAAGTGACGGAGCTCCTCCGGGCGCTTTTTTCCCCTCCGACACTCTGTGCCGCGAAGCTCTGGGATAAGGAGTGGAATGTCAAGGAGCGTCTACAGGCACATTTTTGCTCTTCGACACTCTGTGTTTGCTAGGCTGAGAGGTAAGGAGCGCAAAGTGACGGATTGTTCCCGGGCACTGTTGCCCCTCGACACTCTGTGCCCGCTAGGCTGAGAGGTAAGGTGTGCACAACGACGTAGCTTATTTTGGCGCTTTTTCGCCCTCCGACAGTCTGTGTTCGTGAGGCTGAGAGGTAAGGAGTAAAAAGCTACGGAGCTTCTCCATGCACTTGTTGGCCCGCCGATAGTCTGTGCACGCTAGGCTGGTAGGTAATGAGTTCAAACTTACGGAGCGCCCCTTGGCGCTTTTTTGCCCTCGGATACTATCTGCCCGTTAGGCTGAAAGGTAGGGAGCGCAAAGTCACGGAGCCTCTACGGGCACTTTTTTCCCCTCCGACACTCTGTGCCGCGAAGCTCTGGGATAAGGAGTGGAAAGTGAAGGAGCATCTACGGGCACGTTTTTGCCCTTCAACACTCTGTGTTCGCTATGCTGAAAGGTAAGGAGTGCAAAGTGGCGGAGTGTCTCTGGGCACTTTTTGGCCTTCCGACACTCTGTTCCCGTTTGGCTGAGAGGTAAAGATCTCAAAGCGACGGAACGTTTCCCGGCACTTTGTGGCCCTCCGACACTGTCCACTTTAGGTTGAGAGGGAAGGAGCTCAAAGAGGCGGAGCGACTCCTTGTGCTTTTTTGTCCTCCGACACTCTGTGCCCGCTAGGCAAAGAGGTAAGGAGCGCCAAGTGAGGGAGCGCTCCCTATAATTTTTTGCCTTCCAACACTCTGCACGCTAGGCTGAGAGGTAAGGAGCGCAAAGCAACGGAGTGCCTTCGGACACTATTTGGTCCTCCGACACTGTGCGCCTGCTAGGCTAAAAGTTTAGGATCGCAAAGTGACGGAGCGTCTCCGGGCACTTTTTTACCCTCCGACACTCTGTGCCCGCTAGGCTGAGATATAAGGAGCGGAAAGTGACGGACATCCACTCGCAATTTTGCCCTCCGACACTCTGCGCCCGCTAGGCTGAGATATAAGGAGCGGAAAGTGACGGACCTCCACTCGCAATTTTGCCCTCCGACACTCTGCGCCCGCTAGGCTGAGATATAAGGAGCGGAAAGTGACGGACCTCCACGCGCATTTTTGCCATCCGACACTCTGTGCCCGCTAGGCTGAGAATTACATTGCGGAAAGTTACGTAACGCCTCTGGGCACTTTTAAGCCCTGCGACACTCTGTGCCCGCCAAGCTGAAAGGTAAGGAGTGAAAAGTGACGGATTGTCTCCGGGCACTTATTTGCCCTCGACACTCTGTGCCCAATAGGTAAGGAGTGCCAAGTGACGGAGCCTCTACGGGTGCTTTCTTGACTTCGAACAGCTTTGCCCGCTAGGCTGAGAGGTAAGGAGTGCAAAGTGACGGAGCGCCACGGGGAGCTTTTTGGCCCACCGACACTCTGTGCACGTTAAGCTCATTGGTAAGGATCGCAAACCGAGAAAGTGCCTCCGGGTGCTTATTTGCCCTCCGACATTTTGTGCCCGCAAGGCTGAGAGGTAAAGAGTGGAAAGTGACCGAGAACTTCCGTGCGCTTTTTTGCCTTTCAACATTTTCTCTGTTAGGTTGAGAGGTAAGGATTGCCAAGTAACGGAGCGCCTCCGAGTGCTTTTTTCCCTTCCGACACCCTGTGCCCGCTAAGCTAAGAGGTAAGTATACTAAAACGACGGAATGCCTCCGGGTGCTTTTTTGCCCTCTGACACTCTGTGCCCGTTTGAGTGAGATATAAGGAACGCAAAGTGACTGAGCGTGTCCGGGCATTTTTTTTGCTCTCCGACACTATTTTCCCGCTAGGCTGAGAGGTAAGGAGCGCCAAGTGAGGAAGCGTCTACAGGAATTTTTTTCCCTCCGACACTGCACGCTAGGCTGAGAGATAAGGAGCGAAAAATCGACGGAGCATCTCCGGACACTTGTAGGCCCTCCGACACTCTGTGCCTGTTAGGCTGAGAGGTAAGGAGCTAAAAGTGACGGAGCGTCTCCTTGCGCTTTTTTGCACTCTGACACTCTGTGCCCGATAGGCAGAAAGGTAAGGAGCGCAAAGTGACTAAGTCTCCCCGGGCACTTTTGGCCCTGTGACACTTTGTGCATGCTAGGCAGAGAGGTGAGGGTTGCCAGGTGAGTGAGCGTATCCGGGCATTTTTTGTTCTCCGAAACTCTGTGCCCGCTATGCTGAGAGGCAAAGAGCGTAAAGTGACGTAGCGTCGGCGGCACTTTTTTGCCTTACGGCACTCTTTGCTTGCGAGGCTGAGACGTAAGGAGCGGAAAGTGACGGAGTGCCTCGGGACGCATTTATACCCTCCGATACTCTGTGCCCGCTAGGCTGAGAGGTAAGGAGCGGAAAGTGACTGAGTGTCTCCTGGCCCTTTTTTGACCTCCATCACGCTTTGTCCGACTGGTTGAGAGGTAAGGAGTGGAATGTGACGGAGCACCTCCGTTCGCATTATTGCACTCCGAAACTCCGTGCCCGCTAGGCTGAGAGTTTAGGAGCGAAACGTAAGGTAGCTCTTAGGGCACTTTTTTGCCCCCCTAAAATCTGTACACGCGAAGCTGAGAGGTAAGCAGCGCAAAGTGACGGAGCATCTAGGGACACTTTTTGACCCTCCGACACTCTGTGCACGTTAGGTTGAGAGGTAAGGAGCGCAAAGTAATGTAGCGCCTCCGGGCGCTTTTTTGCCCTCCGACACTCTGTGCCCGCTAGGCTGAGATGGAAGGAGCGGAAAGTGACAGGGCACCTCCTCGCGCATTTCTGCCCTCCGACACTCTGTGCCCGCTTGGCTGAGAGTTAGGTTGGAGAAAGTGACGTATCGCCTCCGGGCACTTTCAAGCCCTCCGACACTCTGTGCCCGCTAAGCTGAGAGGTAAGGAGTGCAAAGTAACGGATTTTCTCAGGGCACTTTTTGGCCCTAAGACACTCTGTGCCCGCTAGTCTGAGAGGTAAGGTACGCAAAGTGACGGAGGGTCTCTGGGCACTTTCTTGAGTTCCGACACGCTGTATTCGATAGGCTGAGAGGCAAGGAATGCAAAATGACGGAACGTTTCCGGACACTTTTTTGCCCTCCGACACTGTTCCCGCTAGGCTGAAAAGTAAAGAGCGCAAAGTGACGGAGTTTCTCCAGGTACTTTTTTACCCTCCGCACTCTCTGCCAGTTAGGCTGAGAGATAAGGAGAGCAAAGTGACTGAGCGTCACCGGGTGATTTTTTGCCCTCCGACACTCTGAGCTCGCTAGGCTGAGTGGTAAGGAGCGCAAAGTGACGGAGCGCATCCGGGAATTTTTAGCCCTCCGCCACTTTGCCCAGTAGGCTGCGAGGTATTGAGCGGAAAGTGAGGGAGCGTCTCCGGGCGCTTTTTTGCCCTCTGACACTCTGTTCCCACTAGGCTGAGAAGTAAAGAGCGCAAGGTGACGGAGTCTCTCCAGGTACTTTTTTCCCCTCCGACACCCTCTGCCTGTTACGCTGAGAGATAAGGAGAGCAAAGTGACGGAGCGTCACCGGGCGATTTTTTGCCCTCCGACACTCTGAGCTCGCTAGGCTGAGTGATAAGAAGCGCAAACTGAGGGAGCGCATCCGGGAGTTATTTGCCCTCCGCCACTTTGCCCAGTAGGCTGCGAGGTACGGAGCGTAAAGTGACGGAGCGTCTCCGGGCACTTTTTTGCACTCCAACACTCTGTGCCCGCTAGGCTGAATGATAAGGAGCGCAGAATGACTGAGCGTCTCCCTGCACTTTTTTGCCCTCAGACACTCTGGGCCCGATGGACTGATAAGTAAGGAGCGTATAGTGACAGAACGTCTCCAGGAACTTTTTTACTCTCCGTCAGTCTGTGCCCGCTAGGCTGAGAAGTAAGGAGTGTAACGTGAAGAAGCGTATCCGGGCGCTTTCTGGCCCTCCGACAGTCGGTGCACTCTAGGATGAGTACCTAGGTACGGAGTGCAAAGTGACAGGGTGCGTTTAGGCGCTTTTTTGTCTTCCAACACTTTATGCCCGCTAGGCTGAGAAGTAAGGAGTGCAAAGATATGGAGCAACTCCAGACACATTTTTTACCCTACGGCACTGTGCCCGCTAGGCTGAGAGGTAAGGAGCACAAAGTAAGAGAGCACCTCATGCTTTTTTGCCCTCCGACACTCTGTGCACGCTAGGCAGAGAGGTAAGGAGCGCCATGTGAGGGAGCACTCCCTATAATTTCGTGCCCTCCGGCACTCTGCACGCTAGGCTAAGAGGTAAGTAGCGCAAAGCAACGGAGCGTTTCTGGGCACTTTTTGGCCCTCCAACACTCTGTGCCCGCTAAGCTGATAGGTAAGGACTGCAAAGTGACGGATTGTCCCCGGGCACTTTTTGGCCCTCGACACTGTGCCCGCTAGGCTAAGAGGTAAGTTATACACAATGACGTAGCTACTTTTGGCTACAGTGATGTAGCCTCTTTTGTCGCTTTTTTGCCCTCCGACACTCTGTGCACGCTAGGCAGAGAGGTAAGGAGCGCCATGTGAGGGAGCACTCCCTATAATTTCGTGCCCTCCGGCACTCTGCACGCTAGGCTAAGAGGTAAGTAGCGCAAAGCAACGGAGCGTTTCTGGGCACTTTTTGGCCCTCCAACACTCTGTGCCCGCTAAGCTGATAGGTAAGGACTGCAAAGTGACGGATTGTCCCCGGGCACTTTTTGGCCCTCGACACTGTGCCCGCTAGGCTAAGAGGTAAGTTATACACAATGACGTAGCTACTTTTGGCTACAGTGATGTAGCCTCTTTTGTCGCTTTTTCGCCCTCCGACTTTCTGTGTTCGTGAGGCTGATAGGTAAGCAGTAAAAAGTTACGGAGCTTCTCCGGGCACTTTTAGGCCCATCGACAGTCTGTGCACGCTAGGCTGAGATATATGGAGTGCAAACTGACGGAGCGCCTCTTGGCGCCGTTTTTGCCCTCCGATACTATCTGCGCGTTAGGCTGAGAGGTAAGCAGCGCAAAGTCTCGGAGCGTCTACGGGAACTTTTTTACCCTCATACACTCTGTATCTTTTAAGCTGGGATGTAAGGAGTGCAAAGTGACGGAACATCTCCGGACGCTTTTTTTGCCTCCCGACACTGTTCCCGC
This sequence comes from Panulirus ornatus, assembly GCF_036320965.1. Taxonomy (NCBI): domain Eukaryota; kingdom Metazoa; phylum Arthropoda; class Malacostraca; order Decapoda; family Palinuridae; genus Panulirus; species Panulirus ornatus. Next base: position 30,282,845 of record NC_092227.1, on the reverse strand, counting down.
TAGGCCGAATAATGAGTGCAAAGTGATGGAACTTCTCCAGGCGCTTCTTTGCCCTCCGACACTGTGTGCCGCGAAGCGCTGGGATAAGAAGTGGAAAGTCAAGGAGCGTCTACAGTCACATTTTTGCTTTTCGACACTGTGTTCGCTAGGCTGAGAGGTAAGGAGCACAAAGTGACGAATTGTCCCCGGGCACTGTTGTTCCTCGACACTTTGTGTCCGCTAGGCTGAGAGGTAAGTTATACACAATGACGTAGCTACTTTTGGCGCTTTTTCGCCCTCCGACACTCTGTGTTCGTGAAGCTGAGAGCTTCTCCAGGCACTTTTTTACCCACCGACAGTCTGTGCACGCTTGGCTGAGAGGTAAGGAGTCCAAACTGACGGAGCGCCCTAATGCGCTTTTTTGCCCTCGGATACTATTTGCCCGTTTGGCTGAAACTTAGGGAGCGCAAAGTCACGGAGCGTCTAGGGCACTTTTTTACCCTCCGACACTCTGTATCCTCTAAGCTGGGACCTAAGGAGTGCAAAGTGACGGAGCTCCTCCGGACGCTTTTATGCCCTACGACACTCTATGCCGGGAAGCTCTGGGATAAGGAATGGAAAGTGAAGGAGCGTCTACGGGCACATTTTTGCCCTTCGACACTCTGTATTCGCTAGGCTAAGAGCTAAGGAGTGCAAAGTGACGGACAATCTCCGGGCATTTTTTGGCCTTCCGGCACTCGTTTCCCGTTTGGCTGAGAGGTAAAGAGCTCAAAGCGACGGAACGTCTCCCGACACTTTTTCGCCCTCCGACACTGTGCACTTTAGGTTGAGAGGGAAGGAGCTCAAAGTGGCTTAGCGCCTCTTTGCGCTTTTTGGCCTCCGACACTCTTTGCCCGCTAGGCAGAGAGGTAAGGAGCGCCTAGTGAGGGAGCGCTCACTATAATTTTTTTCCTTCGAACACTGCACGCTAGGCTGAGAGGTAAGGAGCGCAGAGCAACGGAGTGTCTCCGGACATCATTTGGTCGTCCGACACTGTGCGCATGCTAGACTAAAAGTTTAGGAGCGCAAAGTGACGGAGCGTCTCCGGGCACTTTTTTACCCTCCGACACTCTGTGCCCGCTAGGATGAGATGTAAGGAGCGGAAAGTGACCGACCTCCACACGCATTTTTGCTTTCCGACAATCTGTGCCCGCTAGGCTGAGATTTATATTTCGGAAAGTGACTTAGCGCCTTCGGGCACTTTTAAGCCCTCCGACACTCTGTGCCTGTCAAGCTAAGAGGTAAGGAGTGAAAAGTGACGGATTGTTTCCGGGCACATTTTGGCCCTCGACACTCTGTGCCCGCTACGTAAGGAGTGCAAAGTGACGTAGCATCTATGGACGCATTTTTGCCTTCGAACTGTTTTGCCCGCTAGGCTGAGAGGTAAGGAGTACAAAGGGACGGAGCGTTACGGGGAGCTTTTTGGCCCACCGACACTCTGTGCACGCTAAGCTCATTGGTAAGGTTCGCAAACCGAGAAAGTGCCTCCGTGTGCTTATTTGCCCTCGGACATTTTGTGCCCGCAAGGCTGAGAGGCAAAGAGTGGAAAGTGACGGTGTACTTCCGTGCGCTTTTTTTTCCTTTCAACATTCTCTCTGTTAGGCTGAGAGGTAAGGATTGCCAAGTAATGGAGCGCCTCCGAGTGCATTTTTGCATTCCGACACTCTGTGCCCGCTAAGCTGAGAGGTAAGGAATATCAAATGACGGAATGCCTCTGGGTGCTTTCTTGCCCTCCGACACTCTGTGCCCGTTAGGGTGAGAGATAAGGAGCACAAAGAGACTGAGCGTGTCCGAGCAGTTTTTTGCCCACCGACACTCTGTGCTCGCTAGGCTGAAAAGTAAGGAACGCAAACTGAAGGAGCGTCTCCGAGCACTATTTTGCCCTCCGCGAATCTCCACCCATTAGGACGAGAGGTAAGGAGTGCAAAGTGACGGAGCCTTACCGCGCACTTTTTTACCCTCCAGCACTCTGTGCTCGCTATGCTGAGAAGTAAGGAGCACAAAGTGATGGAGCGCCTTAGGATGATTTTTTGCCCTCCGACACAGAGGTAAGGAGCCCAAAGCGACGGAGCGTCTCCCGTCACTTTTTGGCAATCCGTCACTCTGTACACTTTAGGCTGGGAGGTAAGGAGCGCGAGGTAATGTAGCACCTCCGGGCGCTTTTTTGCCCTCCGACACTCTGCGCTGAGAGGTAAGGATCATGAAATGACGGAATGCCTCCGGGTGCTGTTTTGCCCTCTGACACCCTGTGTCCGTTATAGTGAGATATAAGGAGCGCAAAGTGACTGAGCGTGTCCGGGCAATTTTTTGCCCTTCGACTCTATGTTCCCGCTAGGCTGAAAGGTAAGGAGCGCCAAGTGAGAAAGCGTCTACAGCAATTTTTCTCCCTCCGACATGCACGCTAGGCTGAGAGGTAAGGAGCGAAAAATTGACGAAGCGTCTCCGGACACTTTTTGGCCCTCCGACACTCTATGCTTGTTAGGTTGAGAGGTAAGGAGCTCAAAGTGACGGAGCGCTTCCTTGCGCTTTCTTGCACTCCAACACTCTGTGTCCGATAGGCAGAAAGGTAAGGAGCGCAAAGTGACGGAGTGTCTCCGGGCACTTTTTGGTCCTTTGACTCTCTTTGCATGCTAGGCTGAGAGGTGAAGGTTGCCAGGTGAGTGAGCGTATCGTGGCATTTTTTGTTCTCCGACACTCTGTGCCCGTTATGCTGAGAGGTAAAGAGCGTAAAGTGACGGAGCGTCGGCGGCACTTTTCTGCCTTACGACACTCTTTGCTTGCTAGGTTGAGAGCGGAAAGTGACGGAGCGCCTTGGGACGCATTTATACCCTCCGATTCTCTGTGCCAGCTAGGCTGAGAGGTAAGGAGCGGAAAGTCACGGCCCGTCTCCTGGCACTTTTTTGACCTCGAACACTCTTTGCCCGCTTGGCTGATAGGTAAGGAGCGGAAAGTGAGGGAGCACCTCCGGCCGTATCTTTGCCCTCCGAAACTCTGTGCCCGTTAGGCTGAGATTTAAGGAGCGGAAAGTGAGGTAGCATCTCTGGGCACTTTTTTCCCTCCGACAATCTATAACCGCTAAGCTGAGAGGTAAGTAGCGCAAAGTGACGGAACTCTCAACCTAACGTGCACTGAGTGCACGTTAGGTTGAGAGGTAAAGAGCGCAAAGTAATGGAGCGCCTTCGGGCACTTTTTTGCCCTCTGACACTCTGTGCCCGTTAGAGTGAGAGATAAGGAGTGAAAGTGACTGAACGTGTAAGGCCATTTTTTTGCCTCCGACACTCTGTGCCCGGTAGGCTGAGAGGTAAGGAGCGCAGACTGAAGGAGCGTCTCCGAGCACTCTTTTACCCTCCGACACTCTCCACCCATTAGGATGAGAGGTAAGGAGTGCAGAGTGATCGCGCCCTCTTTTACCCTCCTGCACTCTGTGCCCGCTAGTCTGAGAGGTAAGGGGCTCAAAGTGACGGAGCGCCTTAGAATGATATTTTGTTCGACACATTTTCCCCGCTAAGCTGAGAGGTAGTGAGCAAAAAGTGACGGAGAGTATCCGATCACTTTTTGGCCCTCCGACACTCGGCGCGTATTAGACTGAGAAGTAAGGAACTCAAAGCGACGGAGCGTCTCCTGTCACTTTTTGGCCCTCGGACACTGTGCACACTAGGTTTAGAGGGAAGGAGCGCTCAGTTACGGAGCGTCTCCGTGCTCTTTTTTTGAACTCCGACACACTGTGCCCGCTAGGCAAAGAGGTAAGGAGCGCAAAGTGATGGACGTCTCCGGGCACTTTTTGGCTCTCTGACACTCTGTGCATGCTAGGCTGAGAGGTGAGGGTTGGCAGGTGAGTGAGCGTATCCTGGCATTTTATGTTCTCTGACACTCTGTGCCCGCTTTGCTGAGAGATAAAGAACGTAAAGTGACGGAGCATCGGCGGCACTTTTTTGCCTTACGACACTCTTTGCTTGCTAGGCTGAGACGTAAGGAGCGGAAAGTGACGGAGCGCCTCGGGACGCATTTATACCCTCCGATACTCTGTGCCCGCAAGGCTGAGAGGTAAGGAGCGGAAAGTGACGGAGAGTCTCCTGGCACTTTGTTCACCTCCAACACGCTTTGCCCGCTTGGCTGAGAGGTAAGAAGCGGAAGGTGACAGAGCACCTCCGGGCGCATTTTTACCCTCCGAAACTCCGTCCCCGCTAGGCTGAGAGTCAAGGAGCGAAAAGTGAGGTAGCGTATCCGGGCACATTTTTGCCCTCCGACAATCTATACACGCTAAGCTGAGAGGTAAGTAGCGCAAAGTGACGGAGCGTCTACGGACACTTTTTGGCCCTCCGACACTCTGTGCACGTTAGGTTGAGAGGAGAGGAGCGCAAAGTAATGGAGCGCCTCCGGGCACTTTTATGCCCTCCGACACTCTGTGCCCGCTAAGCTGAGAGGTAAGGAGTGCAAAGTAACGGATTGTCTCCGGGCACTTTTTAGCCCTAAGACACTCTGTGCCCGCTAGTCTGAGAGGTAAGGTGCGCAAAGTGACGGAGGGTCTCTGGGCACTTTCTTGCCTTCCGACACGCTGTATCCGATAGGCTGAGAGGCAAGGAATGCAAAATGACGGAACGTCTTTGGAAACTTTTTTGCCCTCCGACACTCCTTTCCCGCTGGGCAGAGAAGTAAAGAGCGCAACTTGACGGAGTGTCTCCGGGTACTTTTTTGCCCTCCGACACTCTCTGCCTGTTAGGCTGAGAGATAAGGAGCGCAAAGTGACGAAGCGTCACCGGGCGATTTTTTGCCATCCGACACTCTGAGCTCGATAGGCTGAGTGGTAAGGAACGCAAAGTGACGGAGCGCATCCAGGAGTTTTTTGCCCTCCGCCACTTTGCCCAGTAGGCTGCGAGGTACGGAGCGTAAAGTGACGGAGCGTCTCCGGGCGCTTTTTTGCCCTCCAACACTGTGCCCGATAGGCTGAATAATAAGGAGCGCAGAATGACTGAGCGCCTCCCTGCACTTTTTTGCCCTCAGGCACTCTGGGCCCGAGAGACTGATAAGTAAGGAGCGCATAGTAACAGAGCGTCTCCAGGTAATTTTTTACTCTCCGACACTCTGTGCCCGCTAGGCTGAGAGGTAAGGAGTGCAAAGTGAAGAAGCGTCTCCAGTCGCTTTCTGGCCCTCCGACAGTCGGTGCACGCTAGGCTGAGTACTTAGGTACGGACTGCAAAGTGACAGAGCGCCTAGAGGCGCTTTTTTTTTCTTCCAACACCTGATGCCCGCTAGGCTGAGAAGTAAGGTGCGCAAAGTGCGGAGCGTCTCCAGACACTTTTTTTACCCTCCGACACTGTGCCCGCTAGGCTGAGAGGTAAGGAGCACAAAGTGACGGAGCGCCTCCTTACGCGTTTTCGCCCTCCGACACTCTGTGCCCGCTAGGCAGAGAGGTAAGGAGCGCCATGTGAGGGAGCACTCCCTATAATTTCGTGCCCTCCGACAGTCTGCACGCTAGCCTAAGATGTAAGTAGCACAAAGCAACGGAGCATCTCTGGGCACTTTTGGCCCTCAGACACCCTGTGCCCGCTAGGCTGAGAGGTAAGGATTTCAAAGTGACGGATTGTCCCCGGGCACTTTTTGGCTCTTGGCACTGTGCCCGCTAGACTCAGAGGTAAGGAGTGCACAGTGACGTAGCCTCTTTTAGCGTTTTTTCGCCCTCCGACTTTCTGTGTTCGTGAGGCTGAGAGGTAAGCAGTGTAAAGTTATGGAGCTTCTCCGGGCAATTTTTTTGCCCATCGACAGTCTGTGCACGCTAGGCTGAGAGATAAAGAGTGCAAACTGACGGAGCGCCTTTCGGCGCTTTTTTGCCGTCCGATACTATCTGCCCGTTAGGCTGAGAGGTAAGGAGCGTAAAGTCACTGAGCGTCTACGGGCACTTTTTTACCCTCCGACACTCTGTATCCTCTAAGCTGGGAGGTAAGGAGTGCAAAGTGACGGAACATCTCCGGACTCTTTTTTGCCTTCCGACACTGTTCCCGCTAGGCTGAATGATAAGGAGTACAAAGTGACGGAGCTCCTCCGGGCGCTTTTTTGCCCTCCGACACTCTGTGCCGCTAAGCTCTGGGATAAGGAGTGGAAAGTGAAGGTGCGTCTACGTGCACATTTTTGCTCTTCAACAATCTGTATTCGCTAGGCTGAGAGGTAAGGAGCGCAAAGTGACGGATTGTCCCCGGGCACTGTTGGCCCACGACACTTTGTGCCCGCTAGGCTGAGAGGTAAGGTGTACACAATGACGTAGTTTCTTTTGGCGCTTTTTCGCCCTCCGACACTCTGTGTTCGTGAGACTGAGAGGTAAGGAGTATAAAGTTACGGAGCTTTTCCAGGCACTTTTTGGCCCACCGACAGTCTGTGTACGCTAGGCTGGGAGGTAAGGAGTCCAAACTGACGGAGCGCCCCTTGGCGCTTTTTTGCCCTCCGATACTATCTGCCTGTTAGGCTGATAGGTAGGGAGCGCGAAGTCACGGAGCGTCTACGGGCACTTTTTTACCCTCCGATACTCTGTATCCTCTAAGCTGGGAGGTAAGGTGTGCAAAGAGACGGAGCGTCTCCGGACGCTTTTTAGCTTTCTGACCCTGGTCCCGCTAGGCTGAATAATAAGGAGTGCAAAGTGACTGAGCTCCTCCGGAAGCTTTTTTGCCCTCCGACACTCTGTGCCGCGAAGCTCTGGGATAAGGAGTGGAAAGTGAAGGAGCGTCTACGGACACATTTTTGCCCTTCGACACTCTGTGTTGGCTAGGCAGAGATGTAAGGAGTGCAAAGCGACGGAGAATCTCCGGTCACTTTTTGGCCTTCCGACACTCGGTTCCCGTTTGGCTGAGAGGTAAAGAGCTCAAAGCGACGTAACGTCTCCCGGCACTTTTTGGCCCTCCGACACTGTGCACTTTAGGCTGAGAGGGAAGGAGCTCAAAGTGGCGGATTGCCTCCTTGCGCTTTTTTGCCCTCCAACACTGTGCCCGCTAGGCAGAGGGGTAAGGAGTGCCAAGTGAGGGAGCGCTCCCTATAATTTTTTGCCTTCCAACACTCTGCACGCTAGGCTGAGAGGTAAGAGCACAAAGCAAAGGAGTGTCTCCGGACACTATTTGGTCCTCCGACACTGTGCGCCTGCTAGGCTAAAAGGTTAGGAACGGAAAGTGACTTTTTTACCTTCCGACACTCTGTGCCCGCTAGGCTGAGATGTAAGGAGCGGAGAGTGACGGACCTCCACACGCATTTATGCTTTCCGACGCTCTGTGTACGCTAGGCTGAGAGTTATATTTCGGAAAGTGACGTTGCGCCTTCGGGCACTTTTAAGCCCTCCGACACTCTGTGCCTGCCAAGCTAAGAGGTAAGGAGTGAAAAGTGACGGATTGTCTCCGGGCACTTTTTGGCCATCGACACTCTGTGCCCGCTAGGTAAGGAGTGCAAAGTGACGGAGCATCTATTGGCGCTTTTTTGCCTTCGAACAGTTTTGCCTGGTAGTCTGAGAGGTAAGGAGTGCAAAGTGACGGAGCGCCACGGGGAGCTTTTTGGCCCACCGAAACTATGTGCACGCTAAGAATATTGGTAAGGATCGCAAACCGAGAAAGTGACTCCGGGTGCTTATTTGCCCTCCGATATTCTGTGCCCGCAAGGCTGAGAGACAAAGAGTGGAAAGTTCCGGAGCACTTCCGTGCACTATTTTTTCTTTTCAACATTCTCTCTGTTAGGCTGAGAGGTAAGGATTGCCAAATAAAGGAGCGCCTCCGAGTGCTTTTTTGCCTTTCGACACTCCGTGCCCGCTAAGCTGAGAGGTAAGGAACATCAAATGACGGAATGCCTCTGGGTGCTTTTTTGCCCTCCGACACTTTGTGCCCGTTAGAGTGAGAGATAAGGAGCGCAAAGAGACTGAGCGTGTCCGAGCAGTTTTTTGCCCACCGACACTCTGTGCTCGCTAGGCTGAGAGTTAAGGAACGTAAACTGAAGGAGCGTCTTCGGGCACTATTTTGCCCTCCGCGAATCTCCACCCATTAGGACGAGAGGTAAGGAGTGCAAAGTGACGGAGCCTTACCGCGCACTTTTTTACCCTCCAGCACTCTGTGCTCGCTAGCCTGAGAGGTAAGGAGCACAAAGTGACGGAGCGCCTTAGGATGATTTTTTGCACTCCGATACAGAGTTAAGGAACCCAAAGCGACGGAGCGTCTCCCGTCACTTTTTGGCAATCCGTCACTCTGTACACTTTAGGCTGAGAGGTAAGGAGCGCGAGGTAATGTAGCACCTCCGGGCGCTTTTTTGCCCTCCGACAATCTGCGCCCGCTAGGCTGAGAGGTAAGGATCATGAAATGAAGGAATGCCTCCGGGTGCTTTTTTGCCCTCTGACACTCTGTGTCCGTTAGAGTGAGATATAAGGATCGCAAAGTGACTGAGCGTGTCCGGGCAATTTTTTGCCCTCCAACGCTATGTTCCGCTAGGCTGAGAGGTAAGGAGCGCCAAGTGAGGAAGCATCTACAGGAATTTTTCTCCCTCCGACATGAACGCTAGGCTGAGAGGTAAGGAGCGGAAAAAATCGACGGAGCGTCTCCGGACACTTTTTGGCCCTCCGACACTCTATGCCTGTTAGGTTGAGAGGTAAGGAGCTCAAAGTGACGGAGCGCTTCCTTCCACTTTTTTGCACTCCGACACTCTGTGCCCGATAGGCAGAAAGGTAAGGAGCGCAAAGTGACGGAGTGTCTCCGGGCACTTTTTGGCCCTCTGACACTCTTTGCATGCTAGGCTGAGTGGTGAGGGTTGCCAGGTAAGTGAGCGTATCCGGGCATTTTTTGTTCTCCAACACTCTGTGCCATCTATGCTGAGAGGTAAAGAACGTAAAGTGACGGAGCTTCGGCGGCACTTTTCTGTCTTACGACACTCTTTGCTTGCTAGGCTGGGACGTAAGAAGCGGAAAGTGACTGAGCACCTCGGGGCACATTTATACCTTCCGATTCTCTGTGCCAGCTAGGCTGAGAGGTAAGGAGCGGAATGTCACGGCCCGTCTCCTGGCACTTTTTTGACCTCCAACACTCTGTCCGCTTGGCTGAGAGGTAAGGAGCGGAAAGTGACGGAGCACCTCCGGGCGCATTTTTGCCCTCCGAAACTCTGTGCCCGTTAGGCTGAGAGTTAAGGAGCGGTAAGTGAAGTACCATCTCCGGGCACTTTTTTGCCCTCCGACAATCTGTAACCGCTAAGCTGAGAGGTAAGTAGCGCAAAGTGACGGAGCACCGCGGACACTTTTTGGCCCTCCGACATTCTGTCCACGTTACGTTGAGAGGTAAGGACCGCAAAGTAATAGAGCGCCTTCGGGCACTTTTATGTCCTCTAACACTCTGTGTCCGTTAGAGTGAGGGATAAGGAGCGCAAAGTGACTGAGCGTGTCAGGTCAATTTTTTGCCTCCGACACTCAGTGCCCGCTAGCTGAGAGGTAAGGAGCACAGACTGAAGGAGCGTCTCCGAGCACTATTTTGCCCTCCGACACTCTCCACCCATTAGGATGAGAGGTAAGGAGTGCAACGTGACCGCGCACTTTTTTACCCTTCAGCACTCTGTGCCCGCTAGGCAGAAAGGTAAGGGGCACAAAGTGACGAAGCGCCTTCGGATGACTTTTTGTTCGACACATTGTCCCCGCTAAGCTGAGAGGTAATGAACCAAAAGTGACAGAGAGTATCTGGGCACTTTTTGGCCCTCCGAAAGTCGGTGCGTGCTAGACTGAGAGGTAAGGAACTCAAAGCGACGGAGCGTCTCCGGTCAATTTTTGGCCCTCGGACACTGTGCACACTAGGTTGAGAGGAAAGGAGCGCTCAGTTACGGAGCGTCCCCGTGCTCTTTTTTTGAACTCCGACACGCTGTGCCCGCTAGGCAAAGAGGTAAGGAGCGCAAAGTGATGGAGCGTCTATGGGCACCCCTCCGACACTCTGTGGACGCTAGGCTCAGAGGAAAGGAGCAGAAATTAACGGAGCGACTTCGGGCACTTTTTTCCCCTCCTACACTCTGTATCCGCCAATCTCAGAGGTTGAGAGGTAAGGAGCGCAAAGTGACGGAGCGCCTCCGGGCGCTTTTTTGCCCTCCGACATTCTGTGCCCGCTAAGCTGAGAGGTAAGGAACGCAAAGTGACGGAGAATCTCTGGGCACTTCTTGGCCCTCCGACACTCGTTATAAAAGCGTTGTGTCGTAATATTACAGTTTTGAAAGAAAAAGTTTTCGTGGCAAAGATATATCCCGATATTGTCAGCAAATTTCTATATCTTTAAGATCAGATTTTTTTTGTTCATTACAAAGACTTAATTTTCAAAGCAAATAGTAATCGTGACAAAATACTGATTGCAGTATCGTATGAATCTGGTATATCTCGGCCAATGGAGCAACTAAGATATTAAATGATTGTTTGAAGCATTGAACCTTTAAAAGATACGGACAAAATTTACCCTACAAATTTTGTTATTTTTCTGCAGTAGCTACATTTCGCAACTTTTCCTACGACCTTCAAACCGTGGATGCTTCTGCACGATCACAGAATCCCACGGCGAGTCGGTAGGCTGCTGCTGACCATTTTTGCGAACACGAACACACTCTAAGTAAGGCGTGTGTCACTCCAGGGCGCATCGGAGCGAATAAAGGCCCGACTTCTTCCGTAGGATACAGTAGGCACCTAAACGACAGCGTAAGAGACAGAAATTTGTGAGAGAGAAAGAGGTCTGAATCAAGTTTCACAAGACCAGACTTGAATGCCAGAGCGTTTAGCAGCAGAAGGGGTTCCAACGGGAGGTCCTAATGTATCGACTAGAGTCAGTATCTCGACCCAGATTTATCCATAAGAAATTAAGCAAGTCCGCTGTCAGCCGGAATGACATGTTGTCTCGCAGCTTTGTCGTCTGCCGACTGGGCGCGGGCTCCAGAGCTTGCTCCAATCCTGAGCATGCTGTCCGCTATCAGCCGGTTTCGGCCGGATGGTTGGTTGGGGTTGTAGAACGCGTAAGGTGGCTAGACTTCTCGCTGCGGTGGTAATCTGCTCGTTGTCCAGTCCCGTCAAGAAAGGTTACTCTCATTTACGTAACCACCGGCGCCTTCCGGAGGTTGATTATCGAACTGGGAGGTTATTACAGTCGATTTCGCGAAAACACCTTACTGTCACGCCAACCCGGAGACTCCTGCAAATCCAATTTATCATCAGCACATTTTAACATAATATATACTTTCCTCCATCACCCAATTAACACCATAAGCGTTCACATACCTGCAAACCCGGCAGAATCCTCGTCACCAAACAACCCGTCGTTTTTTGTAGTTGTTTTACGACCATTGAAGGTCATTAATGTATGACTAAAGTCATTCCTAAATGCCTCTTCTAAAAAAAAGTATGACAAATCTAATAAATAATGGATAGAAAAGATTTTGTGGTGGCAAATATCACTCAGTAGGCACAACACCCACGGTTGCATTTTACACAAGAGTTCGAAATAGGACAGATTAGAGATGGAATGAATAGTTTAATCGGAGGTTCGTCGACTCAGCCCCATGGCGCAACAGCCCATGAAGATTACCGCCTAATGAATGGACATGTCCATCCACCAACCCCGCCACAGAGAACCATAAATCTTTCTATATGTTATAGTGGTCTATTAGTTTTTTCCATATTGTAGAAATCTATTGCATCGGAGAAATGTTCTTGGCATTGTTGGCATTCTAGTGGAACACTTTTGATTTATGTACAATTGATTCCGAGGAGGGCCAGCACAACCTCCTCTCTTCTTTCTTGCTTTTATTTCTGCAGATTGTCCGGCTAGTTCACTGACTCCCAAAGAAGATTGATTGATCTCTTCCCCAAGGAAAGGCAGGACTTCAGGTCCTGAGGGATCGGAACAACCTCCTTGAGTTCCGAGGTCGACTTACCCGGTTCATCAGCCTGCTCATCCAAATCAAGATGATATCTTTATTACCTGTGTCAAGTTTATTAACAACATTGCCCTGAAATTCGTTTGACTGTAGCGAGATTTAATTGCCGTAAGGGCCGAAAGTGAATCGGATTTGATTATGTATTCTGTGGCTTGATCAATAGCAAATAATTCTGCGCAAAAAACAGGTGTGGTCTAACAAAAGGTACTCCATCGACCATAGTTTTCGTTATTTTTTAGAGTGATATTACAAGTAATATTTCATATAATATTACCGATTCAATAAGATTTACTTTGACGTCAAGACTATTTTTCATGCTGAGTACGAATTTGTGATTCAAACATTTTAATATAAAACAGGTATATTTCTGCTAAAGGATGCACTGCTAGATTTATTCCAATATCAAGTATAGAAGCGTTCCTTTGTGTGATATTTGCGAGTTGGAAAACAGGTTTTTCATGCCGAAAACGAACAATCCTGAAATTTTTATATTTATCGGTTATATTTCAGACAAAAGAGCATTATTGAATATCATCAATGATCATTTCAGGCAAAAGAGCGTGGAAACATGATATAATTTTTGGGCTAAGTGATAGCGTAATGCCAAGATATCACTTGGCCCAAAAATTTTAAAATTCCGTATGATGAAGCTTAAAACTTTCAAACCCTTTTTCTTTTAAAACAAAGCTTCTATACTTGAAATATAGTTGATCATTACCAACCGAAGAAATGACAGTCTGGATAAAATGTTTGATTATATCAAACTCAGAATCGTATTCCTTGGTAAAATCAATCTTTATAATGAAATTTTAAATGAAATCTAGCAGCACCGGATAATCACCAAATGAAAAAAAGAAATGTTACCACAATATAAGATAGACCACTTTACTTAAAATACTCAAAAAAATTTCTAATAGTGCTTCCACTGCTACAAGCACACAAAAGCTTTAATAACTTCAAAAAAAGTTCTTAAAACACAGATTCGTATTCAATATGAAAAAATATGACAATGCTTACTATAGCAAAAACATACGCAATTATTTTGAACTAATTATATGTCATTAAAAATTCATGAAAAATATTCCTATATTTGAAAAAATCATGTAAATAATCCAACAATGCTCAGGCCCACATTCTTATTCAACATGAAAGATAGAATTAATAATGGTTTTCAAGAAATCTAATCACACCTAAAAACACCAAATACTCAACATACTTTTTTTTATAACTTTTATAACAATCCGTAGAAAAATTTAATAATTTCCGTTAACCAAGAAAATGCGAGAGGAATAATGATATAAACGTTTTATTATATTCTTTGTTAGAGGTCTTAATGGTGTGGAAACTTTCAAGTCCGGATTTGTATCTAGAATGAATAGTAGTCTTTACACTGAAAATTAGAAAAATTTCCAGAGAATTTCATTTTTTCCCGATAAAAAAAATTTTGGAACTGAAATATTTCAAGGTGAGAAACTTCAGAACATTAGATAACTATAAAAATATCTAATAATAATTCCAAAGGCTCGATTAGTACGAAACGAATAGAAGAAACATTAAATTAGAATGATGAATTTATCATCAAAACTAGCCATTATATAATCAAGATTTCTATCATGAGATTTGATTGTATATTTGCGAGAGCGTGGTCTGAATTGAGCATAAAGTCTCCCTTTACAATATGCCCAACTAAAGTATGAGCATATTCTCTTAGAATTAGTTTCCTATGGAGTAACTGATTGATAAGTGAATTCAGCTCAAGTACATTGGCATCTAAGTAGTGGGTGTTATCAAATTTTCTTCTAAATACGACAGTCTTCATCTGTGCTCTATAGAGTGGTCTCTCCTGGACAGATCACGGATCGGAACCTGGAAGTGGAGCAACCGGTCTCCATGGAGTTGACCAACTTCGTCGATGAGGTCCTGTGAACTACTGATCCCGTCGACGGAGACACCGAAATAATGACATGCAACTTTTTTTTTGTTAGCTAAATCAGTCTTTTCCTTTTGTCATCGGGTCGCACAGAGAACGTGGTTTGAGCATAAGAGGTGTCTTACTTGGCAACTTATGTAACCAAGGAAGATCGTATCCGGGAGCTTTGATTTTCCAAATGTTAGGTTTATCGACAAATGGCCATTTACAAATTTGGTAATGAACCGAGTAGCAACATCGTCTGCCAATTTCTGCACAATTTCGTCATCCGATATATCAATGAGTTACGGACAGTTGATAATTCCCCTACACGACCTTGAGAGTGTAGAATTGGCTCAGTTGAACCGTTCGCATATATATCAACAAATTGTATTCCTACTTTTAAAACATGGACGCTCACTACGGGGGCAGTGCATGGTTTCCCGTCATCGATGCTATCAGGGACCTAGTCCCAAAATATGGAGCGAAAAAATTTAGTTTAACCTTACCTTTGTAGAGTATAGCGTACGTTTTCTCTATTAAAAAATATCAAACTTCTTAGGGAGACTGCTGAAAACACATCGAGAAGATTTCGGCCAAGAAAGCATTGTTAGATATTTTCCATGATTGCTTCGGGTTTACATTTTAAGATTTTCTAATTCATTCGGCTCATACCGTAAGCCACAATTCTTTTCGCACAGATTCAATCTTTTTCTAATTTTTTTTTATGTAAAAAGATAATAGAAATGTAATCATCTGAATAAGTTCTTGTTCGTGATCGTGTTTTGTCATCCACGTCAGCTGAGCGTCTCATACAATTGGGGTAGTATTGAAATTTAGTGCGATGGCTAGAGGCTCAGTGGTTAGCCTTGGAAAAGGTGTAACGGTCATTTTGACGCAAACGGCTGTAACGGGTAGTCAGTCACGTTGCTGCCACGTTGGTGAACTTTGTGGTTTCTAGTCAGATAGTAGTTCTTCCTCCTCTGCGAGTCCTTACCCTTCCTTATTTCTAAAGTTTCGATGTCTGTTGCGTGCAACTTTTATTATGAGGTTGGCTGTGCAGGATTAAACTTTCACTGACTGGGTGTCCCCAGGAGAACTCAGCTTGGCCTTTGTGCGACCGACCCCACTCTGAAAACCTTACTGCTTGACCAACTGTCTCATCTTTATTTTGGAGGGTAGTATGTTAGTTCTTTTTCTCCATTGTCTGGAGTGGCTCTCCATCTCAGATATTGGGACTAGGTCCTTGACAGGATGGATAACGGGAAACCAAGCATTGCCCCCGTAGGGTAAAGAGGTAATTAATGAACGTCCAAATATTAAAAGTAGGAATGTTAGATTCGTCAATGTATATCCCTGGCCTCCCTCAATCCCTTTTTGATCAGTAAGGTCATTGATGGCTGGGTGGGGCCCGTTGATATAGTCGGAAAAATAGCAAGCGGTGGTCTGGTCAGTCACGGCGGCGAATCAGGTACCCGATTTGCTCAAGTTGAGCCAATTCCGCACTCACAGGGTCGTTGTCACAATTCCAATATCCATGAACTCACACAGGGGAATTATCTACTGCCCTAAACTCAAGGATATTGGCAGACTTTGAAGTCGTTGCTGTCCGGTTCATCACCAGATTCGTAAATGGCAAACGACATTCGGAAAATCAAGGATCCTGGATGAGATCTTCGTTGCTCACTTACGTTGCCAAGTAAGACATTACACCCCGAACTCTTTGCGTTGCTTCAAATGTCAACAATTCGGTCACCCGGAATAATTGCTTTCTGCCAAATGTGGGAAGTACTCTGCCTACAGTTACACAGCTGACGGAATAAATTGGGTCATCTATAAGGGCAACCATCCGACCTTGGACCGGGAATGTCCCCGGTTCAAGTTCGAGAAGAAAGTCTATGAGTCCTAGACGAGAAAGAGTCTCGTAAAACTCCCACATCCAATTAATTCTGTGCTTCGCAATTGAAACAGTTGCGAAAAAGACTCCTACCATTACAAAGACCATCACAAAGTCACGTCCGCAAGATCTCATCGGCAGAGTCAGTCAGCTCGATGGAGACCAGTTGCTCCACTTCCTGCGGCTGATCACGCTCCCTTGTGTAACCTCCCAAGTCCCAAAAAAACTGACTGAGAAGGTGGCCTGGATGAATAGCTCTCAGATAAATTTCAACACAAGTTTCAGCACAATTTCTACTGTTGCTTGCAATGTATAGGTCATCACTAATCTATCTACAAGAGACAAATCTAAACAGCAAAATCGAAGACTGTTCTGTAATACATAGCTACCATTCGTATAGAAGAGATACTAATCATATGGTAGCTATCTACGTCCACCAAAGCCCATCCTATACAAGAGAGACTTTAAATTCTACTCTTGAAGCCGTCGCATGTAGAGTAAATTTTAGCAACACCTATAATGTCACAGGCGCAAATGCACTTGATGATTAGCTGAATTGAGTTATCAGTAGTTATCACTTATCAAATGAAACTTCACTATGCGCAAATATATTCATCACAATCAAATCTTTATATTCATACAATGGAATGAATGATCATAAGGACTAGTCATAAAAAAACGTTTCATTTGTTTCGTTTAAACGGGACTATTTGAATTACTCTTGTAATAGTAATTTGAATTACTATTGTAATAGTAATTCAAATAATCCGGTTTATACGAAACAAATTATTTTTAGTAATCATCTTTAGTTTTGAAGCTTTCAGTCCTATAACATTTCAGTTTTAAAACAGTTTTACACGGAGTTTCTCTCTCTCTCTCTCTCTCTCTCTCTCTCTCTCTCTCTCTCTCTCTCTCTCTCTCTCTCTCTCTCTTTATATATATATATATATATATATATATATATATATATATATATATATATATATATATATATATATATATATATATATATATATATATATATATATATATATATATATATATATATATATATATATATTTGGACGATTTTTGCAGGGAAAAAAGCAATTGAGTGGGAGATGTATAAAAGAAACAGACAGGAGGTCAAGAGAATGGTGCAAGAGGTGAAAAAAAACGGCAAATGAGAGTTGGGGTGAGAGAGTATCATTAAATTTTTGGGAGAACAAAAAGATGTTCTGGAAGGAGGTAAATAAAGTGCGTAAGACAAGGGAGCAAATGGGAACTTCAGTGAAGGGCGCAAATGTGGAGGTGATAACAAGTAGTGTTGATGTAAGAAGGAGATGGAGTGAGTATTTTTGAAGGTTTGTTGAATGTGTTTGATGATAGTGTGGCAGATATAGGGTGTTTTGGTCGAGGTGGTGTGCAAAGTGAGAGGGTTAGGGAAAATGATTTGGTAAACAGAGAAGAGGTAGTAAAAGCTTTGCGGAAGATGAAAGCCAGCAAGGCAGCAGGTTTGGATGGTACTGTAGTGGAATTTATTAAAAAAGGGGATGACTGTATTATTGACTGGTTGGTAAGGTTATTTAATGTATGTATGACTCATGGTGAGGTGCCTGAGGATTGGCGGAATGCGTGCATGGTGCCATTGTACAAAGGCAAAGGGGATAAGAGCGAGTGCTCAAATTTCAGAGGTATAAGTTTGTTGAGTATTCCTGGTAAATTATATGGGAGGGTATTGATTGAGAGGGTGAAGGCATGTACAGAGCATCAGATTGGGGAAGAGCAGTGTGGTTTCAGAAGTGGTAGAGGATGTGTGGATCAGGTGTTTGCTTTGAAGAATGTATGTGAGAAATACTTAGAAAAGCAAATGGATTTGTATGTAGCATTTATGGATCTGGAGAAGGTATATGATAGAGTTGATAGAGATGCTCTGTGGAAGGTATTAAGAATTTATGATATGGGAGGCAAGTTGTTAGAAGCAGTGAAAAGTTTTTATCGAGGATGTAAGGCATGTGTACGTGTAGGAAGAGAGGAAAGTGATTGGTTCTAAGTGAATGTAGGTTTGCGGCAGGGGTGTGTGATATCTCCATGGTTGTTTAATTTTTCTATGGATGGGGATATTAGGGAGGTGAATGCAAGAGTTTTGGAAAGAGGGGCAAGTATGAAGTCTGTTGTGGATGAGAGAGCTTGGGAAGCGAGTCAGTTGTTGTTCGCTAATGATACAGCGCTGGTGGCTGATTCATGTGAGAAACTGCAGAAGCTGGTGACTGAGTTTGGTAAAGTGTGTGAAAGAAGAAAGTTAAGAGTAAATGTGAATAAGAGCAAGGTTATTAGGTACAGTAGGGTTGAGGGTCAAGTCAATTGGGAGGTGAGTTTGAATGGAGAAAAACTGGAGGAAGTGAAGTGTTTTAGATATCTGGGAGTGGATCTGGCAGCGGATGGAACCATGGAAGCGGAAGTGGATCATAGGGTGGAGGAGGGGGCGAAAATCCTGGGGGCCTTGAAGAATGTGTGGAAGTCGAGAACATTATCTCGGAAAGCAAAAATGGGTATGTTTGAAGGAATAGTGGTTCCAACAATGTTGTATGGTTGCGAGGCGTGGGCTATGGATAGAGTTGTGCGCAGGAGGATGGATGTGCTGGAAATGAGATGTTTGAGGACAATGTGTGGTGTGAGGTGGTTTGATCTAGTGAATAACGTAAGGGTAAGAGAGATGTGTGGAAATAAAAAGAGCGTGGTTGAGAGAGCAGAAGAGGGTGTTTTGAAGTGGTTTGGGCACATGGAGAGGATGAGTGAGGAAAGATTGACCAAGAGGATATATGTGTCGGAGGTGGAGGGAACAAGGAGAAGAGGGAGACCAAATTGGAGGTGGAAAGATGGAGTGAAAAAGATTTTGTGTGATCGGGGCCTGAACATGCAGGAGGGTGAAAGGAGGGCAAGGAATAGAGTGAATTGGAGCGATGTGGTATAACGGGGTTGACGTGCTGTCAGTGTATTGAATCAAGGCATGTTAAGCGTCTGGGGTAAACCATGGAAAGCTGTGTAGATATGTATATTTGCGTGTGTGGACGTATGTATATACATGTGTATGGTGGGGGGGGTTGGGCCATTTCTTTCGTCTGTTTCCTTGCGCTACCTCGCAAACGCGGGATACAGCGACAAAGTATAAAAAAAAATATATATATATATATATATATATATATATATATATATATATATATATTTTTTCTTTTTTTTCATACTTTGTCGCTGTCTCCCGCGTTTGTGAGGTAGCGCAAGGAAACAGACGAAAGAAATGGCCCAACCCCCCCCCCATACACATGTACATACACACGTCCACGCACGCAAATATACATACCTACACAGCTTTCCATGGTTTACCCCGGACGCTTCACATGCCTTGATTCAATCCACTGACAGCACGTCAACCCCTGTATACCACATCGCTACAATTCACTCTATTCCTTGCCCTCCTTTCACCCTCCTGCATGTTCAGGCCCCGATCACACAAAATCCTTTTCACTTCATCTTTCCACCTCCAATTTGGTCTCACTCTTCTCGTTCCCTCCACCTCCGACACATATATTCTCTTGGTCAATCTTTCCTCACTCATTCTCTCCATGTGCCCAAACCATTTCAAAACACCCTCTTCTGCTCTCTCAACCACGCTCTTTTTATTTCCACACATCTCTCTTACCCTTACGTTACTTACTCGATCAAACCACCTCACACCACACATTGTCCTCAAACATCTCATTTCCAGCACATCCATCCTCCTGCGCACAACTCTATCCATATCCCACGCCTCGCAACTATACAACATTGTTGGAACCACTATTCCTTCAAACATACCCATTTTTTCTTTCCGGGATAATGTTCTCGACTTTCACACATTTTTCAAGGCTCCCAAAATTTTCGCCCCCTCCCCCACCCTATGATCCACTTCCGCTTCCATGGTTCCATCCACTGACAGATCCACTCCCAGATATCTAAAACACTTCACTTCCTCCAGTTTTTCTCCATTCAAACTCACCTCCCAATTGACTTGCCCCTGAACCCTACTGTACCTAATAACCTTGCTCTTATTCACATTTACTCTTAACTTTCTTCTTCCACACACTTTACCAAACTCCGTAACCAGCTTCTGCAGTTTCTCACATGAATCCGCCACCAGATCTGTATCATCAGCGAACAACAACTGACTCACTTCCCAAGCTCTCTCATCCCCAACAGACTTCATACTTGCCCCTCTTTACAAGACTCTTGCATTTACCTCCCTAACAACCCCATCCATAAACAAATT
Source organism: Panulirus ornatus (assembly GCF_036320965.1). NCBI lineage: Eukaryota > Metazoa > Arthropoda > Malacostraca > Decapoda > Palinuridae > Panulirus > Panulirus ornatus. The sequence goes on along the minus strand of NC_092227.1, from coordinate 30,262,835 downwards.
AAACAACCATGGAGACATCACACACCCCTGCCGCAAACCTACATTCACTGAGAACCAATCACTTTCCTCTCTTCCTACACGTACACATGCCTTACATCCTCGATAAAAACTTTTCACTGCTTCTAACAACTTGCCTCCCACACCATATATTCTTAATACCTTCCACAGAGCATCTCTATCAACTCTATCATATGCCTTCTCCAGATCCATAAATGCTACATACAAATCCATTTGCTTTTCTAAGTATTTCTCACATACATTCTTCAAAGCAAACACCTGATCCACACATCCTCTACCACTTCTGAAACCACACTGCTCTTCCCCAATCTGATGCTCTGTACATGCCTTCACCCTCTCAATCAATACCCTCCCATATAATTTACCAGGAATACTCAACAAACTTATACCTCTGTAATTTCAGCACTCACTCTTATCCCCTTTGCCTTTGTACAATGGCACTATGCACGCATTCCGCCAATCCTCAGGCACCTCACCATGAGTCATACATACATTAAATAACCTTACCAACCAGTCAACAATACAGTCACCCACTTTTTTAATAAATTCCACTGCAATACCATCCAAACCTGCTGCCTTGCTGGCTTTCATCTTCCGCAAAGCTTTTACTACCTCTTCTCTGTTTACCAAATCATTTTCCCTAACCCTCTCACTTTGCACACCACCTCGACCAGAACACCCTATATCTGCCACTCTGTCATCAGACACATTCAACAAACCTTCAAAATACTCATTCCATCTCCTTCTCACATCACCACTACTTGTTATCACCTCCCCATTTACGCCCTTCACTGAAGTTCCCATTTGCTCCCTTGTCTTACGCACCCTATTTACCTCCTTCCAGAACATCTTTTTATTCTCCCTAAAATTTACTGATAGTCTCTCACCCCAACTCTCATTTGCCCTTTTTTTCACCTCTTGCACCTTTCTCTTGACCTCCTGTCTCTTTCTTTTATACTTCTCCCACTCAATTGCATTTTTTCCCTGCAAAAATCGTCCAAATGCCTCTCTCTTCTCTTTCACTAATACTCTTGCTTCTTCATCCCACCACTCACTACCCTTTCTAAACAGCCCACCTCCCACTCTTCTCATGCCACAAGCATCTTTTGCGCAATCCATCACTGATTCCCTAAATACATCCCATTCCTCCCCCACTCCCCTTACTTCCATTGTTCTCACCTTTTTCCATTCTGTACACAGTCTCTCCTGATACTTCCTCACACAGGTCTCCTTCCCAAGCTCACTTACTCTCACCACCTTCTTCACCCCAACATTCACTCTTCTTTTCTGAAAACCCATACTTATCTTCACCTTAGCCTCCACAAGATAATGATCAGACATCCCTCCAGTTGCACCTCTCAGCACATTGACATCCAAAAGTCTCTCTTTCGCACGCCTGTCAATTAACACGTAATCCAATAACGCTCTCTGGCCATCTCTCCTACTTACATAAGTATACTTATGTATATCTCGCTTTTTAAACCAGGTATTCCCAATATATATATATATATATATATATATATATATATATATATATATATATATATATATATATATATATATATATATATATATATATATATATATATATATATATATATATATATATATATATATATATATATATATATATATATATATATATATATATATATATATATATTATCCCTGGGGATAGGGGAGAAAGAATACTTCCCAATATTCCCTGCGTGTCGTAGAAGGCGACTAAAAGGAGAGGGAGCGGGGGGCTGGAAATCCTCCCCTCTTTTTTTTTTTTTTTTTTTTTTTTTTTTTTTTAACTTTCCAAGAGAAGGAACAGAGATGGGGGCCAGGTGAGGATATTCCCTCAGAGGCCCAGTCCTCTGTTCTTAACGCTACCTTGCTAATGCGGGAAATGACGAATAGTTTGAAAAAAAAAGAAAAAAAAAATATATATATATATATATATATATATATATATATATACATATATATATATATATATATATATATATATATATATATATATATATATATATATATATATATATATATATATATATATATATATATATCTTTTCTTTTCCTTCATACTATTTCCCATTTCCCGCATCAGCGAGGTAGCGTTAAGAACAGGGGACTGCGCCTCTGAGGTAATACCCCTACCCGGCCCCCTTCTCTGTTCCTTTCTTTGGGAAAAAAAAAAAATAATGAGAGGGGAAGAATTCCAGCCCCCCGCTCCCTTCCCTTTTAGTCGTCCTCTACGACACGCAGGGAATACGTGGGAAGTATTCTTTCTCCCCTATCCCCAGGAATATATATATATATATATATATATATATATATATATATATATATATATATATATATATATATATATATATATATATATATATATTTTTTTTTTTTTTTTTTTTCTCATACTTTGTCGCTGTGTCCCGCGTTTGCGAGGTAGCGCAAGGAAACAGACGAAAGAAATGGCCCAACCCTCCCCATACACATGTACATACACACGTCCACACACGCAAATATACATACCTACACAGCTTTCCATGGTTTACCCCGGACGCTTCACATGCCTTGATTCAATCCACTGACAGCACGTCAACCCCTGTATACCACATCGCTCCAATTCACTCTATTCCTTGCCCTCCTTTCACCCTCCTGCATGTTCAGGCCCCGATCACACAAAATCCTTTTCACTCCATCTTTCCACCTCCAATTTGGTCTCCCTCTTCTCCTCGTTCCCTCCACCTCCGACACATATATCCTCTTGGTCAATCTATCCTCACTCATTCTCTCCATGTGCCCAAACCATTTCAAAACACCCTCTTCTGCTCTCTCAACCACGCTCTTTTTATTTCCACACATCTCTCTTACCCTTACGTTACTTACTCGATCAAACCACCTCACACCACACATTGTCCTCAAACATCTCATTTCCAGCACATCCATCCTCCTGCGCACAACTCTATCCATAGCCCACGCCTCGCAACCATACAACATTGTTGGAACCACTATTCCTTCAAACATACCCATTTTTGCTTTCCGGGATAATGTTCTCGACTTCCACACATTTTCAAGGCTCCCAAAATTTTCGCCCCCTCCCCCACCCTATGATCCACTTCCGCTTCCATGGTTCCATCCGCTGACAGATCCACTCCCAGATATCTAAAACACTTCACTTCCTCCAGTTTTTCTCCATTCAAACTCACCTCCCAATTGACTTGACCCTCAACCCTACTGTACCTAATAACCTTGCTCTTATTCACATTTACTCTTAACTTTCTTCTTCCACACACTTTATATATATATATATATATATATATATATATATATATATATATATATATATATATATATATATATATATATATATATATATATATATATATATATATATATATATATATATATATATATATATATATATATATATATATATATATATATATATATATATATATATATATATATATATATATATATATATATATATATATATATATATATATATATATATATATATATATATATATATATATATATATATATATATATATATATATATATATATATATATATATATATATATATATATATATATATATATATATATATATATATATATATATATATATATATATATATATATATATATATATATATATATATATATATATATATATATATATATATATATATATATATATATATATATATATATATATATATATATATATATATATATATATATATATATATATATATATATATATAATGATCAGACATCCCTCCAGTTGCACCTCTCAGTACATTAATATCCAAAAGTCTCTCTTTCGCACGCCTGTCAATTAACACGTAATCCAATAACGCTCTCTGGCCATCTCTCCTACTTACATAAGTATACTTATGTATATCTCGCTTTTTAAACCAGGTATTCCCAATCATCTGTCCTTTTTCAGCACATAAATCTACAAGCTCTTCACCATTTCCATTTACAACACTGAACACCCCATGCATACCAATTATTCCCTCAACTGCCACATTACTCACCTTTGCATTCAAATCACCCATCACTATAACCCGGTCTCGTGCATCAAAACCGCTAACACACTCATTCAGCTGCTCCCAAAACACTTGCCTCTCATGATCTTTCTTCTCATGCCCAGGTGCATATGCACCAATAATCACCCACCTCTCTCCATCAACTTTCAATTTTACCCATATTAATCGAGAATCTACTTTCTTACATTCTATCACATACTCCCACAACTCCTGTTTCAGGAGTATTGCTACTCCTTCCCTTGCTCTTGTCCTCTCACTAACCCCTGACTTCACTCCCCAGACATTTCCAAACCACTCTTCCCCTTTACCCTTGAGCTTCGTTTCACTCAGAGCCAAAACATCCAGGTTCCTTTCCTCAAACATACTACCTATCTCTCCTTTTTTCACATCTTGGTTACATCCACACATATTTAGGCACCCCACTCTGAGCCTTCGAGGAGGATGATCACTCCCCGCGTGACTCCTTCTTCTGTTTCCCATTTTAGAAAGTTAATACAAGGAGGGGAGGATTTCCGGCCCCCCGCTCCCGTCCCCTCTAGTCGCTTTCTACGACACGCGAGGAATACGTGGGAAGTATTCTTTCACCCCTATCCCCATTATCTTGTGGAGGCTAAGGTGAAGATTAGTATGGGTTTTCAGAAAAGAGGAGTGAATGTTGGGGTGAAGAAGGTGGTGAGAGTAAGTGAGCTTGAGAAGGAGACGTGTGTGGGGAAGTACCAGGAGAGACTGTGTACAGAATGGAAAAAGGTGAGAACAATGGAAGTAAGGGGAGTGGGGGAGGAATGGGATGTATTTAGGGAATCAGTGATGGATTGCGCAAAAGATGCTTGTGGCATGAGAAGAGTGGGAGGTGGGCTGTTTAGAAAGGGTAGTGAGTGGTGGGATGAAGAAGTAAGAGTATTAGTGAAAGAGAAGAGAGAGGCATTTGGACGATTTGTGCAGGGAAAAAATGCAATTGAGTGGGAGAAGTATAAAAGAAAGAGACAGGAGGTCAAGAGAAAGGTGCAAGAGGTGAAAAAAAGGGCAAATGAGAGTTGGGGTGAGAGACTATCAGTAAATTTTAGGGAGAATAAAAAGATGTTCTGGAAGGAGGTAAATAGGGTGCGTAAGACAAGGGAGCAAATGGGAACTTCAGTGAAGGGCGTAAATAGGGAGGTGATAACAAGTAGTGGTGATGTGAGAAGGAGATGGAATGAGTATTTTGAAGGTTTGTTGAATGTGTCTGATGACAGAGTGGCAGATATAGTGTGTTTTGGTCGAGGTGGTGTGCAAAGTGAGAGGGTTAGGGAAAATGATTTGGTAAACAGAGAAGAGGTAGTAAAAGCTTTGCGGAAGATGAAAGCCGGCAAGGCAGCGGGATTGGATGGTATTGCAGTGGAATTTATTAAAAAAGGGGATGACTGTATTGTTGACTGGTTGGTAAGGTTATTTAATGTATGTATGACTCATGGTGAGGTGCCTGAGGATTGGCGGAATGCGTGCATAGTGCCATTGTACAAAGGCAAAGGGGATAAGAGTGAGTGCTCAAATTACAGAGGTATAAGTTTGTTGAGTATTCCTGGTAAATTATATGGGAGGGTATTGATTGAGAGGGTGAAGGCATGTACAGAGCATCAGATTGGGGAAGAGCAGTGCGGTTTCAGAAGTGGTAGAGGATGTGTGGATCAGGTGTTTGCTTTGAAGAATGTATGTGAGAAATACTTAGAAAAGCAAATGGATTTGTATGTAGCATTTATGGATCTGGAGAAGGCATATGATAGAGTTGATAGAGATGCTCTGTGGAAGGTATTAAGAATATATGGTGTGGGAGGCAAGTTGTTAGAAGCAGTGAAAAGTTTTTATCGAGGATGTAAGGCATGTGTACGTGTAGGAAGAGAGGAAAGTGATTGGTTCTAAGTGAATGTAGGTTTGCGGCAGGGGTGTGTGATGTCTCCATGGTTGTTTAATTTGTTTATGGATGGGGTTGTTAGGGAGGTAAATGCAAGAGTCCTGGAAAGAGGGGCAAGTATGAAGTCTGTGGGGATGAGAGAGCTTGGGAAGTGAGTCAGTTGTTGTTCGCTGATGATACAGCGCTGGTGGCTGATTCATGTGAGAAACTGCAGAAGCTGGTGACTGAGTTTGGTAAAGTGTGTGGAAGAAGAAAGTTAAGAGTAAATGTGAATAAGAGCAAGGTTATTAGGTACAGTAGGGTTGAGGGTCAAGTCAATTGGGAGGTGAGTTTGAATGGAGAAAAACTGGAGGAAGTGAAGTGTTTTAGATATCTGGGAGTGGATCTGTCAGCGGATGGAACCATGGAAGCGGAAGTGGATCATAGGGTGGGGGAGGGGGCGAAAATTTTGGGAGCCTTGAAAAATGTGTGGAAGTCGAGAACATTATCTCGGAAAGCAAAAATGGGTATGTTTGAAGGAATAGTGGTTCCAACAATGTTGTATGGTTGCGAGGCGTGGGCTATGGATAGAGTTGTGCGCAGGAGGATGGATGTGCTGGAAATGAGATGTTTGAGGACAATGTGTGGTGTGAGGTGGTTTGATCGAGTAAGAAACGTAAGGGTAAGAGAGATGTGTGGAAATAAAAAGAGAGTGGTTGAGAGAGCAGAAGAGGGTTTTTGGAAATGGTTTGGGCACATGGAGAGAATGAGTGAGGAAAGATTGACCAAGAGGATATATGTGTCGGAGGTGAAGGGAACGAGGAGAAGAGGGAGACCAAATTGGAGGTGGAAAGATGGAGTGAAAAAGATTTTGTGTGATCGGGGCCTGAACATGCAGGAGGGTGAAAGGAGGGCAAGGAATAGAGTGAATTGGAGCGATGTGGTATAACGGGATTGACGTGCTGTCAGTGGATTGAATCAGGGCATGTGAAGCGTTTGGGGTAAACCATGGAAAGCTGTGTAGGTATGTATATTTGCGTGTGTGGACGTATGTATATACATGTGTATGGGGGGTGGGTTGGGCGATTTCTTTCGTCTGTTTCCTTGCGCTACCTCGCAAACGCGGGAGACAGCGACAAAGCAAAAAAAAAAAAAAAAAAAAATATATATATATATATATATATATATATATATATATATATATATATATATATATATATATATATATACATATATATATATATATATATATATATATATATATATATATATATATATATATATATATATATATATATATATATATATATATATATATATATATATATATATATCCCTGGGGATAGGGGATTAAGAATACTTCCCACGTATTCCCTGCGTGTCGTAGAAGGCGACTAAAAGGGGAGGGAGCGGGGGGCTGGAAATCCTCCCCTCTCGTTTTTTTTTAATTTTCCAAAAGAAGGAACAGAGAATTGGGCCAGTCAAAGGCCCAGTCCTCTGTTCTTAATGCTACCTCGCTAACGCGGGAAATGGCGAATAGTTTAAAAGGAAGAAAGAAAAAATATATATATATATATATATAAATATGGATATATATATATATATATATATATATATATATATATATATATATATATATATATATATATATATATATATATATATATATATATATATATATATATATATATATATATATATATATATATATATATATATATATATATATATATATATATATATATATATATATATATATATATATATATATATATATATATATATATATATATATATATATATATATATATATATATATATATATATATATATATATATATATATATATATATATATATATATATATATATATATATATATATATATATATATATATATATATATATATATATATATATATATATATATATATATATATATATATATATATATATATATATATATATATATATATATATATATATATATATATATATATATATATATATATATATATATATATATATATATATATATATATATATATATATATATATATATATATATATATATATATATATATATATATATATATATATATATATATATATATATATATATATATATATATATATATATATATATATATATATATATATATATATATATATATATATATATATATATATATATATATATATATATATATATATATATATATATATATATTTTTTTTTTTTTTTTTTTTAGACTTTGTCGCTGTCTCCCGCGTTTGCGAGGTAGCGCAAGGAAACAGACGAAAGAAAAGGCCGAACCCCCCCCCCCCATACACATGTATATACATACGTCCACACACGCAAATATACATACCTACACAGCTTTCCATGGTTTACCCCAGACGCTTCACATGCCTTGATTCAATCCACTAACAGCACGTCAACCCCGGTATAACACATCGCTCCAATTCACTCTATTCCTTGCCCTCCTTTCACCCTCCTGCATGTTCAGGCCCCGATCACACAAAATCTTTTTCACTCCATCTTTCCACCTCCAATTTGGTCTCCCTCTTCTCCTTGCTCCCTCCACCTCCGACACATATATCCTCTTGGTCAATCTTTCCTCACTCATCCTCTCCATGTGCACAAACCACTTCAAAACACCCTCTTCTGCTCTCTCAACCACGCTCTTTTTATTTCCACACATCTCTCTTACCCTTACGTTACTCACTCGATCAAACCACCTCACACCACACATTGTCCTCAAACATCTCATTTCCAGCACATCCATCCTCCTGCGCACAACTCTATCCATAGCCCACGCCTCGCAACCATACAACATTGTTGGAACCACTATTCCTTCAAACATACCCATTTTTGCTTTCTGAGATAATGTTCTCGACTTCCACACATTCTTCAAGTCCCCCCAGAATTTTCGCCCCCTCCCCCACCCTATGATCCACTTCCGCTTCCATGGTTCCATCCGCTGCCAGATCCACTCCCAGATATCTAAAACACTTCACTTCCTCCAGTTTTTCTCCATTCAAACTCACCTCCCAATTGACTTGACCCTGAACCCTACTGTACCTAATAACCTTGCTCTTATTCACATTTACTCTTAACTTTCTTCTTCCACACACTTTACCAAACTCAGTCACCAGCTTCTGCAGTTTCTCACATGAATCAGCCACCAGCGCTGTATCATCAGCGAACAACAACTGACTCACTTCCCAAGCTCTATATATATATATATATATATATATGAATATATATATATATATATATATATATATATATATATATATATATATATATATATATATATATATATATATATATATATATATATATATATATATATATATATATATATATATATATATATATATATATATATATATATATATATATATATTTTTTTTTTTTTTTCATACTATTCGCCATTTCCCGCGTTAGCGAGGTAGCGTTAAGAACAGAGGACTGGGCCTTTGAGGGAATATCCTCATCTGGCCCCCTTCTCTGTTCCTTCCTTGAGAAAAAAAAAAAAAAATATATATATATATATATATATATATATATATATATATATATATATATATATATATATATATATATATATATATATATATATATATATATATATATATATATATATATATATATATATATATATATATTTATCCAGCAAGTGAGAGGGTTAGGGAAAATGATTTGGTAAACAGAGAAGAGGTAGTAAAAGCTTTGCGGAAGATGAAAGCCGGCAAGGCAGCAGGTTTGGATGGTATTGCAGTGGAATTTATTAAAAAAGGGGGTGACTGTATTGTTGACGGGTTGGTAAGGTTATTTAATGTATGTATGACTCATGGTGAGGTGCCTGATGATTGGCGGAATGCGTGCATAGTGCCATTGTACAAAGGGAAAGGGGATAAGAGTGAGTGCTCAAATTACAGAGGTATAAGTTTGTTGAGTATTCCTGGTAAATTATATGGGAGGGTATTGATTGTGAGGGTGAAGGCATGTACAGAGCATCAGATTAGGGAAGAGCAGTGTGGTTTCAGAAGTGGTAGAGGATGTGTGGATCAGGTGTTTGCTTTGAAGAATGTATGTGAGAAATACTTAGAAAAGCAAATGGATTTGTATGTAGCATTTATGGATCTGTAGAAGGCATATGGTAGAGTTGATAGAGATGCTCTGTGGAGGGTATTAAGAATATATGGTGTGGGAGGGAAGTTGTTAGAAGCAGTGAAAAGCTTTATCGAGAATGTAATGCATGTGTACTTGTAGGAAGAGAGGAAAGTGATTGGTTCTCAGTGAATGTAGGTTTGCGGCAGGGGTGTGTGATGTCTCCTTGGTTGTTTGAATTGTTTATGGATGGGGTTGTTAGGGAGGTGAATGCAAGAGTTTTGGAAAGAGGGGCAAGTATGAAGTCTGTTGTGGATGAGAGAGCTTGGGAAGTGAGTCAGTTGTTGTTCGCTGATGATACAGCGCTGGTGGCTGATTCATGTGAGAAACTGCAGAAGCTGGTGACTGAGTTTGGTAAAGAGTGTGAAAGAAGAAAGTTAAGAGTAAATGTGAATAAGAGCAAGGTTATTAGGTACAGTAGGGTTGAGGGTGAAGTCAATTGGGAGGTAAGTTTGAATGGAGAAAAACTGGAGGAAGTAAAGTGTTTTAGATGTCTGGGAGTGGATCTGGCAGTGGATGGAACCAAAGACGCGGAAGTGAATCATTGGGTGGGGGAGGGGGCGAAAATTCTGGGGGCCTTGAAGAATGTGTGTAAGTCGAGAACATTATCTCGGAAAGCAAAAATGGGTATGTTTGAAGGAATAGTGGTTCCAACAATGTTGTTTGGTTGCGAGGCGTGGGCTATGGATAGAGTTGTGCGCAGGAGGGTGGATGTGCTGGAAATGAGATGTTTGAGGACAATGTGTGGTGTGAGGTGGTTTGATCGAGTAAGTAACGTAAGGGTAAGAGAGATGTGTGGAAATAAAAAGAGCGAGGTTTAGTGAACAGAAGAGGGTGTTTTAAATGGTTTGGGCACATGGAGAAAATGAGTGAGGAAAGATTGACCAAGAGGATATATGTGTCGGAGGTGGAGGGAACGAGAAGTGGGAGACCAAATTGGAGGTGGAAAGATGGAGTGAAAAAGATTTTGTGTGATCGTGGCATGAACATGCAGGAGGGTGAAAGGAGGGCAAGGAGTAGAGTGAATTGGATCGATGTGGTATACCGGGGTTGACGTGCTGTCAGTGGATTGAATCAGGGCATGTGAAGCGTCTGGGGTAAACCATGAAAAGCTGTGTAGGTATGTATATTTGCGTGTGTGGACGTGTATGTATATACATGTGTATTGGGGTGGGTTGGGCCATTTTCTTCGTCTGTTTCCTTGCGCTACCTCGCAAACGCGGGAGATAACGACAAAGGAAAAAAAAAAATAAATGAAAAAATAGAAATATATATATATATATATATATATATATATATATATATATATATATATATATATATATATATATATATATATATATATATTATATATAGTATATATATATTATATATCTATTTATATATATATTATATTATATATATTATATTTATATATATTATATATTATTATATTATATATATTATATAATATATATTATATATATTATATATTTATATATTATATATATTATATTTATATTTATATATATTATATATTTTATATATATATATATTTATATATATATATTAATATATATATATAATTATATATATATATTTTATATATATATATTTTATATATATATATAAAATATATATATATTATATCTATATATATTATATATTATTATATATTTATATATTTATATATTTATATAATATATATTATATATTATTATATATATATTATTATATTATATATATATTATATCTATATATATATATAAAATATAATATATATATTATATATTTTATATATATATATTATATATTTATATATAATATATTTATATATATTATATTTATATATATATATTATATTTATATATATATTATTATATATATATAATAATATATATATATTTTATATATATATATTTTATATATATATATTTATATATATATATAAAATATATATATATATTATATATTTATATATATATTATATCTATATATATATATTTTATATATATATATTTTATATATATATATATTAATATATATATATAATTATATATATATATTAATATATATATATATTTGGACGATTTTTGCAGGGAAAAAAGCAATTGAGTGGGAGAAGTATAAAAGAAAGAGACAGGAGGTCAAGAGAATGGTGCAAGAGGTGAAAAAAAGGGCAAATGAGAGTTGGGGTGAGAGAGTATCATTAATTTTTGGGAGAACAAAAAGATGTTCTGGAAGGAGGTAAATAGGGTCGTAGACAAGGGAGCAAATGGGAACTTCAGTGAAGGCGCAAATGTGGAGGTGATAACAAGTAGTGGTGATGTGAGAAGGAGATGGAATGAGTATTTTTGAAGGTTTGTTGAATGTGTTTGATGATAGTGTGGCAGATATAGGGTGTTTTGTCGAGGTGGTGTGCAAAGTGACGGAGCGTCTCCGGGCACTTTTTTGCCCTCCGACACTCTGTGCCCGCTAGGCTGAGATGTAAAGTGCGCAAAGTGACGGAGCGTCTCCGGGCACTTTTTTGCCCTCCGACACTCTGTGCCCGCTAGGCTGAGATGTAAAGTGCGCAAAGTGACGGAGCGTCTCCGGGCACTTTTTTGCCCTCCGACACTCTGTGCCCGCTAGGCTGAGATGTAAAGTGCGCAAAGTGACGGAGCGTCTCCGGGCACTTTTTCGCCCTCCGACACTTTGTGCCCGCTAAGCCGAGAGGTAAGGAACGCAAAGTGACGGAGCGTCTCCGGGCACTTTTTTGCCCTCCGACACTCTGTGCCCGCTAGGCTGAGAGGTAAGGAGTGCAAAGTGACGGAGCGTCTCCGGGCACTTTTTTGCCCTCCGACACTCTGTGCCCGCTAGGCTGAGAGGTAAGGTGTGCAAAGTGACGGAGCGTCTCCTGGAACATTTTTGCTTTCCGACACTCCGTGCCCGCTACTGTGAGAGGTAAGGAGTGCAAAGTGACGGAGCGCCTCAGGACGCTTTTTTGCCCTCCGACACTCTGTATCCACTACGCTGAAAGGTAAGGAGTGCAAGGTGACGGAACGACTCTGAACGCTTTTTTTCCCTACGACACTCTGTTTACACTAAGCTGAGAAGTAAGGAGCGCAAAGAAATGGAGCTCCCCCGAGCGATTTTTTGTCCTCCGACACTCTGTGCCCGCGAGGCTGAGAGATAAGGAGCGCAAAGTGACGGAGCATCTTCGAACACTTTTATGCCCTCAGACACTATGCCTGCTAGGCTGAGCGATAAGGAGCGCAAAGTGACGCAGCGTCTCGGGACCCTTTTGGCTGAGAGGTAAAGAGCACAAAGTGACGGAGGGCATCCAGGCGCTTTTTTGCCCTCCGACACTCTTTGCCCGGTAGGCCGTGTGGTAAGGAGCGCAAAGCGAAGGAGCTTCTACGAGCGCTTTTTCACCGTGCGACGCACTATGCTCGCTAAAATGAGAGGTAGGGAGCACAAAGTGACGGAGCGCATCCAGGCACTTTTCTGCCCTCCGACACTCTTTGCACAGTAGGCTGAGAGGTAAAGAGTGCAAAACGACGGAGCGTCTACTGGCGATTTTTTGTCTTCCGACACTCTTTGCTTACTGGGCTGAGAGGTTAGGTGCGCAATGTGACGGAGCGTCTCCGGGCACTTTTTTGCCCTCCGACACCCTGTGCACGCTAGGCTGAGAGGTAAGGAGCGCAAATTGACAGAGCGTCTCCGGGCACTTTTTTGCCCTCCGACACTATGTTTCTGCTAGGCTGCGAGATAAAGAGTGCAAGGTGAAGGAGCGTCTCTGGACACTTTTTGACCCTCCGACACTCTGGCCCGCTAGGCTGAGAGATAAAGAACGCAAAGTGACTGAGCGTCTCCGGGCACTTTTTTACCCGCCGACAGTCTGTGCCTGCTAAGCTGAGTGATAAGGAACCCATAGTGACGGAGGGTCTCCGGGCGCTTTTTTGCCCTCCGACACTCTGTGTTCGCTAGGCTGAGAGTTAAGGAGCACTGAGTGACGGAACGTCTCCGGGCGCTTTTTTGCCCTCCGACGCTCTGTGATCACTTGGCTGAGAGTTTCGGAGTGCAATGTGACGGAGCGTATCGGACACTTTTTGGCCCTCCGACACTCTGTGCCCGCTAGGCTGAGATGTAAAGTGCGCAAAGTGACGGAGCGTCTCCGGGCACTTTTTTTCCCTCCGACACTCTTTTCCCTGTAGGATTAGAGGTAAGGAGCTCAGAGTGACGTAAGATCTTCCGGCGCACTTTTGCCCTCCGACACTCCGTGTCCGCTACCATGAGAGGTAAAGAGTGCAAATTAACAGTGACTCGGGGCACTTTTCTACCCTCCGACATTCTGTTCCCGGTAGACTGAGAGGTAAGGAGTCCAAAGAGATGTAAGATCTTCCAGCGCTTTTTTGTCGTCCGACACTCTGCGCGCTAGGATGAGAGATAAGGAGCGCAAAGTGGTGGAACTCCTCCCGGTGCATTCTGCCCTGCGATACTGTGTGCTCGTTAGGCTGAGAGGTAAGGTGCGTTAAGTGACGGAGCGTCTCCAGGCACGTTTTTGCCCTCCGACACCATGTTCCCGTTAGGCTGAGGCAAGATCAGAGTAACGGAGCGTCTCAGGGAGCTTTCTTGCCCTCTGACACTTTCTACCCAGTAGGCTTAAAGGTAAGGAGCACGAAGTGACGAAGCGTCTCCAGGCACGTTTTTGACCTCCGACAATGTGCCTGTTAGGGTGAGAGATAAGGAGCGCAAAGTGACGGAGCGTTTCCGGGCGCTTTTTCGCCCTCCGATACTCTCTGCTCGCTAAGCTCAAAGGTAAGGAGCGCAATGTGACGGAGCGCATCCGGCCGTTTTTTTGTCCTCCGACTCTCTTTGCCCGGTAGGCTGAGAGGAAAGGAGAGCAAAGTGACGTAGCGTCTCCGTGCGCTTTTTTGCCCGCTGACACTCTGTGCTCGCTAGGCTAAGAAGTTAGGGGAGTTCAAAGTGAAGGAGCGTCTCTGGGCTCTTTTTGGTCCTCCGACACTCCGTGCCCGCAAGTCTGAGAGGTAAAGAGAGTAAAGAGATGGAACGTCTCCGGACGCTTTTTTGCCTTCCGGCACTCTGCGCACGCTAGGCAGAGGGGTAAGGAGCTCGAAGTGACGGAGCGTCTCTAAGCACTTTTTGGCCCTAAGTTATTCTTAGCTCGCCATGTTGAGAAGTAATTAGCGCAAAGCGCATCAGGGCGCTTTTTTGCCCTCCTACACTCTTTGCCCGCCAGGCTGAGAAGTAAGGAGGGCAAAATGATGGAGAGTATACGAGCACATTTGTACCGTCCGACACTCTGTACCCACTAAGCTGAGAGGTAAGGAGTGCAAAGTGACGGAACATCTCCCGGCGCTTTTTTGTCCTCCGACACTCTTTGCCCGCTAGGCTGAGAGGTAAGGAGTGCAAACTAACGGAGCATCACCGAGCAATTTTTTGACATCCGACTCTCTGTGCCCGCTAGGCTGAGAATTACGTTGCGTAAAGTGACGGAGCTCCTCCTGGCGCTTTTTTTACCCTCCGACACTCTTTGCACGCTAGGCTGAGAGGTAAGGAGCGCAAAGTTTCGGGACGTCTCCCGGCACTTTTTTACCCTCCGACTCGCTGTAAGGAACGCAAAGTCACGGAGAGTCTTCGGATAATTTTTTACCCTCCGACACTCTGTGCCCACTAGGCTAAGAGGTAAGGAGTGGAAAGTCACGGTGCGTCCAGGGAGTTTTTTACCCTCCGACATTCTTTGAGCAGTATGTTGAGAGGTAAAGAGTGCAAAGTGACGGAACGTCTCAGGGCGCTTTTTTTCCCTCCGACACTCCGTGCCCATATGGCTGAAAGTTAAGGTGCACAAAGTGAAGGAGCGTCTCCTGGCACTTGTTTGCCCTCCGACACTCTGTGCCCGCTAAGCTGAGAGGTAAGGAGTGCAAAGTGACGGATTGTCTCCGGGCACTTTTTGACCCTAAGAAACTCTGTGCCCGCTAGTCTGAGAGGTAAGGTGCGCAAAGTGACGGAGGGTCTCTGGGCACTTTCTTGCCTTTCGACAAGCTGTATCCGATAGGCTGAGAGGCAAGGAATGCAAAATGACGGAACGTCTCCGGACACTTTTTTGCCCTCCGACACTGTTCCCGCTAGGCATAGAAGTAAAGAGCGCAAAGTGACGGAATGTCTCCGGGTACTTTTTTGCCCTCCGACACTCTCTGCCTGTTAGGCTGAGAGATAAGGAGAGCAAAGTGACGGAGCGTCACCGGGCGACTTTTTGCCCTCCGACACTCTGAGCTCTCTAGGCTCAGTGGTAAGAAGGCAAAGTGACGGAGCGCATCCGGGAGTTTTTTGCCCTCCGCAACTTTGGCCAGTAGGCTGCGAGTACGGAGCGTAAAGTGACGGAGCGTCTCCGGGCGCATTTTTGCCCTCCAACACTCTGTGCCTAATAGGCTAAATGATAAGGAGCGCAGAATAACCGAGCGTCTCCCTGCACTTTTTTGCCCTCAGACACTCTGGGCCTGATAGATTGATAAGTAAGGAGCGCATAGTGACAGAGCGTCTCCAGGCACTTTTTTACTCTCTGACACTCTGTGCCCGCTAGGCTGTGAGGTAAGGAGTGCAAAGTGAAGAAGCGTATACGGGCGCTTTCTGGCCCTCCGACAGTTGGTGCACGCTAGGCTGAGTACCTAGGTCCGGAGTGCAAAGTGACAGAGCGCCTTTGCCTTCCAACACTTCATGCCCGTTAGGCTGAGAAGTAAGGAGCGCAAAGATACGGAGCGTCTCCAGACACTTTTTTTACCCTCCGACACTGTGCCCGCTAGGCTGAGAGGTAAGGAGCACAAAGCGACGGAGTGCCTACTTACGCTTTTTTGCCCTCCGACACTCTGTTCCCGCTAGGCAGAGAGGTAAGGAGCGCCATGTGAGGGAGCACTCCCTATAATTTCGTGCCCTCTGCCAGTCTGCATGCTAGGCTAAGAGGTAAGTAGTGGAAAGCAACGAAGCGTTTCTGGGCACTTTTTGGCCCTCCGACACTCTGTGCCTGTTAGGCCGATAGGTAAGGATTGCAAAGTGACGTATTTTCCCCTGGCACTTTTGGCCCTCGATACGTAGCCTCTTTTCGCGCTTTTTCGCCCTCCGACTTTCTGTGTTCGTGAGGCTGAGAGGTAAGCAGTGTAAAGTTACGGTGCTTCTCCGGGCTCTTTTTGGCCCATGGACAGTGTGTGCACGCTAGACTGAGAGATAAGGAGTGCAAACTGACGGAGCGCCCCTTGGCGCTTTTTTGCCCTCCGATACTATCTGCCCGTTAGGCTGAGAGGTAAGGAGCGCAAAGTCACGGAGCATCTTCTCGCACTTTTTTACCCTCCGACACTCTGTATCCTCTAAGCTGGGAGGTAAGGAGTGCAAAGTGACGGAACATCTTCGGACGCTTTTTTGGCTTTCGACACTGTTCCCGCTAGGTTGAATAATAAGGAGTGCAAAGTGACGGAGCTCCTCCGGGAGCTTTTTTGCCTTCCGACACTCTGTGCCGCGAAGCTCTGGGATAAGGAGTGGAAAGTCAAGGAGCATCTACGGGAACATTTTTGCTCTTCGACACTGTGTTCGCTGGGCTGAGAGGTTAGGAATATAAAGTTACGGAGCTTCTCCGGGCACTTTTTGGCCCACCGACAGCCTATGCACGCTAGGCTGGGAGGTAAGGAGTCCAAAATGACGGAGCACCCCTTGGAGCTTTTTTGCCCTCCGATACTATCTGCCCGTTAGGCTGAGAGGTAAGGAGAGCAAAGTCACGGAGCGTCTACTGGCACTTTTTTACCCTCCGACACTCTGTGCCCGCTAGGCTGAGATGTAAGGAGCGGAAAGTGACGGACCTCCACGCGCATTTTTGCCCTCCGACACTCTGTGCCCGCTAGGCTGAGAGTTATATTGCGGAAAGTGACGTAGCACCTTCGGGCACTTTCAAGCCCTCCGACACTCTATGCCCACCAAGCTGAGAGGTAAGGAGTGAAAAGTGACGGATTGTCTCCGGGCACTTTTTGGCCATCGACACTCTGTGCCCACTAGGTAAGGAGTGCAAAGTGACGGAGCGTCTATGGGCGCTTTTTTGCCTTCGAACTGTTTTGCCCGCTAGGCTGAGAGGTAAGGAGTACAAAGTGACGGAGCGCCACGGGGAGCTTTTTGGCTCACCGATATTCTGTGAACGCTAAGCTCATTGGTAAGAATCGCAAACCAAGAGAGTGCCTCCGGGTGCTTATTTGCCCTCCGAAATTTTGTGCCCGCAAGGCTGAGAGGCAAAGAGTGGAAACTGAGAGGTAAGGAACATCAAATGACGGAGCGAGTGACCGAGCGTGTCCGGAGAGTTTTTTGCCCACCGGCACTGTGTGCCCGCTAGGCTTAGAGGTAAGGAACGCAAACTGAAGGAGTGTCTGCGGGCACTATTTTGCACTCCGCGAATATCCACCCATTAGGATGAGAGGTAAGGGGTGCAAAGTGACGGAGCCTCACCGCGCACTTTTTTACCCTCCAGCACTCTGTGCTCGCTAGCCTGAGAGGTAAGGAGCACAAAGTGACGGAGCGCCTTAGGATGATTTTTTGCACTCCGATACAGAGGTAAGGAGCCCAAAACGACGGAGCGTCTCCCGTCACTTTTTGGCAATCCGTCACTCTCTACACTTTAGGCTGAGAGGTAAGGAGCGTGAGGTAATGTAGCACCTCCGGGCGCTTTTTTGCCCTCCGACACTCTGCGCCCGCTAGGCTGAGAGGTAAGGATCATGAAATGACGGAATGAATCCGGGTGCTTTTTTGCCCTCTGACACTCTGTGTCCGTTAGAGTGAGAGATAAGGAGCACAAAGTGACTGAGCGTGTCCGGGCAATTTTTTGCCCTCCGACACTATGTTCCCGCTAGGCTGAGAGGTAAGGAACGCCAAGTGAGGAAGCGTCTACAGGAATTTTTTTTTCCCTCCGACACTGCACGCTAGGCTGAGAGGTAAGGAACGAAAAATCGACTGAGCGTCTCCGGACACTTTTTGGCCCTCTGACACTCCGTGCCTGTTAGGCTGAGAGGTAAGGAGCTCAAAGTGACGAAGCGCCTCCTTGCGCTTTTTTGCACTCCGACACTCTGTGCCCGATAGGCAGAGAAGTAAGGAGCGCAAAGTGGCGGAGTGTCTCCGGGCACTTTTTGGCCCTCTGACACTCTGTGCATGCTAGGCCGAGAGGTGAGGGTTGCCAGGTGAGTGAGCGTATCCGGGCATTTTTTGTTCATCGACACTCTGTGCCCGCTATGCCGAGAGGTAAAGAGAGTAAAGTGACGGAGCGTCGGCGGCACTTTTTTGTCTTACGACACTCTTTCCTTGCTAGGCTGAGACGTAAGGAGCGGAAAGTGATGGAGCGCCTCGGGACGCATTTATACACTCCGATACTCTGTGCCCTCTAGGCTGAGAGGTAAGGAGCGGATAGTGACGGAGCGTCTCCTGGCGCATTTTTACCCTCCGGAACTCCGTGCCCGCTAGGCTGAGAGTTAAGGAGCGAAAAGTGAGGTAGCGTCTCCGGGCACTTTTTTGCCCTCCGACTATCTGTGCACGCTAAACTGAGAGGTAAGTAGCGCAACGTGACGGAGCGTCTACGGACACTTTTTGGCCCTCTGACACTCTGTGCACGTTAGGTTGAGATGTAAGGAGCGCGAAGTAATGTAGCACCTCCATGCGCTTTTTTGCCCTCCGACACTCTGCGCCCGCTAGGCTGAGAGGTAAGGATCATGAAATGACGGAATGCCTCCGGGTGCTTTTTTGCCCTCTGACACTATGTGTCCGTTAGAGTGAGAGATAAGGAGTGCAAAGTGACTGAGCGTGTACGGGCAATTTTTTGCCCTCCGACACTCTGTGCCTGCTAGTCTGAGGTGAGGAACTGCACTCCTGTTTCTCCCTCCGACACTCTGTGCTTGCTAGGCTGACAGGTAAGGAGAGCAAAGTGACGGAACGATCCAGGAGCTTTCTTACCTTCCGAGAATCTTTGTCTTGTAGGCTGTGAGGTAAGGAGCGCAAAGTAACGGAGCGTGTCCGGGCACTTTATTACCCTCCGACACTCTGTGACCGCTGGGCTGAGAGGTAAGGAGTAAAAACTGACTAAACGTTTTCGGGCGCTTTTTTGTCCTTCGACACTCTGTGCCCGTTAGGATGAGAGTGAAGGAGCGCAAAATGACGATGCGCCTTCGTGCGCTTTTTTTGCCCTACGACACTGTGTGCCCGCTAGGCTGAGAGGTAAGGGGCACAAAGTGACGGAGCGCCTTAGGATGATTTTTCGTCCTCCGACACATTTTCGCCACTAAGCTGAGAGGTAATGAGCAAAAAGTGACGGAGAGTATCCGGGGACTTTTTGGCCCTCCTACACTCGGTGCGTGCTAGACTGAGAGGTAAGGAACGGAAAGCGACGGAACGTCTCCGGTCACTTTTTGGCCCTCGGCCATTGTGCACACTAGGTTGAGAGGGAAGGAGCGCTTATTTACGGAGCGTCTCCCTGCGCTTTTTCTGAACTCCGACACGTTGTGCCCGCTTGGCAAAGAGGTAAGGAGCGCAAAGTGATGGAGCGTCTCCGGGCACGTTTTGGCCCGCCGTTACTCTGTGCACTCTAGGCACAGAGGTAAGGAGCCAAAGTGACGGAGCGTCTCTGGGCGCTTTTTTTCCCATCCTACACTCTAAAACCGCTAGTCTGAGAGGTAAGGAGTGGAGAGTGATGGAGAGACTCCGGGCGCTTTTTTGCCCTCAGACACTGTGACGATTAGGCTGAGGGTTAAGGAGTGCAAAGTGACGGAGTGTCTCCAGACACTTTTTAAACCTCCGACGCCCTGTGCCCGCTCGGCTGAGAGGTAAGTAGCGCATAGTGACGGAGCGTATCCGCACACTTTTTTACCCTCCAACACTCTGTGCCCGCTAGGCTGAGAGGTAAGGAGCACAAAGTGACGAGCGCCTCCGGGCACTTTTTTGCCCTCCGACATTCTGTGCCCACTAAGCTGAGAGGTATGGAGCGCAAAGTGACGGAGAATATTCTGGGCACTTTTTGACCCTCCGACACTCGTTATAAAAGCGGTATGTCGTAATATTACAG
Source organism: Panulirus ornatus (assembly GCF_036320965.1). Taxonomy (NCBI): domain Eukaryota; kingdom Metazoa; phylum Arthropoda; class Malacostraca; order Decapoda; family Palinuridae; genus Panulirus; species Panulirus ornatus. Next base: position 30,241,669 of record NC_092227.1, on the reverse strand, counting down.
ATTTGAAAGAAAAAGTTTTCCTGGCAAAGATATATTCCGATATTGCAAGCAAATTTCTGTATCTTTAAGATCAGATCTTTTTTTTGTGCACCATAAAGACTTAATTTTCTTGGCAAATAGGAATCGTGACAAAATACTGATTGCAGTATCGTATGAATCTGGTATATCTCGGCCAATGGAGCAACTAAGAATTAAATGATTGTTTGAAGTATTGAACCTTTAAAAGATTCGGACAAAAAATTACCCTACCAATTTTGTTATTTTTCTGCAGTAGGTAGATTTCGCAGCTTTTCCTACGACCCTCAAACCGTGGATGCTTCTGCACGATCACAGAATCCCACAGCGACTCAATAGACTGCTACTGACAATTTCTGCGGACACAAACCTACTCTAAGTAAGGCGTGTGTCACTCCAGGGCGTATCAGAGCGAATACAGACCCTACTTCCTCCGTAGGATCCAGTAGGCCCCTAGACGACAGCGTAAGAGACAGAAATTTGTGAGAGAGACAGAGGCCTGAATCAAATTTCACAAGACCAGACTTGAATGCCAGAGACCTTCAGCGGAAGAAGGGTTTCCAATGGGAGGTCCTAATGTATCTAATGTATCTGTCGACTAGAGTCAGTATCTCGACCCGGATGGATCCATAAGAAATTATGCAAGACTGCTGTCCGCTGTCAGCCGGGATGACCTGTTGTCTCGCTGCGTTGTCGTCTGCTGACTGGGCTCGGGCTCCAGAGCTTGCTCCAGTCCTGAGCATGCTGTCTCCTATGAGCCTGTTTCGGCTGGTTGGTTGGTTGGGGCTGTCGAATGAGTAAGGTGGCTAGACTTCTCGCTGCGGTGGTAGTCTGCTGATTGTCCAGTGCCGTCAAGAAAAGTTAATCACTTTTACGTAACCACCGGCGCCTCCCGGAGGTTGATTATCGAACCGGAAAGTTAATACAGTCGATTTCGCGAAAACACCTTACTGCCGCGCCAACCCGGAGACTCCTGCAAACACAATTTATCATCAGCACATTTTAACATAATATATCCTTTCCTGCATCACCCAGTTAACACCATAAGCGTTCACATACCTGCAAACCCGGCAGAATCCTCGTCACCAAACAACCCGTCGTTTTTTGTTGGGTTTTACAACCATCGAAGGTCATTAATGTATGACTAATGTCATTCCTAAATGCCTCTTCGAAAAAAAATATGAATAATCTAATTCTGATATGATAAAGATAATCAAAAATAAATAATGGAGGGAAAAGATTTTGTGGCGGCAAATATCACTCCGTCGGCACAACACCCACGGTTGCATTTTACCCAAGCGTTCGAAATAGGACAGATTAGAGATACAATGAATAGTTTAATCGGAGGTTCGTCGACTCAGCCCCATGGCGCAGCCGCCCTTGAAGATTAAAGCCTAATGAATGGACATGTCCATCCACCAACTCCGCTACAGAGAACCATAACTCTTTTTATTTGCTGTAGTGGTCTATTAGTGTTTTCCATATTGCATCGGAGAAATGTTCTTGGCATTGTTGGCATTCTAGTGGAACACTTTTGATTTATGTACAATTCATTCCGAGGAAGGCCAGCGCAACCTCCTCTCTTCTTCTTGCTTTTATTTCTATAGATTGTCAGGCTGGTTCACTGACTCCCAAAGAAGATTGATTGATCTCTTCCCCAAGGAAGGCAGGACCTCAGCTCCAGAGGGATCGGAACAACCTCCTTGAGCTCCAAGGTCGACTTACCCGGTTCGTCAGCCTGCTCATCCAAATCAAGATGATATCTTTATTACCTGTGTCAAGTTTATTAATAACATTGCCCTGAAATTCGTTTGATTGTAGCGAGATTTAATTGCCTTAAGGGCCGAAAGTGAATCAGATTTGATTATGTATTCTATGGCTTAATCAATAGCAAATAACAGGTGTGGTCTAACAAAAGATACTCCGTCGACCATATTTTTCGTGATTACTTCAAGTAATATTACATGTAATATTTCGTATAATATTACTATTCATAAAATTTACTTAGACGTTAGGACTATTTTTCGTGCTGAGTGCGAATTTGGGCTTCAAACATTTTAATATAAAACGGGTATATTTCCGCCAAAGAATGCACTGTTAGATTTCTTCCAATATCAAGTATAGAAGCGTTCTTTTGTGTAATATAAGCGAGTTGGAAAACAACTTTTTCATGCCGAAAACGAATAATCCTGAAATTCTTACATTTATCGGTTATATTTCAGCCAAAAGAGCATTATTGAATATCATCAATGATCATTTCAGGCATAAGAGCGTGGCACCATGAAATAATTTTTGGGCTAGTGATATTTTGGCGTAATGCCAAGATATCACTTAGCCCAGAAATTTTAAAATTCCGTATGATGAAGCTTAGAAAATTTTTCAAAACCTTTTACTTTTAAAACAAAGCTTCTATACTTGAAATATACTTGATCATTACAAACCGAAGAAATGACAGTCTGGATAAAATGTTTGATTGTATCAAACTCAATCGTATTCTTTGGTAAAATCAATCTTTATAATGAAGTTTTAAATGAAATCTAGCAGCACCGGATAATTACCAAATGAAAAAAAAAAACATTACCACAATATATGATAGACCACTTTACTTAGAATACTCAAAAAATTTTCTAATAGTGCTTCCATTGCTAGAGACACACAAAAGCTTTAAACTCCAAAAAAAGCTCTTAAAACACAGATTCGTATTCAATATGAAACAATCTGATAATACTTGCTTTAGCAAAACATACATAGTTATTATGAACCAATTATATGTCATTAAAATTCATGAAAAATAATCCTATATTTGAAAGAATCATTTAAATTATCTAATAATGCTCAGGCCCAGATTCTTATTCAACATGAAAGATAAAATTAATAATGGTTTTCAAGAGATCTAGTCACACACAAAAAACACCAAATACTCAACATACTTTTCTTTATAACTTTTATAACAATCCGTAGAAATATTCAATAATTTCCGTTAACCATGAAAATGTGAAAGGAATAATGATATAAACGTTTTATTATATTCTTTATTGGAGGTCTTAATGGTGTGGAAACTTTTAAGCCCGGATTTGTATCTAGAATGAATAATATTCTTTATACTGAAAATTTGAAAAATTTCAAGAGAATTTCACTTTTTCTCCATAAAAAAGATTTTAGAACTGAAATATTTCAAGGTGAGAAACTTCAGAATTTTAGATAATCATAAGAATATCTAATAGTAATTCAAATGGCTCGATTAATACGAAACGAATAGAAGAAACATTAAATTAGAATGATGTATTTATTATCGAAAGTAGCCCTTATAATCAAGATTTCCATCATGAGATTTGATTGCATATTTGCGAGAGTGAGGTCCGAATTGAGCATAAAGTCTCCCTTTGCAATATGCCCAACTGAATTATGAGCAAATTCTCGTAGAATTAGTTTCCTTTGGGGTAACTGATTGATAAGTGAATTCAGCTCAAGTGCATTGGCATTTAAGCAGTGAGTGTTATTAAATATTATTCTATATACGACAGTATTCATCTGTGCTGTATAGAGTGGTCTCTCCTAGAGAGATCACGGATCGGCACCTGGAAGTGGAGCAACTGGTCTCCATGGAGTTGACCGACTCCGTCGATGAGGTCCTATGAACTACTGATCCCCTCGACGGAGACACCGAAATAATGACTTGCAATGTTTTTTTCTTTTTTTTTTTGTTAGTTAAATCAATCTTTTCCTTTTGTCCTCGTGTCGGACAGCGAACGTGGCTTGAGCATAAGAGGTGTCTTACTTGGCAACTGAAGTAACCAAGGAAGATCGTATCCAGGAGCTTTGATTTTCCAAATGTCAGGTTTATCAACAAATGGCCATTTGCAAATTTAGTAATGAAACGAATAGCAACATTGTCTGCCAATACCTGCACAATTTCGTCCTCCGACATATCAATGAGTAACGGACAGTTGAAAATTCCCCTGCACGACCTTGCGAGTGTGGAATTGGCTCAGTTTGACCATTCGCATGTATATCCACAAATTGTATTCCTACTTTTAATACATGGACGTTCACTACGGGGGCAGTGCATGGTTTCCCGTCATCCATGCTATCAGGGACCTAATCCCAAAATATGGAGGGAAAAAATTTAGTTTACCCTTACCCTTGTAAAACATAGCGTACGTTTTCTCTATTAAAAAAATATGAAATTTCCTAGGGAAACTGCTGAAAACCTATCGAGAAGATTTCGGCCAAGCAAAGCATTGTTAGATATTTTCCATGATTACTTCAAGTTTACATTTTAAGATTTTCTGATTCATTCGGCTCATACAGTAAGCCACAATTTCTTTCTTTCGCACAGATTCAATCTTTTTCTAAGCTTTTTTTCTATTTAAAAAAATGATAGAAATGTAATCATCTGAATAAGTTCTTGGTCTTGATCGTGTTTTTTCATCCACGTCAGCTGAGCGTCTCATACCGTTGGGGGAGGATTGGAATTTAGCGCAATGGCTAGAGCCTCAGTGGCTAGCCTTGGAAAATGTTTAACGGTCATTTTGACGCAAACGGCTGTAACGGGTAGTCAGTCACGTTGTGCCACGTTGGTGAACTTTGTGGTTTCTAGTCAGATAGTAGTTCTTCCTCCTATGCGAGTGCTTACCCTTCCTTATTTTCAAAGGGTCGATGTCTGTTGCATGCAGACTTTTATTATAATGTTGGCTGTGCAGGATTAAACTTTCACTGATTGGGTGTCCCCAGGAGAACTCAGCTTGGCCTTTGTGCGACCGGCCTCACTCTGAAAACCTTTCTGCTTGACCAACTGTCTCATCTTTATTTTGGGGGGTAAGTTAATTCTTTTTCTCCACTGTCTGGAGTGGCTTGCCATATCAGATTTTGGGACTAGGCCCTTGACAGGATGGATTACGGGAAACCATGCATTGCGCCCGTAGGGGGCAGAGGTAGTGAAAGTACAAATATTAAAAGTAGGAATGTTAAATCCGTTAATGTACAGCCCTGGCCTCCCTCGATCCCTTTTTGATCAGTTAGGTCACTGATGGCTGGGTGGGGCCCCTTAATATAGTCAGGAAACTAGCAAGTGGTGGTCTGGTCAGTCATGGCGGCGAATCAGGTACCCTATTTGCTCAAATTGAACCAATTCCGCACTCACAAGGTCGCTGTCACAATTCCAATATCCATGAACTCTTACAGGGGAATTATCTACTGCCCTAAATTCATGGATATTTGCAGACTTTGAAGTCGTTGCCGCCCGGTTCATCACCAGATTCGTAAATGGCAAACGACATTCGGAAAATCAAAGATCCTGGATGAGATCTTTGAGCTCCAGTTCCTGGGGCTGATCACGCTCCCTGTGTAACCTCCCAAGTCCAAAAAAAAAAAAACTGTGTGAGAAGGTGGCCTGGATAAATAGCTCTCAAAGCAATTTCAACACAGTTTCAACACAATTTCAACTGTTACTTGCAATGTACAGGTCATCAGTAATCTATCCACAAGAGACCAATCTAAACAACACAATCGAAGACTGTTCTGTAATACATAGCTACCATTCGTATAGAAGAAATGATAAGCTTAGGGTAGCCATCTACGTCCACCAAAGTCCATCCTATACAACAGAGACTTTAAATTCTACTCCTGAAGCCGTCGCATTTAGAGTAAATTTTAGTAACACCTATAATGTCCAGGCGCAAATGCACTTGATGATGAGCTGAATTGAGTTATCAGTAGTTATCAGTAGAAGAGCATCAATTGAAACTTCACTCCGCGCAAATATATTCATCACAATAATATCTTTATATTTATACAGTGGAATACATGATCATAATGACTAGTTATAAATTAACGTTTCATTTGTTTCGTACAAACCGGACTATTTGAATTAGTATTGTAATAGTAATTCACATGCTCCGGTTTATACGAAACAAATTATTTTCAGTAATTATCTATAGTTTTGAAGCTTTCAGTCTTGCAATATTTTAGTTCTAAAACAGATTTTCATGGAATTTCTCTCTCTCTCTCTCTCTCTCTCTCTCTCTCTCTCTCTCTCTCTCTCTCTCTCTCTCTCTCTCTCTCTCTCTCTCTCTCTCTCTCTCTCTCTCTCTCTCTCAAATATATTCATCACAATAATATCTTTATATTTATACAGTGGAATACATGATCATAATGACTAGTTATAAATTAACGTTTCATTTGTTTCGTACAAACCGGACTATTTGAATTAGTATTGTAATAGTAATTCACATGCTCCGGTTTATACGAAACAAATTATTTTCAGTAATTATCTATAGTTTAGAAGCTTTCAGTCTTGCAATATTTTAGTTTTAAAACAGATTTTCATGGAATTTCTCTCTCTCTCTCTCTCTCTCTCTCTCTCTTTATATATATATATATATATATATATATATATATATATATATATATATATATATATATATATATATATATATATATATATATTAAAAACGATTATATCATTTATTCGCTTCGTATTAATCGGAACTTTATTGGCCAACGGATCATTATTTTAAGATTTCTTTTAAAACCAGGTTAAATTCTGTCATATTTATACGGGCATATTTCCGTCAACCTGAGCCTTATTAGATATTATTCATCATTTCAAATATAGACGCGCTTTATTGTTTAAAATGTTCGGTTTCAGTATTAGGACTATTTTTCATGGACTAAATGCATGATCAGATTTTCTGATTATTTTAGGTATAGAAGCTTTGCTTCGTGTAATACTTTTGGTTAGGAAATATTCTGATATTACCAGCAATTTTTGGTATTCTTACTAGGTGACTAGATTTCTTGGACAATTTTTCATGATGAAAGAGAATCTGGTCGTAAAATTATTGATGATCAAAGATTATTTCAATTACAAAAGCTTGGTATCCTGTAATATTATAAAAGTAAAAGAAATGCCTTTTGGGCTAAGAAATACATTACATTTTGATAACATTGTGCCATTTATTCGTTTCGTATCGATCGAATGTCTGTATCTCGTGTTACAGTTTTAAAAACTTATATTCTAAAGCTTCATCATACGGACTATCTATCACAGTGAATACGAATCTGGTTTTTGAATACTATTTTGGACGCTATTAAAGATTTTGTGTGCCTCTGGCAATGCTAGAAAATTTCTGAGTATTTGACGTAAAGAAGTTTTCTATCGTTATATTAGAATATCAAGGATTTTTGGGGGTATGTTTGGTAATTTTCCGGTGTTATTAGATTTCCTTTAAAACTTCAGTATAGAAATTAATTTTAACAATGAATGCGAATCGTTTGAGGGTATCAAATTATGATTGAGGATATTTCAAGTAAAGAGCGTTGTTTAAAAAGTAATAGATTTTCAAAACAAATATCTTAAAACTTCATTATATGGTCATATCCATTTATTTGGCGGTCGATCTCGAGGAAGGTGGTCATCCTCAAGGGCGGACCTCAATGCCCATAAACTTTTCCTTTCATTATTCACTTTTGATTATTTATCTTTATGATATCAGGATTAGACCTTTATATTTTGTTTCTTTTTTAGGGATGAAGACTTTAGTCATACATTGCAGTCCTAAAGACATTCCTCACAGGTCGATGGCCATAAAGCCCAACAAAAAATGATGATGTTTGGTCACGAAGATGTTCTCTGCCGGTTTTGCATTTATGTGAACACTTTTGGTATTAAATAAATGATGTCTCCGGGTGCTTTTTTGCCGTGCAACACTCTATGCTCACTAAGATGAGAGATAGGAAGCACAAAGTGACGGAACGCATCCAGGCACTTTTTTGCCCACCGACACTCTTTGCCCAGGAGGCTGAGAGGTAAGGAGCGCAAAACGACGGAGAGTCTCCTGGCGCTTTTTTGTCTTCCGACACTGTTTGCTTCCTGGGCCAAGAGGTTAGGTGCGCAATTTGACGGAGCGTCTCCGGGCACTTTTTTACACTCCGACACTCTGTGCCTGCTAAGCTGAGACACAAGCAGCGCAAATAGACGGAGCGTCTCCGGGCGCTTTTTTGTCCTGCGACACCCTGTGCACTCTAGGCTGAGAGGTAAGGAGCGCAAACTGACGGAGCGTCTCCGGGCACTTTTTTGCCCCCCGACACTATGTGCCTGCTAGGCTGAGAGATAAGGAGTGCAAAGTGACGGAGCGTCTCTGGGCACTTTTCGGCACTCCGACACTTTGGCCCGCTAGGCTGAGAGGTAAAGAGCGCAAAGTGACGGAACGTCTCCGGGCACTTGTGTACCTTCCGACACTCTGTGCCTGCTAAGCTGAGATATAAGGAGCGCAAAGTGACGGAGCGTCTCCGGGCGCTTTTTTACCCTCCGACACTCTGTGTTCACTAGGCTAAGAGGTAAAAAGCGTAAAGTAACGGAGCAAATCCGGGCGCATTTTTACCCTCCGAAACTCTTTGCCCGCTAATCTGAGAGATAAGGAGCACAGAGTGACGGAGCGTCTCCTGGCGCTTTTTTGCCCTCCAATTCTCTGTGGTCACTTGGCTGAAAGTTTCGGAGTGCAATATGACGGAGCGTATCGGACTCTTTTTGGCCCTGCGACACTCTGTGCCGGCTGGGCTGAGAGGTAAAGTGCGCAAAGTGACGGAGCGTCTCCGGGCACTTTTTTGCCGTACGACACTCTGCCCTGTAGGCTGAGAGGTAAGAAGGCCAGAATCTTGAGGGGCTTTTTTGCCTTCCGACACTCCGTGCCCGCTACCTTGAGAGGTAAGGAGTGCAAAGTAACAGAGTGACTCGGGGCACTTCTCTACCCTCCGACTTTCTGTTCCCGATAGACCAAGAGGTAAGGAGTGCAATTAGATGTAAAATCTCCGGGCGCTTTTTTGCCCTCCGAGACGCTATGCCCGCTAGGCTTAGAGGCAAAGAGCGCAAAGTGGCGGAGCTCCTCCTGGTGCATTTTTGCCCTGCGACACTGTGTGCTCGTTAGGCAGAGAGGTAAGGTGCGTAAAGTGACGGAGCGTCTCCGGGAACTTTTTTGCCCTCCGACACCCTGTTCCCGTTAGGCTGAGGTAAGCACAGAGTGACTTAACGGCTCCGGGAGCTTTTTGGCCCTCTGACACTTTCTGCCCATTAGGCTGAAAGGTAAGGAGCACGATGTGACGAAGCGTCTCCAAGCACTTTTTTGCCCTCCGACACTCTGCGCCTGATAGGCTGAGAGATAAGGAGCTCTAAGTAACGGAGCGTCTCCGGGCGCTTTTTTGCCCTCAGACACTCTCTGCTTCCTAAGCTGAAAAGTAAGGAGCGCAAAGTAACGGAGCGCCTCCGGGCGTTTTTTGCCCTCCGACACTCTTTGCCCGGTAGCCTGAGAGGTAAGGAGCGCAAAGTGACGTAGCGTCTCCGTGCGCGTTTTTGCCCTCTGACACTCTGTGCTCGCTAGGGTAAGAAATTAGGAGTGGAAAGTGAAGGAACGTCTCTAGGCTCGTTTTGGTCCTCCGATACTCTGTGCCCGCAAGTCTGAGAGGTAAAGAGATGAAACGTCTCCGGACGTTATTTTGCCCTCCGACACTCTGTGCACGCTAGGCAGAGTGGTAAGGAGCTCGAAGTGACGGTGCGTCTCTAAGCACTTTTTGTCCCTAAGATATTCTGAGCCCGCTATGCTGGAAGGTAATCGGCGCAAAGCGCATCAGGGCGTTTTTTTGCCCTCCTACACTCTTTGCCCGCTAAGCTGAGAAGTAAGGAGCGCAAAGTGATGGAGAGTCTCCGGGCAAATTTCTACCCTCCGACACTCTGTGCCCGCTACGCTGGGAGGTAAGGACTGCAAAGTGACGGAATATCTCCCGGCGCTTTTTTGTCCTCCGACACTCTTTGCCCGCTAGGCTGAGAGGTAAGGAGCGATAAGTTTCGGGCCATTTCCAGGCACTGTTTTACCCTCCGACTCGCCCCGCCCGCTACGCTGAGAGGTAAGGAACGCAAAGTGACGGAGTGTCTCCGGGTAATTTTTTGCAATCCGACACTCAGTGCCCAATAGGCTGAGAGGTAAAGGGTGGAAAGTCACGGTGCGTCCTGGGAACTTTTTACCCTTCGACATTCTTTGAGCGGTATGTTGAGAGGTAAAGAGTGCAAAGTGACGGAACGTCTCAGGGCGTTTTTTTGGCCTCCGGCACTCCGTGCACGCTACGCTTAGAGGTAATTAGTTCAAAGTGACGGGTGTCTCTGGGCACTTTTTGGCCCTGAGACACTCTGTGCCCGTTAGTCTGAAAGGTAGAGTGCGCAAAGTGACGGAAGGTCTTTGGGCACTTTCTTGCCTTCCGACACTCTGTATCCGATAGGCTGAGAGGCACAGAATGCAAAATGACGGAACGTCTCCGGACACTTTTTGGCCCTCCGACACTCTGTTCCCGCTGGGCTGAGAAGTAAAGAGCGCAAAGTGACGGAGTGTCTCCGGGCACTTCTTTGTCCACCGACACTTCTACCTGTTAGGCTGAGAGATAAGGAGCGCAAAGTGAGGGAGCGTCACCGGGCGCTTTTTTGCACTCCGACATTCTAAGCTCGCTTGCCTGAGAGGTAAGGAGCGCAAAGCGACAGAGCGCATCCGGGAGTTTTTTCCCGCCATCACTTTTCCCATTAGACAGAAAGGTAAGGAGCGCAAAGTGACGGAGCGTCTCCAGGTACTTTTTGGCACTCCGACACTCTGTGCCTGCTAGGCTGAACGATAAGGAGCGCAAAATGACTGAGCATCTCCCGGCACTTTTTTGCCCTCAGACACTCTGTACCCGCTAGACTGAGAAGTAAGGAGCGCAAAGTGACAGCGTCTTCAGTCACTCTGTACCCGCTAGGCTGAAAGGTAAGGAGTGCAAAGTGACGAAGCGTCTACGGGCGCTTTTTTGCCTTCCAACACTATGTGCCGGCTAGACTGAGAGGTAAGGAGCGCAAAGATACGAAACGTCTTCAGAAACTTTTTTTGCCCTCCGACACTCTGTGCCCGCTAGGCTGAGAGGTAAGGAGCACAAAGTGACGGATTGCCTACGGCCGATTTATTTTGCCCTCCGTCACTCTTTCCCTACTAGGCTGAAAGGTAAGCAGTGCAAATTGGTGGAGCGTCTCCTGGCAATTTTCCACCCTTTTACGCTCTGTGCCCGCTGACGGAACGTCGTCGGGCGCTGTTTTTCTTTGGCCTCCAACATTCTGTGCCCGCTAAGCTGAGAGAGAAGGAGCGCGATAATGCCAGAGTGCCTACATTCTCTTTTTTTGACCTCCGGCACTATGTGCCCGCTAGGCTGCGAGGTTAGGAGCGTAAAGTGACGGAGTGTCTCCGGGCATTTTCTTGCCCTCCAACATTTTGTGCCCGCTAGGCTGATAATTAAGGAGCACAAAGTGACGGAGCGCCTCCGGGCTATTTTTTGCCCTCTGACACTATGCCCGCTAGGCTGAGAGGTAAGAGGCGCATAGGGATGGAGCATCTCTGGGCACTTTTTTGCCCTTCGACACTCTGTGTCGAGTGGTAAAGAGCCGAAAGTGACGGAGCGTCTCCAATGACTTTTTTGTCCTCCGATATTCTGTGACCGCTGGCGGAGAGGTAAGGAGCACAATGTGACGGAACGTCTTTGGGTACTTTTTTACCTCCAACACTCTCTGCCCGCTAGGCTGAGAAGTAAGGAGTGCAAACTGATGGAAGGTGTCCAGGCGCTTTTTTGCCCTCCGACTCTCAGTGCTCGCTAAGCTAAGGGATAAAAGGAGAGCAAAGTGACTGCGCGTCTCTCAGCCCTTTTTTCACCCTCCGACACTCTGTGCATGCTAGACTGAGAGGTAAGGAGCACAAAGTGACGGAGCGTCTCCGGGCATTTTATTGCCCTCTGACACTGTGCTCGCAAGGCTGAGAGATAAGGAGCGGAAACTGACGGAACGTCTCCGTGCGCTTTTGTGCCCTCCAACATTCTGAGCTCGCTAGGCTGAGAGATAAGGAGCGTAAAGTGACGGAGCGCATCTGGGAGCTTTTTACTCTCCGTCACTTTGCCCGGTAGGCTGAGAGGTAAGGAGCATAAAGTGATGGAGCGTCTCCGGGCACTTTTTTGCCCTCCGACACTCTGTGCTCGTTAGGCTTAGTGCTTTAGAGTGCAATGTGACAGAGCGTCTCTGGGCACTTTTTGGCCCTTCGACACTCCGTGCACACTACGCTAAGAAGTAAGGAGTTCAAAGTGACGGAGCGTGTCTTGGCACTTTTTGTCCTTAAGACACTCTGTGCCCGCTAATCTGAGAGGTTAGGTGCGCAAAATGACGGACGGTCTCTGGGCTCTTTTTTGCCTTCCGACACTATATATCCGATAGGCTGAGATGCAAGGGATGCAAAGTGACGGAACGCCTCCGGACGTTTTTTTGCCCTCCGACACACTGTTCACGCTAGGCTGAAAAGGAAGGAACGCAAAGTGACGGGATGTATCCGGGCACTTTTTTGCCCTCCGAAGCAGTCTGCCTGTTAGGCTGAGAGATAAGGAGCGCAAAGTGACGCAGCGGCCCCGGGCACTATTTTGCCCTCCGACTTTCCGAGCTCGCTAGGCTGAGAGGTAAGGAGCGCAAAGTGACTGAGCGTTTTTTGGCCCTCCGACACTCTGTGCCCGCTAGGCTGGGAGGTAAAGAATGTAAAATGAAGTAGATTCTCCCGGCGCGTTTTTGCCCTCCGACCCTCTTTGCCCGCTAGGCTGAGAGTTAATACGCGCAAAGTGACGGACCGTCTCTGGGAGCTTTTTGGCCCTCCGACACTCTCTGCCTGCTAGGATGAGAGGTAAGGAGCGGAAAGTGACGGAGCGATTCCTGGTAATTTTTTGCCCTCTGATACTTTGTGCCCGCCAGGCTGAGAGGTAAGGAGCGGAAAGTCACGGAACGTCTCTGGGCGTTTTTTTTTTCCCTCCGACACTCTGTGCCAGCTAGGCTGAACGATAAGGAACGCAAAATTACTGAGCGTGTCCCGGCACTCTGTGCCCGCTAGACTGAGAAGTAAGGAGCGTATAGTGACAGAGCGTCTCCAGCCACTTTTTTACTCTCCGACACTCTGTGCTAATAGGCTGAGAGGTAAGGAGTGCAAAGTGACGGAGCGTCTCCGGGCGCTTTTTGCCCCTCCGACAGTCGGCGCATGCTAGTCTGAGTACCTTGGTACGGAGTGCAAAGTGACAGCGCCTAGAGGCGCTTTTTTGCCTTCCAACACAATGTGCCCTCCAGGATGAGAGGTAAGGAGCGCAATGATGCGCAGCGTCTCCAGACACTTCTTTACCCTCTGACACACTGTGCCCGCTTGGCTGAGAGGTAAGGAGCACAAAGTGATGGAGCGCCTCCGGCCGATTTTTTTCCCCTCCGTGACTCTTTCCCTGCTAAGCTGAAAGGTAAGGAGTGCAAAGTGACGGAGCGTCTCCTGGCATTTTTTTGCCCTTTTACGCTCAGTGCCCGCTGGGCTGAGAGGTAATGAGCGCAAAGTTATGGAGCGTTTTCGGGCACTTTTTTACCCTCCGACACTCTATACCCGCAATGCTGAGAAATGAGGAGTGGAAACTAAAGGAACGTCGTCGGGCGCTTTTCTTTTATCTCTCTCCTCCAACACTCTGTGCCCGCTAGGCTGAGAGTGAAGGAGCGCAAAAATGAAGGAGCTCCTACATGCGCTTTTTTTGTCTTCCGACACTATGTGCCTGCTGTTCTCAGAGGTTAGGAGCGTAAAGTGAAGGAGTGTCTCCGGACATTTTCATGCTCTCCGACATTTTGTGGCCGCTAGGCTAAGAAGTAAGGAGCACAAAGTGACGGACCGCCTCCGAGCGATTTTTTGCCCTCTGACACTCTGTGCCCGCTAGGCTGAGAGGTAAGGGGCGCATAGGGACGGAGTATCTCCGGGCACTTTTTGCCTTTCGACACTAGGATGAATGGTAAAGAGCCGAAAGTGACGGAGCATCTACGGAGAACTCTTTGCCCTCCGATATTCTATGCCCGTTATGCTGAAAGGTAAGGAGGACAAAGTGAAGGAGCGTCTCCGAGCTCTTTTCTTCCTCAGACACACTGTGCTTGCTAAACTAAGAGGTAAGGAGCGCAATGTGACGGAACGTCTCTGGGCACTTGTTTACCCTCCGACACTCTGTGCCCGCTAGGATGAGAGGTAAGGAGTGCAAACTGGTGGAAGGTTTCCGGGAGCTTTTATGCCCTCAGACACTCAGTGCCCGTTAATCTGATTGATAAGGAGAGCAAAGTGACTGAGCGTCTTTCAGCTCTCTTTTGCCCTCCGAGAATCTGTGCATACCAGACTGAGAGGTAAGGAGCGCAAAGTGACGGAACGCCTCCGGGCACTTTATTGCCTCTGTGTCCGTAGGCTGAGAGGTAAGGAGCGCAAAGTGACGGAGCGTCTCCGAACCTTTTTTCGCAATCCGACAGTGTCCGCTAGGCTGAGACGTAAGTAGCGCAAAGAGATGGAGCACTCCGGGTTACATTTTGCCCTCCGACACTCTTTGCCCACTAGGCTGAGAGGTAAGGAGCGCAAAGTGATGGAGCGTCTCCGGGCACTTTTTTGCCCTCCGGCATTCCGTGCCCGCTACTCTTAGAGATAAGGGACAAAAGTGACTGAGCGTCTCCCGACGCTGTTTTGCCCTCCGATATTCTTTGCCCGTTAGATTGAGAGATACGGAGTGCAAAGTGGAGGAGCGCCTCTGGTACTGTTTTTGCCTTCTGACACTATTTTGTCGCTTGGCTGAAAGATAAGGAATGTAAAGTCACGGAGACTGTCCGTCACTGAGGTAAGGCAGAGAGGTAGGGAGTGCGAAGTGATAGAACTTCTCCGGATGCTTTCTTGCCCTCCGACAGTCTGTGCACGCTAGGCTGAGAGGTAAGGAGCTTGAAGTGACGTGCGTCTCTAAGCACTTTTTGGCCCTAAGATATTCTGAGCCCGCTATGCTCAAAATAAGGAGGTAAGGAGCAAAAAGTTTCGGGCCGTCTCCGGGCACTTTTTTACCCTCCGATACTGTGCCAGCTAGGCTGAGAGGTAAGGAGCGCAAAGAGATGGAGTGCTCCGGGTTATACTTTGCCCTCCGACACTCTTTGCCCTGTAGACTATGAGGTAAGGAGCCCAGAGTGACGTAAGATCTTCCGGCGCTTTTTTGCCCTCCGACACTCCGTGCCCGCTACACTGAGAGGTAAGGAGTGCAAAGCAACAGAGTGACTCGGGGCATTTTTTTACCTTCCGACTCTCTGCTCCCGCTAGACTGAGAGTTAAGGAGTGCAAAGAGATGTAACATCTTCCGGCGCTTTTTTGCCCTCCGACACTCCGTGCCCGCTACCCTGAGAAGTAAGGAGTGCAAAGTAACAGAGTGACTCGGGGCACTTTTCTACCCTCCGACACTCTGTGCCCGTTAGGCTGAGAGGTAAGGAGCGCAAAGTGGCGGAACTTCTCCTGGTGCATTTTTGTCCTGCGACACTGTGTGCTCGTTAGGCAAAGAAGTAAGGTGCATAAAGTGACGGAGCGTCTCCGGGAACTTTTTTGCCCTCCGACACCCTATTCCCGTTAGGCTGAGGTAAGTACAGAATGACGGAGCGTCTCGGGGAGCTTTCTGCCCATTAGGCTGAAAGGTAAGGAGCACGAAGTTAGGAAGCGTCTCCAAGCACTTTTTTTCCCCTCCGACACTCTGAGCCTAATAGGTTGAGAGATAAGGAGCGCAAGGTGACGGAGCGTCTCCGGTCGCTTTTTTCCCCTCCGACACTCTATGCTTGCTAAGCTGAAAGGTAAGGAGCGCAAAGTGGCGGAGCGCATCCGGGCGTTTTTTTGCTCTTCGACACTCTTTGCCCGGTAGGCTGAGAGGTAAGGAGCACAAGGTGACGTAGCGTCTCAGTGCGCTTTTTTGCCCTCTGATACTCCGTGCTCGCAAGGCTAAGAAGTTAGGAGTGGAAAGTGAAGGAGAGTCTCTTGGCTCCTTTTGGTCCTCCGATACTCTGTGCCCGCAAGTCTGAGAGGTAAAGAGAGCAAAGTGATGAAACATCTCCGGACGCTTTTTTGTCCTTCGACACTATGTGCACGCTAGGCAGAGAGGTAAGGAGCTCGAAGTGACGGAGCGTCTCTAAGCACTTTCTGAGCCCGCTATGCTGAGAGGTAATTGGCGTAAAGCGCATCAGGGTGCTTTTTTGCTCTCCTACACTCTTTGCCCGCTAGGCTGACAAGTAAGGAGCGCAAAGTGATGGAGAGTCACTGGGCATATTTCTACCCTCCGACACTCTGTGCCCGCTATGCAGAAAGGTAAGGACTGCAAAGTGACGGTATATCTCCCGGCGCTTTTTTGTCCTCAGACTCTCTTTGTCCGCTAGGCTGAGAAGTACGGTGCGTAAAGTAACGGAGCTCCTCCTGGCGCTTTTTTGCTCTCCGACGCTTTTTGCCCGCTAGGCTGAGAGGTAAGGAGCGCAAAGTTTCGGGCCATTTCTGGGCAATTTTTAACCCTCCGACTCGCTCTGCCCGCTACGCTGAGAGGTAAGAAACGCAAAGTGACGGAGTGTCTCCGGGTAATTTTTTGCCATCCGACACTCTGTGCCCACTAGGCCGAGAGGTAAGGGGTTGAAAGTCACGGTGCGTCCTGGGAACTTTTTACCCTTCGACATTCTTTGAGCGATATGTCGAGAGGTAAAGGGTGCAAAGTGACGGAACGTCTCAGGGCGCTTTTTTGCCCTCCTACACTCTATGCCCATTTGGCTGAGAGTTAAGAAGCGCAAAGTGACGGAGAGCATCCGGGAGTTTTTTGCCCGCCATCACTTTTCCCATTATGCTGAAAGGTAAGAAGCGCAAATTGACGGAGCGTCTATGGGCGCTTTCTTGGCCTCCGACACTGTGTGCCTGCTAAGCTGAACGATAAGGAGTGCAAAATGACTGAGCGTCTCCCGGCACTTTTTTGCCCTCAGACACTCTGTGCCCGCTACCCTGAGGAGTAAGGAGCGCATAGTGACAGAGCTTCTCCAAGCACTGTTTTACTCTCCGACACTCTATGCGGGCTAGGCTGAGTACCTAGGTACGGAGTGCAATGTGACAGAGCGCCTAAAGGCGCTTTTTGGCCTTCCAACACTATGTACCCGCTAGGTTGAGAGGTAAGGAGCGCAAAGATACGGAGCGTCTTCAGAAACTTTTTTTCCCTCCGACACTCTGTGCCCGCTAGGCTGAGAGGTAAGGAGCACAAAGTGACGGATTGCTTCCGGCCGATTTTTTTTTGCCCTCCGTCACTCTTTTCCTGCTAGGCTGATAGGCAAGGAGTGCAAAGTGATGGAGCGTCTCCTGGCGATTTTTTGCTCTTTTACGCTCAGTGCCCGTTAGGCTGAGAGGTAAGGATCGCAAAGTTAGGGAGCGTTTTAGGGCACTTTTTTACCCTTCGACACTTTGTACCGGCTATGCTGAGAGGTAAGGAATGGAAACTGACGGAACGTCTTCGGGAGCTTTTTTTCTTTTTTTTTTTTTGCCTCCAACACTCTGTGCCCGCTAAGCTGAGAGAGAAGGAACGCAAAAATGACAGAGTGCCTACATTCTCTTTTTTTGACCTCCGTCACTATGTGCCCACTAGGCTGAGAGGTTAGGAGTGCAAAATGACTGAGTGGCTCCCGGCACTTTTTTGCCCTCCAACCCTCTTTGCCCGCAAAGTGACGGAGGGCATCCGGGAGTTTTTTGCTCTCCGTCACTTTGCCCAGTAGGCTGAGAGATAAGTAGCGCAAAGTGACGGAGCGTCTCCGGGCCCTATTTTGCACTCCGACACTCTGTGCTCGCTAGGCCGAGAGGTTTAGAGTGCAATGTGACAGAGCGTTTCTGGGCACTTTTTGGCCCTCCGAAACTCCGTGAACGCTAGGCTAGGAGATAAGGAATTCAAAGTGGCGGAGCGTCACTGGGCACTTTTTGGCCTTAAGACACTCTGTGCCCGCTAATCTGAGAGCTAAGGTGCGCAAAGTGACGGATGGTCTCTGGGCTCTTTTTTGCCTTCTGACACTCTATATCCGATACGCTGAGAGGCAAGGTATGCAAAGTGACGGAACGCCTCCAGACTTTTTTAGCTCTCCGACACTCTGTTCCCGCTATGTTGAGAAGTAAGGAGCGCAAAGTGACGGAGTGTCTCCGGGCACTTTTTTGCCCAACGACACTCTTTGCCTGTTAGACTCAGAGATAAGGAGCTCAAAGTGACGGAGCGTCTCCGGGCGCTTTCTTGTCCTACGACATTCTGGGCTCGCTAGGGTTAAAGTGACGGAGCGCATCCGGGAATTTTTTGCCCTCTGTCACTTTGCCCAGTAGGCTGAGAGGTAAGGAGCGCAAGGTGAGGAAGCGTTTCCGGGCGCTTTTTGGCCCTCCGACATTCTGTTCCCGCTAGGCTGAGAGGTAAAGAATGTAAAATGACGTAGAGTGACCGGGCGCTTTTTTCCCTACGACCCTGTTTGACCGCTAGGCTGAGAGGTAATACGCGCAAAGTGACCGACCGTCTCTGGGAGCTTTTTTGCCCCCGACACTCTTTGCCTGCTAGGCTTAGAGATAAAGAGCGGAAAGTGACGGAGTGTCTCCTGGTAATTTTTCGCCCTCTGATACCATCCGGTCGTTTTTTTTTTTTTTGCCCGCCCTGACTTTTTGCCTGCTAGGCTGAAAGGTAAGGAGTGCAAAGTGACGGAGCGTCTCCTGGCATTTTTTTCCCCTTTTACGCTCAGTGCCCGCTAGGCTGAGAGATAATGAGCGCAAAGTTATGGAGCGTTTTCGGGCACTTTTTGTTTTTCTCCTCCATTACTCTGTGCCTGCTAGGCTGAGAGTGAAGGAGCGCAAAAATGAATGAGTTCCTACATGCGTTTTTTTGTCCTCCGACACTATGTGCACGCTAGGCTCAGAGGTTAGGAGCGGAAAGTGACGGAGTGTCTCTGGGCATTTTCATGCCCTCCGATATTTTGTGCCTGCTAGGCTGAGAAATAAGGAGCACAAGTGACTGAGCGCCTCCAAGCGGTTTTTTGCCCTCTGACACTCTGTGCCCGCTAGGCTGAGAGGTAGGGGGCGCATAGAGACGGATCCTCTCCGGGCACTCTTTGCCCTTCGACACTAGGATGAATGGTAAAGAGCCGAAAGTGACGGAGCGTCTACGGAGAACTTTTTGCCCTGCGATATTCAATGCCCGCTATGCTGAAACGTAAGGAGCGCATACTGAAGGAGCGTCTCCGAGCTCTTTTTTGTCCTAAGACACACTGTGCTCACTAGGCTAAGAGGTAAGGAGCGCAATGTGACGGAATATCTCTGGGCACTTGTTTACCCTCCGACACTCTATGCCCTCTAAGCTGAGAGGTAAGAAGTGCAATCTGGTGGAAGGTTTCTAGGAGCTTTTTTGCCCTCCGACACTCAGTGCTCGCTAAGCTGAGAGATAAGAAGAGGAAAGTGACTCTGCGTCTATCAGGTTCTTTTTTACCTTCCGACACTCTGTGCATACCAGACTGAGAGGTAAGGAGCGCAAAGTGACGGAACGCCTCCTGGCACTTTATTGCATCTGTGTCCGTAGGCTGAGAGGTAAGGAGCGCAAAGTAACGGACCGTCTCCGAGCATTTTTTAACCCTCCGACACTGTGTCCGCTAGGCTGAGACGTAAGGAGCGAAAAGAGATGGAGCGCTCCGGGTTACATTTTGTGCTCCGACACTCTTTGCCCACTACGCTGAGAGGTAAGGAGCAAAAAGTGATGAATCGTCTCCGGGCAATTTTTTGCCTTCGACATTCCGTGCCCGCTACTCTGAGTGATATGGGAGACAAAGTAACTGAGCGTCCACCAGCGCTGTTTTGCCCTCCGATATTATGTGCCCGTTAGACTGATAGACATGGAGTGCAAAGTGAAGGAGCACCTCCGGTACTTTTTTGCCCTCCGACACCATTTTGTTGCTAGGCTGAAAGATACGGAACGTAAAGTCACGGAGAGTGTCCGGACACTTTTCTGACCTCCGTCACTGAGATAGGCAGAGAGGTAAGGAGTGGGAAGTGATGGAACTTCTCCGGATGCTTTCTTTCCCTCCGACAGTCTGTGCACGGTAGGCTGAGAGGTAAGGAGCTCGAAGTGACGGACGTCTCTAAGTAAATTTTGGCCATAAGATATTTTGAGCGCACTATGCTCAAAATTAGGAGGTAAGGAGCAAAAAGTTTCGGGCCGTCTCCGGGCACTTTTTCACCCTCCGATTCGCTGCGCCCGCTACGCTGAGAGGTAAGGAACGCAAAATGACGGAGTGTCTCCGGGTAAATTTTTACCCTCCGAGAATCTGTGCCCACTTTGATGAGAGGTAAGCAGTGGAAAGTCACGGTGCATCTCTGGGCACTATTTAGTATCGGGGCGATTTTTTGCCCTCCTATACTCCATGCCCGCTAGGCTGAGAAGTAAGGAGCGCAAAGTCATTGAGACTAACCGGATACTTTTTTACCCTCCGACACTCTGTCGGCCGCTACGCTAAGAGGTAAGGAGTGCAAAGTGACGGAACATCTACCGGCACTTTTTTCACCTCCGACACTCCTTGCCTGCTAGTTTGAGAGGGAGGGAACGCAAACAAACGGAGCGTCTCAGGGCAATTTTTTGACCGTCTTTCTGAGCCCTCTAGGCTGAGAAGTATGGTGCGTAAAGTGACGGAGCTGCTCCTGGCGCTTTTTTGCCCTCCGACACTCTTTTCCCGATAGGCTGAGACTTAAGGAGCACAAAGTTTCGGCCGTCTCCAGGCACTTTTTTACCCTCCGACTCGCTCTGCCCGCTACGCTGAGAGGTAAGGAACGCAAAGTGACGGAGCGTCTCTGAGTTATATTTTGCCCTTCGACACTCTGTGCCCACTAGGCTGAGACGTAAGGAGTGGAAAGTCACGATGCGTCTCTGGGCACTTTCTACCCTCCGACATCCCTTGAGAAGTATATTGCGAGGTAAGGAATGCAAAGTGACGGAACGTCTCAGGGCGTTTTTTTGCCCTCCGACACTCTATGCCCATTAGGCTGAGAGATAAGGTACACTAAGTGAAGGAGAGTTTCCGGGCACTTTTTTGCCATCCGACACTCCGTGCACAGCACGCTAAGAGGTAAGGAGTTCAAAGTGACGGAGCGTCTCTGGGCACTTTTTGGCCCTAAGACACTCTGCGCCCGCCAATCTGAGAGGTAAGGTGCGCAAAGTGACGGAGAGTCTCTGGGCTCTTTTTTGCCTTCCGACACTCTGTTTAAGATAGGCTGAGAGGCAAGGTATGCAAAGTGACAGAACTCATCTGGACTTTTATTGCTGTCCGATACTCTGTTCCCGATAGGCTAAGAAGTAAGGAGCGAAAAGTGACGTGATGTCTCCGGGCTCTTTTTTGCCCTCCCACACTCTCTGCCTGTTAGGCTGAGAGGTAAGGAGCGCAAGGTGACGGAGCGCATCCGGGAGGTTTTTGCCGTCCGTCACTTTGCCCAGTAGGCTGAGAGGTAAGGAGCGCATAGTGACGGAGTGTTTCCGGGCGCTTTTTGGCCCTCCGACCCTCTTTGCCCACTTGGCTGAGAGGTAAAGAATGTAAAATGGCGCTTTTTTGCCTTCCAATACTATATGCCCTCCAGGCTGAGAGGTAAGGAGCGCAAAGATGCGCAGCGTCTCTAGACACTTCTTTATCCTCCGACACTTTGTGCCCGCTTGGCTGAGAGGTAAGGAGCACAAAGTGACGGAGCACCACTGGTCTTTTTTTTTTTTTTGCCCTCTGTGACTCTTTGCCTGCTAGGCTGAAAGGTATGGAGTGCAAAGTGACTGAGCGACTCCTGGCATTTTTTTCCCCTTTTACGCTCAGTGCCCGCTAGGCTGAGAGGTAATGAGCGTAAAGTTATGGAGCGTTTTCAGGCACTTTTTGTTTTTCTCCTCCATCACTTTGTGCCCGCTAGGCTGAGAGTGAAGGAGCACAACGATGAAGGAGCTCCTATATGCGTTGTTTTTGTCCTTCGACACTATGTGCACGCTAGGCTCAGAGGTTAGGAGCGTAATGTGACGTAGTGTCTCTGGGCATTTTCATACCCTCCGACATTTTTTCCCTGCTAGGCTGAGAAGTAAGGAGCACAAAGTGACGGAGCGCCTCCAAGCGATTTTTTGCCCTCTGACACTCTGTGCCCGCTAGGCTGAGAGGTAGGGGGCGCATAGGGACGGATCCTCTCCGGGCACTCTTTGCCCTTCGACACTAGGATGAATGGTAAAGAGCTGAAAGTGACGAAGCGTCTACGGAGAACTTTTTGCCCTGCGATATTCAATGCCCGCTATGCTGAAACGTAACGAGCGCAAACTGAAGGAGCGTCTCCGAGCTCTTTTTTGTCCTAAGACACACTGTGATCACTAGGCTAAGAGGTAAGGAGCGCAATGTGACGGAACGTCTCTGGGCACTTGTTTACCCTCCGACACCCTATGCCCGCTAAGCTGAGAGGTAAGAAGTGCAAACTGGTGGAAGGTTTCTGGGAGCTTTTTTGCCCTCCGACACTCAGTGCTCGCTAAGCTGAGAGATAAGGAGAGGAAAGTGACTGTGCGTCTCTCAGGTTCTTTTTTACCTTCCGACACTCTGTGCATACCAGACTGAGAGGTAAGGAGCGCAAAGTGACGGAACGCCTCCTGGCACTTTATTGCATCTGTGTCCGTAGGCTGAGAGGTAAGGAGCGCAAAGTGACGGACCGTCTCCGAGCATTTTTTAACCCTCCGACACTGTGTCCGCTAGGCTGAGACGTAAGGAGCGAAAAGAGATGGAGCGCTCCGGGTTACATTTTGTGCTCCGACACTCTTTGCCCACTACGCTGAGAGATAAGGAGCAAAAAGTGATGAATCGTCTCCGGGCACTTTTTTGCCTTCGACATTCCGTGCCCGCTACTCTGAGTGATAAGGGACACAAAGTGACTGAGCGTCCACCGGCGCTGTTTTGCCCTCCGATATTATGTGCCCGTTAGACTGATAGATACGGAGTGCAAAGTGAAGGAGCACCTCCGGTACTTTTTTGCCCTCCGACACTATTTTGTTGCTAGGCTGAAAGATAAGGAACGTAAAGTCACGGAGAGAGTCCGGACACTTTTCTGACCTCCGTCACTGAGATAGGCAGAGAGGTATGGAGTGGGAAGTGATGGAACTTCTCCGGATGCTTTCTTTCCCTCCGACAGTCTGTGCACGGTAGGCTGAGAGGTAAGGAGCTCGAAGTGACGGACGTCTCTAAGGAAATTTTGGCCATAAAATATTTTGAGCCCACTATGATCAAAATTAGGAGATAAGGAGCAAATAGTTTCGGGCCGTCTCCGGGCACTATTTCACCCTCCGATTCGCTGCGACCGTTACGGTGAGAGGTAAGGAACGCAAAATGACGGAGCGTCTCCGGGTTATATTTTGCCCTTCGACACTCTGTGCCCACTAGGCTGAGACGTAAGGAGTGGAAAGTCACGATGCGTCTCTGGGCACTTTCTACCCTCCGACATTCCTTGAGCGGTTATATTGCGAGGTAAAGAGTGCAAAGTGACGGAGCGTCTCAGGTCGTTTTTTTGCCCTCCGACACTCTATGCCCATTAGGCTGAGAGATAAGGTACACTAAGTGAAGGAGAGTTTCCGGGCACTTTTTTGCCATCCGACACTCCGTGCAAGCACGCTAAGATGTAATTAGTTCAAAGTGACGGAGCGTCTCTGGGCACTTTTTGGCCCTAAGACACTCTGTGCCCGCTAATCTGAGAGGTAAGGTGCGCAAAGTTACGGAGGGTCTCTGGGCTCTTTTTTGCCTTCCGACACTCTGTTTAAGATAGGCTGAGAGGCAAGGTATGCAAAGCGACAGAAATCCTCTGGACTTTTATTGCTGTCCAACACTCTGTTCCCGATAGGCTAAGAAGTAAGGAGCGAAAAGTGACGTGATTTCTCCGGGCACTTTTTTGCCCTCCCACACTCTCTGCCTGTTAGGCTGAGAGATAAGGAGCGCAACGTGACGGAGTGTCCTCTGGGCGCTTTTTTGCCCTCCGACATTCTGAGCTTGCTAGGCTGAGAGGTAAGGAGCGCAAAGTGACGGAGCGCATCCGGGAGTTTCTTGCCGTCCGTCACTTTGCCCAGTAGGCTGAGAGGTAAGGAGCGCAAAGTGACGGAGCGTTTCCGGGCGCTTTTTGGCCCTCCGACCCTCTTTGCCCACTTGGCTGAGAGGTAAAGAATGTAAAATGACGTACAGTGTCCGGGCGCTTTTTTGCCCTCCGACCCTCTTTGCCCGCTAGGCTGAGAGTTAAGACGCGCAAAGTGACGGAGCGTCTCCTGGAATTTTTTTGCCCTCTGATACACCGATAGCTGAGAGAGGTAAGAAGTGCAAAATGATTACCCTCCGACTTTTTTAGCCTCACGACCTCTGTTCCCGCTATGTCTGAGAAGTAAGGGCGCAAAGTGACGGAGGCTCTCCGAGCACTTTTTTGCCCAACGACATCTTTGCCTGTTAGCTAGAGATAAGGAGCTCAAAGGACGGAGCGTCTCCGGGCGCTTTTTCTACGACATTCTGGGCTCGCTAGGTAAGTGACGGAGCGATCGGAATTTTTTGCCTCTGTCACTTTGCCCAGTAGGCTAGAGTAAGGAGCGCAAAGGTGAGGAGCGTTTCCGGGCGCTTTTTGGCCTCCAATCTGTTCCCCGCTAGGCTGAGAGTAAAGAATGTAAAATGACGTAGAGTGACCGGCGCTTTTTTCCTACGACCTGTTTGACCGCTAGGCTGAGAGGTAAGACGCGCAAAGTGACGACACGTCTCTGGGAGTTTTTTTTGCCCTCCGTACTCTTTGCCTGCTAGGCTTAAAGGTAAAGAGCGGAAAGTGACGGAGTGTCTCCTGGTAATTTTTCGCCCTCTGATACCATCCGGTCGTTTTTTTTTTTTTTGCCCGCCCTGACTTTTTGCCTGCTAGGCTGAAAGGTAAGGAGTGCAAAGTGACGGAGCGTCTCCTGGCATTTTTTTCCCCTTTTACGCTCAGTGCCCGCTAGGCTGAGAGATAATGAGCGCAAAGTTATGGAGCGTTTTCGGGCACTTTTTGTTTTTCTCCTCCATTACTCTGTGCCTGCTAGGCTGAGAGTGAAGGAGCGCAAAAATGAATGAGTTCCTACATGCGTTTTTTTGTCCTCCGACACTATGTGCACGCTAGGCTCAGAGGTTAGGAGCGGAAAGTGACGGAGTGTCTCTGGGCATTTTCATGCCCTCCGATATTTTGTGCCTGCTAGGCTGAGAAATAAGGAGCACAAGTGACTGAGCGCCTCCAAGCGGTTTTTTGCCCTCTGACACTCTGTGCCCGCTAGGCTGAGAGGTAGGGGGCGCATAGAGACGGATCCTCTCCGGGCACTCTTTGCCCTTCGACACTAGGATGAATGGTAAAGAGCCGAAAGTGACGGAGCGTCTACGGAGAACTTTTTGCCCTGCGATATTCAATGCCCGCTATGCTGAAACGTAAGGAGCGCATACTGAAGGAGCGTCTCCGAGCTCTTTTTTGTCCTAAGACACACTGTGCTCACTAGGCTAAGAGGTAAGGAGCGCAATGTGACGGAATATCTCTGGGCACTTGTTTACCCTCCGACACTCTATGCCCTCTAAGCTGAGAGGTAAGAAGTGCAATCTGGTGGAAGGTTTCTAGGAGCTTTTTTGCCCTCCGACACTCAGTGCTCGCTAAGCTGAGAGATAAGAAGAGGAAAGTGACTCTGCGTCTATCAGGTTCTTTTTTACCTTCCGACACTCTGTGCATACCAGACTGAGAGGTAAGGAGCGCAAAGTGACGGAACGCCTCCTGGCACTTTATTGCATCTGTGTCCGTAGGCTGAGAGGTAAGGAGCGCAAAGTAACGGACCGTCTCCGAGCATTTTTTAACCCTCCGACACTGTGTCCGCTAGGCTGAGACGTAAGGAGCGAAAAGAGATGGAGCGCTCCGGGTTACATTTTGTGCTCCGACACTCTTTGCCCACTACGCTGAGAGGTAAGGAGCAAAAAGTGATGAATCGTCTCCGGGCAATTTTTTGCCTTCGACATTCCGTGCCCGCTACTCTGAGTGATATGGGAGACAAAGTAACTGAGCGTCCACCAGCGCTGTTTTGCCCTCCGATATTATGTGCCCGTTAGACTGATAGACATGGAGTGCAAAGTGAAGGAGCACCTCCGGTACTTTTTTGCCCTCCGACACCATTTTGTTGCTAGGCTGAAAGATACGGAACGTAAAGTCACGGAGAGTGTCCGGACACTTTTCTGACCTCCGTCACTGAGATAGGCAGAGAGGTAAGGAGTGGGAAGTGATGGAACTTCTCCGGATGCTTTCTTTCCCTCCGACAGTCTGTGCACGGTAGGCTGAGAGGTAAGGAGCTCGAAGTGACGGACGTCTCTAAGTAAATTTTGGCCATAAGATATTTTGAGCGCACTATGCTCAAAATTAGGAGGTAAGGAGCAAAAAGTTTCGGGCCGTCTCCGGGCACTTTTTCACCCTCCGATTCGCTGCGCCCGCTACGCTGAGAGGTAAGGAACGCAAAATGACGGAGTGTCTCCGGGTAAATTTTTACCCTCCGAGAATCTGTGCCCACTTTGATGAGAGGTAAGCAGTGGAAAGTCACGGTGCATCTCTGGGCACTATTTAGTATCGGGGCGATTTTTTGCCCTCCTATACTCCATGCCCGCTAGGCTGAGAAGTAAGGAGCGCAAAGTCATTGAGGACTAACCGGATACTTTTTTTACCCTCCGACACTCTGTCGGCCGCTACGCTAAGAGGTAAGGAGTGCAAAGTGACGGAACATCTACCGGCACTTTTTTCACCTCCGACACTCCTTGCCTGCTAGTTTGAGAGGGAGGGAACGCAAACAAACGGAGCGTCTCAGGGCAATTTTTTGACCGTCTTTCTGAGCCCTCTAGGCTGAGAAGTATGGTGCGTAAAGTGACGGAGCTGCTCCTGGCGCTTTTTTGCCCTCCGACACTCTTTTCCCGATAGGCTGAGACTTAAGGAGCACAAAGTTTCGGCCGTCTCCAGGCACTTTTTTACCCTCCGACTCGCTCTGCCCGCTACGCTGAGAGGTAAGGAACGCAAAGTGACGGAGCGTCTCTGAGTTATATTTTGCCCTTCGACACTCTGTGCCCACTAGGCTGAGACGTAAGGAGTGGAAAGTCACGATGCGTCTCTGGGCACTTTCTACCCTCCGACATCCCTTGAGAAGTATATTGCGAGGTAAGGAATGCAAAGTGACGGAACGTCTCAGGGCGTTTTTTTTGCCCTCCGACACTCTATGCCCATTAGGCTGAGAGATAAGGTACACTAAGTGAAGGAGAGTTTCCGGGCACTTTTTTGCCATCCGACACTCCGTGCACAGCACGCTAAGAGGTAAGGAGTTCAAAGTGACGGAGCGTCTCTGGGCACTTTTTGGCCCTAAGACACTCTGCGCCCGCCAATCTGAGAGGTAAGGTGCGCAAAGTGACGGAGAGTCTCTGGGCTCTTTTTTGCCTTCCGACACTCTGTTTAAGATAGGCTGAGAGGCAAGGTATGCAAAGTGACAGAACTCATCTGGACTTTTATTGCTGTCCGATACTCTGTTCCCGATAGGCTAAGAAGTAAGGAGCGAAAAGTGACGTGATGTCTCCGGGCTCTTTTTTGCCCTCCCACACTCTCTGCCTGTTAGGCTGAGAGGTAAGGAGCGCAAGGTGACGGAGCGCATCCGGGAGGTTTTTGCCGTCCGTCACTTTGCCCAGTAGGCTGAGAGGTAAGGAGCGCATAGTGACGGAGTGTTTCCGGGCGCTTTTTGGCCCTCCGACCCTCTTTGCCCACTTGGCTGAGAGGTAAAGAATGTAAAATGGCGCTTTTTTGCCTTCCAATACTATATGCCCTCCAGGCTGAGAGGTAAGGAGCGCAAAGATGCGCAGCGTCTCTAGACACTTCTTTATCCTCCGACACTTTGTGCCCGCTTGGCTGAGAGGTAAGGAGCACAAAGTGACGGAGCACCACTGGTCTTTTTTTTTTTTTTTGCCCTCTGTGACTCTTTGCCTGCTAGGCTGAAAGGTATGGAGTGCAAAGTGACTGAGCGACTCCTGGCATTTTTTTCCCCTTTTACGCTCAGTGCCCGCTAGGCTGAGAGGTAATGAGCGTAAAGTTATGGAGCGTTTTCAGGCACTTTTTGTTTTTCTCCTCCATCACTTTGTGCCCGCTAGGCTGAGAGTGAAGGAGCACAACGATGAAGGAGCTCCTATATGCGTTGTTTTTGTCCTTCGACACTATGTGCACGCTAGGCTCAGAGGTTAGGAGCGTAATGTGACGTAGTGTCTCTGGGCATTTTCATACCCTCCGACATTTTTTCCCTGCTAGGCTGAGAAGTAAGGAGCACAAAGTGACGGAGCGCCTCCAAGCGATTTTTTGCCCTCTGACACTCTGTGCCCGCTAGGCTGAGAGGTAGGGGGCGCATAGGGACGGATCCTCTCCGGGCACTCTTTGCCCTTCGACACTAGGATGAATGGTAAAGAGCTGAAAGTGACGAAGCGTCTACGGAGAACTTTTTGCCCTGCGATATTCAATGCCCGCTATGCTGAAACGTAACGAGCGCAAACTGAAGGAGCGTCTCCGAGCTCTTTTTTGTCCTAAGACACACTGTGATCACTAGGCTAAGAGGTAAGGAGCGCAATGTGACGGAACGTCTCTGGGCACTTGTTTACCCTCCGACACCCTATGCCCGCTAAGCTGAGAGGTAAGAAGTGCAAACTGGTGGAAGGTTTCTGGGAGCTTTTTTGCCCTCCGACACTCAGTGCTCGCTAAGCTGAGAGATAAGGAGAGGAAAGTGACTGTGCGTCTCTCAGGTTCTTTTTTACCTTCCGACACTCTGTGCATACCAGACTGAGAGGTAAGGAGCGCAAAGTGACGGAACGCCTCCTGGCACTTTATTGCATCTGTGTCCGTAGGCTGAGAGGTAAGGAGCGCAAAGTGACGGACCGTCTCCGAGCATTTTTTAACCCTCCGACACTGTGTCCGCTAGGCTGAGACGTAAGGAGCGAAAAGAGATGGAGCGCTCCGGGTTACATTTTGTGCTCCGACACTCTTTGCCCACTACGCTGAGAGATAAGGAGCAAAAAGTGATGAATCGTCTCCGGGCACTTTTTTGCCTTCGACATTCCGTGCCCGCTACTCTGAGTGATAAGGGACACAAAGTGACTGAGCGTCCACCGGCGCTGTTTTGCCCTCCGATATTATGTGCCCGTTAGACTGATAGATACGGAGTGCAAAGTGAAGGAGCACCTCCGGTACTTTTTTGCCCTCCGACACTATTTTGTTGCTAGGCTGAAAGATAAGGAACGTAAAGTCACGGAGAGAGTCCGGACACTTTTCTGACCTCCGTCACTGAGATAGGCAGAGAGGTATGGAGTGGGAAGTGATGGAACTTCTCCGGATGCTTTCTTTCCCTCCGACAGTCTGTGCACGGTAGGCTGAGAGGTAAGGAGCTCGAAGTGACGGACGTCTCTAAGGAAATTTTGGCCATAAAATATTTTGAGCCCACTATGATCAAAATTAGGAGATAAGGAGCAAATAGTTTCGGGCCGTCTCCGGGCACTATTTCACCCTCCGATTCGCTGCGACCGTTACGGTGAGAGGTAAGGAACGCAAAATGACGGAGCGTCTCCGGGTTATATTTTGCCCTTCGACACTCTGTGCCCACTAGGCTGAGACGTAAGGAGTGGAAAGTCACGATGCGTCTCTGGGCACTTTCTACCCTCCGACATTCCTTGAGCGGTTATATTGCGAGGTAAAGAGTGCAAAGTGACGGAGCGTCTCAGGTCGTTTTTTTGCCCTCCGACACTCTATGCCCATTAGGCTGAGAGATAAGGTACACTAAGTGAAGGAGAGTTTCCGGGCACTTTTTTGCCATCCGACACTCCGTGCAAGCACGCTAAGATGTAATTAGTTCAAAGTGACGGAGCGTCTCTGGGCACTTTTTGGCCCTAAGACACTCTGTGCCCGCTAATCTGAGAGGTAAGGTGCGCAAAGTTACGGAGGGTCTCTGGGCTCTTTTTTGCCTTCCGACACTCTGTTTAAGATAGGCTGAGAGGCAAGGTATGCAAAGCGACAGAAATCCTCTGGACTTTTATTGCTGTCCAACACTCTGTTCCCGATAGGCTAAGAAGTAAGGAGCGAAAAGTGACGTGATTTCTCCGGGCACTTTTTTGCCCTCCCACACTCTCTGCCTGTTAGGCTGAGAGATAAGGAGCGCAACGTGACGGAGTGTCTCTGGGCGCTTTTTTGCCCTCCGACATTCTGAGCTTGCTAGGCTGAGAGGTAAGGAGCGCAAAGTGACGGAGCGCATCCGGGAGTTTCTTGCCGTCCGTCACTTTGCCCAGTAGGCTGAGAGGTAAGGAGCGCAAAGTGACGGAGCGTTTCCGGGCGCTTTTTGGCCCTCCGACCCTCTTTGCCCACTTGGCTGAGAGGTAAAGAATGTAAAATGACGTACAGTGTCCGGGCGCTTTTTTGCCCTCCGACCCTCTTTGCCCGCTAGGCTGAGAGTTAAGACGCGCAAAGTGACGGAGCGTCTCCTGGAATTTTTTTGCCCTCTGATACTTTGTGCCCGCTAAGCTGAGAGGTAAGGAGCGGAAAGTCACGGATCGTCTCTGGGCGTTTTTTTTCCCTTCGACACTCTGTGCCAACTAGGCTGAACGATAAGAAGTGCAAAATTATTTACCATCTTCCGGCACTTTTTTGCCCTCACACTCTATGCCCGCTAGACTGAGAAGTAAGGGGCGCATATTGACAGAGCCTCTCCAGCCACTTTTTTACTTTTCGACGATCTGTGCCTGATAGGCTGAGAGGTAAGG
The DNA here is from genome assembly GCF_036320965.1 of Panulirus ornatus. Taxonomy (NCBI): domain Eukaryota; kingdom Metazoa; phylum Arthropoda; class Malacostraca; order Decapoda; family Palinuridae; genus Panulirus; species Panulirus ornatus. The sequence goes on along the minus strand of NC_092227.1, from coordinate 30,210,957 downwards.
AGTGCAAAGCGACGTAGCGTCACCGGGCGCTTTTCACCCCTCCGCCAGTCGGTGTACGCTAGACTCAGTACCTAGGTACGGAGTGCAAAGTGACTGAGCGCCTACAGGCGCTTTTTTGCCTTCCAATACTATATGCCCTCCAGGCTAGGAGGTAAGGAGCGCAAAGATGCGCAGCGTCTCTAGACACTTCTTTATCCTCCGACACTTTGTGCCCGCTTGGCTGAGAGGTAAGGAGCACAAAGTGACGGAGCACCTCCGGTCGTATTTTTTTTTGCCCTCCGTGACTCTTTGCCTGCTAGGCTGAAAGGTATGGATTGCAAAGTGACTGAGCGACTCATGGCATCTTTTTCCCCTTTTACGCTCAGTGCCCGCTAGGCTAAAATGTAAAGAGCGCAAAGCTATGGAGCGTTTTCGGGCACTTTTTTCCCCTTCGACACTCTACCCGCTATGCTGAGAGGTGAGGAGTGGAAACTGACGGAACGTCGTCGGGCGCTTTTTTTTTTTTTTTTCTCCTCCAACACTCTGTGCCCGCTAGGCTGAGGGGGAAGGAGCCCAAAAATTAAGGAGCTCCTACATGAGCTTTTTTTTTGTCTTCCGACACTATGTGCCCGCTAGGCTCAGAGGTTAGGAGCGTAAAGTGACGGAGTGTCTCCGGGCAATTTCATGCCCTCCGACATTTTGTGCCCGCTAGGCTGAGAAGTAAGGAGCACAAAGTGACGGACCGCCTCCGAGCGATTTTTTGCCCTCTGACACTTTGTGCCCCCTAGGCTGAGAAGTAAGGGGCGCATAGGGACGGAGCGTCTCCGGAGAACTTTTTACCCTGCGATATTCAATGCCTGCTATGCTGAAAGCCAAGGAGCGCAAAGTGAAGGAGCGCCTCCGAGCTCTTTTTTGTCCTTAAACACACTGTGCTCGCTAGGCTAAGAGGCAAGGAGCGAAATGTGATGGAACGTGTCTGAGCACTTGTTTACCCTCCGACACTTTGTGCCCGCTAGGCTGAGGGGTAAGGAGTGCAAACTGGTGGAAGTTTTCCGGGAGCTTTTTTTCCCTCCGACACTCAGTGCTCGCTAAGCTGAGGGATAAGGAGAGCAAAGTGACTGAGCGTCTTTCAGCGCATTTTTGCCCTCCGACACTCTGTGCATACCAGACTGAGAGGTAAGGAGCGCAAAGTGACGGAACACCCCAGGGCACTTTATTGCCTCTGTGTCCGTAGGCTGAGAGGTAAGGAGCGCAAAGTGACGGAGCGTCTCCGAGCATTTCTTCGCAATCCGACACTGTGACCGCTAGGTTGAGACATATTAAGCGCAAAGAGATGGTGCGCTCCGGGTTACATTTTGCCCTTCGACACTCTTTGCCCACTAGGCTGAGAGGTAAGGAGCGCAAAGTGATGGAGCGTCTCTGGGCGCTTTTTTGCCCTCCGACATTCCGTACTCGCTACTCTGAGGGATAAGGAGCGCAAAGTGACAGAGCGTCTCCCGGCGGTATTTGGCCGTCCGATATTCTGTGCCCGTTTGACTGAGAGATACGGAGTGGAAAGTGAAGGAGCGCCTACGGTACTTTTTTGCCCTCCGACACTATTTTGTCGCTAGGCTGAAAGATATGGAACGTAAAATCACGGAGAGTGTCCGGACACTTTTCTAACCTCCGTCACTGAGGTAAGGCAGAGAGGTAAGGAGTGGGAAGTGATGGAATTTCTCCGGATGCTTTCTTGCCCTCTGACAGTCTGTGCACGCTAGGCTGAGAGGTAAGGAGCCAGAAGTGACGGACGTCTCTAAGAACTTTTTGGACCTAAGATATTCTGAGACCGCTATGCTGAGAGGTAACTGGCGGAAACTCTCGGAGAGCATCAGGGCGCTTTTTTGCTCTCTTCGACACTCTATGCCCGTTAGGCTGAGAAGTAAGGAGCGCAAAGTCATGGAGACTCTCCGGGTACTTTTCTACCCTCCGACACTCTGTGGCCGCTACGCTGAGAGGTAAGGATTGCAAAGTGACGGAACATCTACCGGCGCTAGTTTGACCTCCAACTCTCTTTGCCTGCTAAGTTGAGAGGGAAGGAACGCAAAAAACGGAGCATCTCAGGGCAATTTTTTGACAGTCTCTCTGTGCCCGCTAGGCTGAGAAGTACGGTGCGTAAAGTGACGGAGCTGCTCCTGGGGCTTTTTTGCCCTCCGACACTCTTTACCCGATAGGGTGAGTGTTAAGGAGCACAAAGTTTCGGCCCGTCTCCGGGCACTTTTTTACCCTCCGACTCGCTCTCCCCGCTACGCTGAGAGGTAAGGCACGCAATGTGGCGGAGCGTGTCCGGGTTATATTTTGCCCTTCGACACTGTGCCCACTAGGCTGAGACGTAAGGAGTGGAAAGTCACGATGTGTCTGGGAACATTTTCCCCTCCAACATTCTTTGAGCGGTATGTTGAGTGGTAAAGAGTAAAAAGTGACGGAACGTCTCAGGGCGCTCTTTTGCCATCCGACACTATGTCCATTAGGCTGAGACGTAAGGCACACTAAGTGAAGGATCGTCTCCTGGCACTTTTTTGCCATCCGACACTCCTTGCACGTCTCTGGGCACTTTTTGGCCCTAAGACACTTTGTAACAGCTAATCTGAGAGGTAAGGTGCGCAATGTGACGGAGGGTTTCTGGGCTCTTTTTTGCCCTCCGACACTCTATATAAGATAGGCTTAGAGGCAAGGTATGGAAAGTGACAGAACTCCTCCGGATTTTTTTGTTGTCCGACACTCTGTTCCCGATAGGCTGAAAAGTAAGGAGCGCAAAGTGACGGAGTGTCTCCGGGCACTTTTTTGCCCTCCGACATTCTGAGCTTGCTAGGCTGAGAGGTAAGGAGCGCAAAGTGACGGAGTGCATTCTGGATTTTTTTGCCCTCCGTCACTTTGCCCAGTAGGCTGAGATGTAAGGAACGCAAAGTGACGGAGCGTTTCCGGGCGATTTTTGGCCCTCCGACGCTCTGTGCCCGCTTGGCTGAGAAGTAAAGAATATAAAATGACGTAGAGTGTCCGGGCGCTTTTTTGCCCTCCGACCCTCTTTGCCCGCTAGGCTGAGAGGTAAGACGCGCAAAGTGACGGGCCGTCTCTTGGAGCTTTTTTGCCCTCCGACACTCTTCGCCTGCTAGGCTGAGAGATAAGGAGCGGAAAGTGACGGAACGTCTCCGGGCGCTTTTTTTCCCCCAGACACTCTGTGCCAACTAGGCTGAACGTTAAGAAGTGCAAAATTATTGAGCGTCTTCCGGCACTTTTTTGCCCTCACACTCTGTGCCCGCTAGACTGAGAAGTATGGAGTGCATAGTGAAAGAGCCTCTCCAGCCACTTTTTTACTCTCCGACGATATGTTCCTGATAGGCTGAGAGCTAAGGAGTCCAAATTGACGGAGCGTCTCCGGGTGATTTTTGCCCCTCCAACAGTCGGTGCACGCTAGGCTGAGTACCTAGGTACGGTTTGCAAAGTGACAGAGCGCCTACATGCACTTTTTTGCTTTCCAATACTATATGCTAGCCAGGCCGAGAGGTAAGGAGCGCAAAGATGCGCAGCGTCTCCAGGCACTTCTTTATCCTCCGACACTTTGTGCCCGCATGGCTGAGAGTTAAGGAGCACAAAGTGACGGAGCGTCTTCGGCCGATTTTTTTTTGCCCTCCGTGACTCTTTGCCTGCTAGGCTGAAAGGTATGGAGTGCAAAGTGACGGAGCGTCTCCTGGCATTTTTTTCCCTTTTGAGCTCAGTGCCCGCTAGGTTGAGAGGTAATGAGCACAAAGTTAAGGAGCTTTTTCGGGCACTTTTTACCCTCCGACACTCTGTACCCGCTATGCTGAGAGGTGAGGAGTGGAAACTGACGGAACGTCGTCGGGCGCTTTTTATTTCTCTTTCCTCCAACACTTTGTGCCCGCTAGGCTGAGAGTTAAGGAGCCCAAAAATGAAGGAGCTCCTACATGCGCTTTTTTTGTCTCCCGACACTATGTGCCCGCTAGGCTCAGAGGTTAGGAGCTTAAAGTGACGGAGTGTCTCCGGGCATTTTCATGCCCTCTGACATTTTGTGCCCGCTAGGCTAAAAAGTAAGGAGCACAAAGTGACGGAGCGCCTCCGAGCAATTTTTTGTCGCTATGCTGAAAGATAAGGAACGTAACGTCACAGAGAGTGTCCGGACACTTTTCTAACCTCCATCACTGAGGTAAGGAAGAGAGGTTAGGAGTGCGAAGTGATGGAACGTCTCCGGATGCTTTCTTGCCCTCCGACAGTCTGTGCACGCTAGGCTGAGAGGTGAGGAGCTCGAAGTGACGGACGTCTCTAAGAACTTTTGGCCCTAAGATATTCTGAGACCGCTATGCTGAGAGGTAACTGGCGCAAAGTGACGGAGCGCATCAGGGCGCTTTTTTGCCCTCCTACACTCTATTCCCGCTAGGCTGAGAAGTAAAGAGCGCAAAGTCATGGAGACTCTCCGGGTATTTTTATACCCCCTGACTCTCTGTGGCCGGTTTTTTTGACCGTCTCTCTGTGCCCACTAGGCTCCTCCTGGCGCTTTTTTGCCCTCCGACACTCTTTACCCGCTAGGCTGAGAGTTAACGAGCACAAAGTTTCGGGCCGTGTCCGAGCACTTTTTAACCCTCTGACTCGTCCTGCCCGCTACGCTGAGAGGTAAGGAACGCAAAGTGATGGAGCGTCTCCGGGTTATATTTTCCCCTCCGACACTTTGTGCCCACTAGACTGAGAGGTAAGGAGTGGAAAGTTACGATGCGTCTCTGGGCACTTTTTACCCTTCAACATTCTTTGAGCGGTATGTTGAGAGGTAAAGAGTGCAAATTTACCTAACGTCTCAGTGCGCATTTTTGCCCTCCGACACTCTATGCCCATTAGGCTCAGACTAGTGGACACTACGTGCCCACTAGTCTGAGGGATAAGGAGCGCAAAGTGACTGAGCGTCTCCCGTGCTTTTTTGCCTTACGATATTCTTTGCCCGTTAGACTGATGGATAGGGAGTGCAAAGTGAAGGAGTGCCTCCAGCGCACTTTTGCCCTCCGGCACTAGTTTGTCGCTAGGCTGAGAGGTAAGGAGCGTAAAGTCACGGAGAGCGTCCGGACACTTTTTTATCCTCCGACACTGAGGTAAGGCTGAGAGGTAAGGAGTGATGGAACTTCGGATGCTTTCTTGCCCTCCGACACGCTAGGCTGAGAGTTAAGGAGCTCGAAGTGACGGAGCATCTCTAAGCACTTTTTGGCCATAAGATATTCTGAGCCCGCTATGCTGAGAGGTAATTGGTGCAAAGTGACAGAGCGCATCAGGGCGCTTATTTGCCCTCCTACACTCTATACCCTCTAGGCTGAGAAGTAAGGACCGGAAAGTCATGGATTAGTCTCCGGGCACTTTTATGACCTCCGACACTCTGTGTCCGCTACGCTGAGAGGTAAAGAGTGCAAAGTGACGAAACAGCTCCCGGCGTTTTTTTGCCCCCCAACACTCTTTGCCCGCTAGGCTGAGAGGTAAGGAGCGCAAACTAACGGAGCGTCTCCTGGCAATTTTTTAACCTCCGAATCTCTGTGCCCGCTAGGCTGAAAAGTATGGTGCATAAAGTGATGGAGCTCCTTCTGGCGTTTTTTTGCCCTCCGACACTCTTTATCCGCTAGGCTGAGAGGTATGGAGCAAAACCTTTCGGGCCGTCTCCGGGCACTTTTTTACCCTCCGATTCGTTGTGCCCCCTACGCTTAGAGGTAAGGAACGCAAAATGACGGAGCATCTTCGGGTAATTTTTTGCCCTCCGACACTGTGCCCCCTAGGCTGAGAGTTAAGGAGTGGAAAGTCACGGTGCATCTCTGAGCACTATTTAGCCTCCGACATTTTTTGAGTGGTATGTTGAAAGGTAAAGTGTGCAAAGTGACTGAACGTCTCAGGGCACTTTTTGCCCTCCGACACTCTATGCCCATTAGGCTGAGAGGTAAGGTGCACTAAGTGAAGGAGCGTCTGTGGGTAATTTTTTGCCCTCCTACCTTCCGTGCGAGCTATGCTAAGAGGTAAGGAGTTCAAAGTGACGGAGCATCTCTGGGCCTTCCGACACTATTCCTACGCTATGTGCCGGCAAGGCTGAGAGGTTAGGAGCGTAAAGTGACTGAGAGTCTCCGAGCATTTTCTTGCCCTCCAAAATTTCGTGCCTGCTAGGAAGAGAAGTGAGGAGCACAAAGTGACGGAGCGCCTCCGGGCGATTTTTGGCCTCTGACACTCTATGCCCGCCAGGCTGAAAAGTAAGGGGCGCATAGGGACGGAGCATCTCCGGGCACTTTTTTGCCCTTCCACACTCTGTGCCGGCTAGGCTGAGTGGTAAAGAGCTGAAAGTGACGGAGCGTCTCCGGAGACATTTTTGCCCTCCGATAGTCTGTGACCGCTAGGCTGGGAGGTAAGGAGCGCAATGTGACGGAACGTCTTTGGGCACTTTTTTACCCTCCGACACTCTGTGCCCGCTAGGCTGAGAAGTAAGGAGTGCAAACTGATGAAAGGTCTCCAGGCGCTTTTTTGCCCTCCGACACTCAGGGTTCGCTAAGCTAAGGGATAAGGAGAGCAAAGTGACTGAGCGTCTCTCAGCCCTTTTTTTACCCTCCGACACTCTGTGGATGCTAGACTGAGAGGTAAGGAGCTCAAAGTGACGGAGCGAATCCGGGCACTTTATTGCCTCTGAGCCCGGTAGGCTGAGAGGTAAGGAGCGCAAAGTGACGGAGCCACTACTGGCATTTTATTGCCCTCCGACACTGTGCTCGCAAGGCTGAAAGGTAAGAAGCGCAAACTGACGGAACGTCTCCATGCGCTTTTTTGCTCTCCAACATTCTGAGCTCGCTAGACTGAGAGGTAAGGAGCGCAAAGTGACGAAGCGTCTCCGGGCGCTTTTTTGGACTACAACATTCTGTGCTTGCTAGGCTGTGAGGTTTAGAGTGCAATGTGACAGAGCGTCTCTGGGCACTTTTTGGCCCTCCGACACTCCATGCACGCTACGCTAGTAGGTAAGGAGTTCAAAGTGACAGAGCGTGTCTTGGCACTTTTTGGCCTTAAGACACTCTACGACCGCTAATCTGAGAGGTAAGGTGCGCAAACTGACGGATGGTCTCTGGGCTCTTTTTAGCCATCTGACACTTTATATCCGATAGGTTGAGAGGCAAGGTATGCAGTGACGGAACGCCTCCGGACTTTTTTTTTGCTGTCCGAAACTCTGTTCCGCTAGGCTGAGAAGTAAGGAGCGCAAAGTGACGGTGTGTCACCGGTCACTTTTTTGCCCTCCGACACTCTCTGCCTGTTAGGCTGAGGGATAAGGAGCGCAAAGTGACGGAGCGTCTCCGAGCACTTGTTTTGCCTTCCGACATTCTGAGCTCTCTAGGCTGAGATGTAAGGAGCGCAAAGTGATGGAGCGCATCCAGGAGTTTTTTGCCCTCTGTCACTTTGCCCAGTAGGTTGAGAGGTAAGGAGCGCAAAGCGACGGAGCGTTTCCGGGCGCTTTTAGGCCCTCCGACACTCTGTGCCCGCTTGACTGAGAGGTAAAGAATGTAAAATGACGTAGAGTGTCCGGGCGCTTTTTTTGCCCTCCGACCCTCTTTGCCCGCTAGGCTGAGAGGTAAGACGAGCAAAGTGACGGACCGTGTCTGGGAGCTTTTTTGCCCTCCGACACTCTTTGCCTGCTTGACTAAGAGATAAGAAGCGGAAAGTAAGGGAGCGTCTCCTGGTTATTTTTTGCCCTTAGATACTTTGTGCACGCTCGGCTGAGAGGTAAGAACCGGAAAGTCACGGAACGTCTCTGGGCGCTTTTTTTCCGTCCGACACTCCGTCCAGCTAGGTTGAACGATAAGGAGCGCAAAATTACTGAGCGTCTCCCGGCACTTTTTTTTCCTCAAACTCTGTGCCCGCTAGACTGAGAAGTAAGGAGCGCATAGTGACAGAGCCTCTCCAGCCACTTTTCTTACTCTCCGACACTCTGTGCCTGATAGGCTGAGAGGTATGAAGTGCAAAGTGACAGACAGTCGATGCACGCTTGGCTGAGTACCTAGGTACGGAGTGCAAAGTGACAGAGCGCCTACAGGCGCTTTTCTGCCTTCCAACACTATGTGCCCGCCAGGCTGAGAGGTAAGGAGCGCAAAGACGCGCAGCGTCTCCAGACACTTCTTTAGCCTCCGACACTCTGTGACCTCTTGGCTGAGAGGTAAGGAGCACAAAGTGACGGAGAGCCTCCGGCCGATTTTTTTGCCCTCCGTGACTCTTTACCTGCTAGGCTGAAAGGTAGGGAGTGCAAAGTGACGAAGCGACTCCTGGCATTTTTTTGCCCTTTTACGCTCAGTGCCCGCTAGGCTGAGAGGTAATGAGCGCAAAGTTATGGAACATTTTCGGGCACTCTTTTACCCTCCAACACTCTGTACCCGCTATGCTGAGAGGTGAGGAGTGGAAACTGACGGAACGTCGTCGGGCACTTTTTTTTAATTTTCTCCTCCAACACTCTGTGCCGCTAGGCTGAGGGTGAAGGAGCCCAAAAATGAAGGAGCTCCTGCATGCTCTTTTTTTGTCCTCCGACACTATGTGCCAGCTATTCTCAGAGGTTAGGAGTGTAAAGTGACGGAGTGTCTCTGGGCATTTTCATGCCCTCCGACATTTTGTGGCCGCTAGGCTGAGAAGTAAGGAGTACAAAGTGACGGACCGCCTCCGAGCGATTTTCTGCCCTCTGACACTCTGTGCCCGCTAGGCTGAGAGGTAAGGGGCACATACGGACGGAGCATCTCCGGGCACATTTTGCCCTTCGACACTAGGATGAAGTTAAAGAGCCGAAAGTAACGGAGCGTCTCCGGAGAACTTTTTGCCCTTTGATATTCAATGCTTGCTATGCTGAAAGGTAAGGAGCGCAAAGTGAAGGAGCGTCTCCGAGCTCTTTTTTGTGATCAGACACACTGTGCTCGCTAGGCTGAGGTAAGGAGTGCAATGTGACGGAACGTCTCTGGGCACTTGTTTACCCTCCGACACTCTGTGCCTGCTAGGCTGAGAGGTAAGGAGTGGGAACTCGTTGAAAGTTTCCGGGAGCTTTTTTGCCCTCCGACACTCAGTGCTCGCTCAGCTGAGGGATAAGGAGTGCAAAGTGACTGAGCGTCTTTTCAGCGCTTTTTTGCCCTCCGACACTCTGTGCATACCAGACTGAGAAGTGAGGAGCGAAAAGTGACAGAATGCCTCCAGGTACTTTATTGCCTCTGTGTCCGTAGGCTGATAGGTAAGGACCACAAAGTGATGGAGCGTCTCCGAGCATATATGCGCAAAGTGACGTAGCGCATCAGGCGATTTTTTGCCCTCCTACACTCTCTGCCCGCTAAGCTGAGAAGTAAGGAGCGGAAAGTAATGGAGACTCTACGGGTACTTTTTTACCTTCCGACACTCTGTGACCGCTACGCTGAGAGGTAAGGAGTGCAAAGTGACGGAACATCTACCAGCGTTTTTTTGCCCTCCGACACTCTTTACCCGCTAGGGTGAGACTTAAGGAGCACAAACCTTCGGGCCGTCTCCGGGCACCTTTTTACCCTCCGACTCGCTCTGCCCGGTACGCTGAGAGGTAAGGAACGCAAATGACGAAGCGTCTCCGGGTTATATTTTGCCCTCCGACACTTTGTGCCCACTAGCCGGAGAGGTAAGGAGCGGAACGTCACGATGCGTCTCTGGGCACTTTTTACCCTCCGACATTCTTTGAGTGGTATGTTGAGAGGTAAAGGGTGCAAAGTGACGGAACGTCTCACGGCGCTTTTTTGCCCTCCGACACTCTATACCCATTAGGCTGAGAGGTAAGGTGCACTAAGTGAAAGAGCGTCTCCGGGCACTTTTCTGCCCTATGACACTCCCTTCACGCTAAGCTAAGAGGTAAGGAGTTCAAAGTGACGGAGCGTCTCTGGGGCACTTTTTTGCACTAAGACACTCTGTGCCCGCTAATCTGAGAGGGAAGGTGTGCAAAATGACGGAGGGTCTGTGGGCTCTTTTTTGCCTTCCGACACTCTATATCCGATAGGCTGAGAGGCAAGGATTGGAAAGTGACGGAACGTCTCCGGACGCTTTTTTGCCCTCCGACATTCTGGTCCCGCTAGGCTGAGAAGTAAGAAGGGCAAAGTGACGGAGTGTCTCCGAGCACTGTTTTGCCCTCCGACACCCTCTGCCTGTTAGGCTGAGAGATAAGGACCGCAATGTGACAGAGTGTCTCCGGGCGCATTTTTGCCCTCAGACATTCTGAGCTCGGTAGGCTGAGAGGTAAGGAGCGATAAGTGACGGAGAGCATCCGGGAGTTTTTTGTCTTCCACCACTTTGCCCAGTAGGCTAAGAGGTAAGGAGCGCAAAGTGACGTAACGTCTCTGGAAGCTTTTTTGCCCTCCGACATTCTGAGCTCGCTAGGCTGAGAGGTACGGAGCGCAAAGTGACGGAGTGCATCCGGGAGCTTTTTGTCCTCCGTCACTTTGCCCAGTAGGGTAAGAGGTGAGGAGCGCAAAGTGACGGAACGTTTCCGGGCGCTTTTTTGCCCTCCGACACTGTGCTCGCTAGGCTGAGACGTTAGGAGTGCAAATTAAGGGAGCAACTCTGGGCACTTTTTGGCCCTCCGACACTCTGTGCCCGCTAGGCTGAGAGGTATAGAATGTAAAATGACAGACAGTCTGCAGCCGCTTTTTTGCCCTGAGACCCTCCTCGCCCGCAAAGCTGAGAGGTAAGAAGTACAAAGTGACGGAACGTCTCTGGGCGCTTTTTTGCCCTCCGACACCCTTTGCCCGCTAGGATGAGAGATAAGGAGCGGAAAGTGACTCAGACTCTTCTGGTAATTTTTAGCCTCTGATACTTTGTGCCCGCTAGGCTGAGAGGTAAGGAGCGAAAGTCATAGAACGTCTGTGGGCGCTTTTTTGCCCTCCGACACTCTGTGGCCGATAGGCTGACGATATGGGAGGCAAAATGACTAAGCGTCTCCCGGCACTGAGAAGTAAGAAGCGCATAGTGACAGAGTGTCTCCAGGCACGTTTTTACTCTCCGACACTCTGTGCCCGCTAGGCTAAGAGGTAAGGAGCGCAAAGTGAAGGAGCGTCTCCGGGAGAGTTTTTGTCCTTAGACACATCGTGCTTGCTAGGCTGAGAGGTATGGAGCGCAATGTGACGGAACGTCTCTTGGCACTTTTTTACCCTCCATCACTTTATGCCCGCTAGGCTGAGAGGTAAGGAGCGCAAACGGATGGAAGGTCTCCGGGCGCTTTTTTGCCCTCCTACACTCAATGCTCGCTAAGCTGAGAGAAAAGGAGAGCAAAGTGAGTTAGCGTCTCTCCGCGCTTTTTTGCCCTCCGACTCTATGCATGCCAGACTGAGAGGTAAGGAGCGCAAATTGACGGAACGCCTCCGGGCATTTTATTTGCCTCTCTGCCCGGTAGGCTGAGAGGTAGAGACCGCAAAGTGACGGAGCGTCCCTGGGCATTTTTTTGGTCTCCAACATTATGCCCGCTAGGCTGAGAGGTAAGGAACGGAAAGAGATGGAGTGCTCCGGGTTGTATTTATCCCTACGACACTCTTTGCCCGCTAGGCTGAGAGGTAAGGAGCGAAAGTGACAGACCGCCTGCAGGCGCTTTTTTGCCTTCCAACACAATGTGCCCGCCAGGCTGAGAGGTAAGGAGCGCAAAGATGCGCAGCGTCTCCAGACACTTCTTTATCCTCCAACACTCCGTGCCTGCTTGGCTGAGAGGTAAGGATCACAAAGTGACGGAGCGCCTCTGGCCGATTTTTTTGCCCTCCGTGACTCTTTGCTTGCTAGGCTGAAAGCTAACAAGTGCAAAGCGACGGAGCGTCTCCTGGGATTTTTTTGCCCTTTTACGCTCAGTGTCCGCTAGGCTTAAAGGTAATGAGCGCAAAGTTATGGAGCATTTTTGGGTACTTTTTTACTCTCCGACACTCTGCACCCGCTGTGCTGAGAGGTGAGGAGTGGAAACTGACGGAACGTCGTCGGGCGTTTTTTTTCTTTTTTTCTCCTCCAACACTCTGTGCCCGCTATGCTAAGAGTGAAGGAGCGCAAAAATATAGGAACTCCTACATGCGCCTTTTTTGTCCTTCGACACTATGTGCCCGCTAGGCTCAGAGGTTAGGAGCGTAAAGTGACGGAGTGTCTCCGGGCATTTTTATGCCCTCCGACATTTTGTGCCCGCTAGGCTGAGAAGTAAGGAGCACAAAGTGACGGACCGCCTCCGAGCGATTTTTTGCCATCTGACACTCTCTGCCCGCAAGGCTGAGAGGTAAGGGGCGCATAGGGACGGAGCATCTCCGGGCACTGTTTGCCTTTCGACACTAGGATGAATGGTAAAGAGCCAGAAGTGATGGAGGGTCTCCGGAGAAATTTCTGCCCTCCGATATTCTGTGCCCGCTATGTCGAAAGGTAAGGAGCGCAAAGTGAAGGAGCGTCTCCGAGCTCTTTTTTGTCCTCAGACACACTGTGCTCGCTAGGCTGAGAGGTAAGGAGCGTAATGTGATGAACGTCTCTGGGCACTTGTTTACACTCCGACAGTCTGTGCCTGCTAGGCTGAGAGGCAAGGAGTGCAAACTCGTGGAAGGTTTCCGGGAGCTTTTTTGCCCTCCAACACTCAGTGCTCGCTAAGCTGAGGGATAAGGAGAGCAAAGTGACTGAGCGTCTTTCAGTGCTTTTTTGCCCTTCGACACTCTGTGCATACCAGACTGAGAGGTAAGGAGCGCAAAGTGACGGAACGCCTCTGGGCACTTTATTGCCTCTGTGTCCGTAGGCTGAGAGGTAAGGAACGCAAAGTGCCGGAGCGTCTCCGAGCATATTTTTGCCCTCCGCCACTGTGCCCGCTAGGCTGAAAGGTAAGGAGCGGAAAGAGATTGAGCGCTCCGGGTTACATTTTGTCCTCCGACACTCTTTGCCCACTAGGCTGAGAGGTAAGGAGTGCAAAGTGATGGAGCGTCTCCGGGCACTTTTTTGCCCTCCGACACCATCTGCCTGTTAGGCTGAGAGATAAGGAACGTAATGTGATGGGGCGTCTCCGGGCGCTTTTTTTCCCTCCGACATTCTGAGCTCGCTAGGCCGTGAATTGAGGAGCGCAAAGTGACGGAGCGCATCCGGGAGTTTTTTGCCCTCCGTCACTTTGCCCAGTATGCTAAGAGGTAAGTGACCGAACGTCTCCTAAAGCTTTTTTGCCCTCCGACACTCTTTGCTCGCTAATCTGAGAGGTTAAGAGTGCAAAGTGACGGAGCAAATCTGGGCACTTTTTGGCCTTCCGACACTCTTTGCCCGCTAGGCTGAGAGATAAGGAGTGGAAAGTGTCTCAGAGTCTCCTGGTAATTTTTTGCCCACTGATACTTTGTGCCCGCTAGGCTGAGAGGTAAGTCATGGAACGTCTCTGGGCGCTTTTTTGCCCTCCGACACTCTGTACCCAATAGGCTGAACAATATGGAACGCAAAATGGCTAAGCGTCTCCCTGAACTTTTTTGCCCTTAGACACTATGTACTCGCTAGACTGAGAAGTAAAGAGCGCATAGTGACAGAGTGTCTCCAGGTAAGTGTTTACTCTCCGACACTCTGTGCCAGCAAGGATGAGAGGTAAGGAGTGCAAACGGACGGAAGGTGTCAGGGCGCTTTTTTGACCTCCTACACTCAATGCTCGCTAAGCTAAGGGATAAGGAGAGCAAATTGACTGAGCGTCTCTCAGCGCTTTTTTGCCCTCCGACTCTGTGCAAGCTAGACTGAGAAGTAAGGAGCGCAAAGTGACGATGCGTCTCCGGGCATTTTTTTGCCCTCCAACATTGTGCCCGCCTGGCTGAGAGGTAAGGAGCGCAAAGAGACGGAGTGCTCCGCGTTGTATTTAGCCCTACGACGCTCTTTGCCCGCTAGGCTGAAAGGTAAGGGGCGCAAAGTGATGGAGCGTCTCCGGGCACTTTTTGTCCTCCGACATTCCGTGCCCGCTACTCTGAGGGATAAGGAGCGAAAAATGACTTAGCGTCTCCCGGCGCTTTTTTGCCCTACAATATGCTGTGCCCGTTAGACTGAGAGATACGGACTGCAAAGTGAAGGATCGCCTCCGGTATTTTTTTGCCTTCCGACACTATTTTGTCACTAGGCTGAAAGATAAGGAACGTAGAGTAATGGAGAGTGTCCGGACACTTTTCTAGCCTCCGTTACTTAGGTAAGGCAGAGAGGTAAAGAGTGCGAAGTGATGGAACTACTCCGTATGCTTTCTTGCCCTCCGACAGTCTGTGCACGCTAGGCTGAGAGGTAAGGAGCTCGAAGTGACGGACGTCTCTAAGCACTTTTTGGCCCAAAGATATTCTGAGCCCGCTATGCTGAGAGGTAACTGGCGAAAGTGACGCAGCGCATCAGGGCGATTTTTTGCCCTCCTACACTCTATGCCCGCTAAGCTGAGAAGTAAGGAGCGCAAAGTCATGGAGACTCTCTGGGTACTTTTTTTACCCTCGGACACTCTGTGGCCGCTACGCTGAGAGGTAAGGAGTGCAAAGTAACGGAACATCTACCGGCGCTTTTTTAACCTCCAACACTCTTTGCTTGCTAGGTTGAGAGGGAAGGAACCCCAACTAACGGATTTTCTCAGGGCAATTTTTTGACCGTCTCTCTGTACCCGCTAGTCTGAGAAGTACGTTGCGTAAAGTGACGGAGCTGCTCCTGGCGCTTTTTTGCCCTCCGACACTCTTTACCCGCTAGGCTGAGACTTAAGGAGCACAAAGTTTCGGGCCGTCTCTGGGCACTTTTTTACTCTCCGACTCGCTATGCCTGCTACGCTGAGATGTAAGAAACGCAAAGTGACGGAGCGTCTCCGGGTTATATTTTGCCCTCCGACACTCTGTGCCCACTAGGCTGAGAGGAAAGGAGTGGAAAGTCACGATGCGTCTCTGGGCACTATTTACCCTCCGACATTCTTTGAGCGGTATGTTGAGCCGTAAAGAGTTCAAAGTGACGGAACGTCTCAGGGCGTTTTTTTTTGCCCTCCGACACTCTATGCCCATTAGGCTGAGAGGTAAGGTACACTAAGTGAAGGAGCGTCTCCATGCACTTTTTTGCCCTCCGACACTTCTTTCACGCTACGGTAAGAGGTAAGGAGATCAAAGTGACGGAGAGTCTCTGGGCACTATTTGGCCCTAAGCCACTCTGTGCCCGCTAATCTGAGAGGTAAGGTGCGCAAAGTGACGGAGGGTCTCCGGGCACTTTTTTGACCTCCGACACCGTCTGCCTGTTAGGCTGAGAGATAAGGACCGCAATGTGAAGGAGCGTCTCCGGGCGCTTTTTTGCCCTCAGACATTCTGAGCTCTCTAAGACGAGAGGTAAGGAGCGCAAAGTGACGGAGCGCATCCGGGAGTTTTTTGCCCCCGTCACTTTGCCCAGTATGCTAAGACGTAAGGACCCCAAAGTGACGGAACGTCTCCTTGCGCTTTTTTGCCCTCCGACATTCTTCGCTCGGTAGGCTGAGAGGTTAAGAGTGCAAATTAACGGAGCAACTCTAGGCACTTTTTGGCCCTCCGACACTCTGTGCCCGCTAGGCTGAGGTAAAGAATGTAAAGTGAGGGAGAGTCTCCGGGCGCTTTTTTGCCCTCAGACACTCTACCCGCTAGGCTGAGAGGTAAGAGGCGCAAAGTTACGGAACGCGTCTGGGCGCTTCTCAGCCCTCCGACACCATGCCCGCTAGGCTGAGAGATAAGGAGCGGAAAGTGACTCAGAGTCTCCTGGAAATTTTCTGCCCACTGATACTTTGTGCCCGCTAAGCTGAGAGGTAAGAAGCGGAAAGTCATGGAACGTCTTTGGGCGCTTTTTTGTCCTCCGACACTCTGTGCTCAATAGGCTGAACGATATGGAACGTAAAATGTCTAAGCGTCTCCCTGAACTTTTTTGCCCTCAGACACTCTGTACCCGCTAGGTTGAGAAGTAAGGAGCGCATAGTGACAGAGTATCTACAGGGAAGTTTTTACTCTCCGGCACTCTGTGCCCGCAAGGCTGAGAGGTAAGGAGCGCAAAGTGAAGGAGCGTCTCCGGGCGCTTTTTTGTCCTTAGACACACCGTGCTTGCTAGGCTGAGAGGTAAGGAGCGCAATGTGACGGAACGTTTAGCACTTGGCACTTTTTTATTCTCCAACTCTTTATACCCGCTAGGATGAGGGATAAGGAGTTCAAACGGATGGAAGGTGTCCGGTCGCTTTTTTGCCCTCCTACACTCAATGCTCGCTAAGCTAAGGGATAAGAAGAGCAAAGTGACTGAGCGTCTCTCAGCGCATTTTTGCCCTCCGACTCCGTGCAAGCTCGACTGAGAGGTAAGGAGCGCAAAGTGACGGTGCGTCTCCGGGCATTTTTTTGCCCTCCAAGACTGTGCCCGCCAGGCTGAGAGGTAAGGAGCGGAAAGAGACGTAGCGCTCCTGGTTCTATTTAGCCCTACGACACTCTTTGCCCGCTGGGGTGAAAGGTAAGGGGCGCAAAGTAATGGAGCGTCTCCGGGCACTCTTTTGTTCTCCGACACTCCGTGCCCGCTACCCTGAGGGATGAGGAGCGAAAAATGACTGAGCGTCTCCCGGCGCTTTTTTGCCCTACGATATTCTGTGCCCGATAGACTGAGAGATACGGAGTGTAGAGTTAAGGAGCGCCTCCGGTATTTTTTTGCCTTCCGACACTATTTTGTCACAAGGCTGAAAGATAAGGAACGTAAAGTCACGGAGAGTGTCCGGACACTTTTTTAACCTCCGTCATTAGGTAAGGCAGAGAGGTAAAGAATGCGAAGTAATGGAACTACTCCGGATGCTTTCTTGCTCTCCGACAGTATGTGCACGCTAGGCTGAGAGGTAAGGAGCTCGAAGTGACGGACGTCTCTAAGCACTTTTTGGCCCTAAGATATTCTGAGCCCGCTATGCCGAGAGGTAACTGGCGCAAAGTGACGTAGCGCATCAGGGAGCTGAGAAGTAAGGAGCGCAAAGTCATGGAGACTCTGTGGGTACTGTTTTACCATCGGACTCTCTGTGGCCGCTAGGCTGAGAGGTAAGGAGTGCAAAGTTACGGAATATCTACCGGCGCTTTTTTGCCCTCCGAGACTCTTTGCCTGCTACGTTGAGAGGGAAGGAACTCAAACTAACGGATTTTCTCAGGGCAATTTTTTGACCGTCTCTCTGTACCCGGTGCGTAAAGTGACGGAGCTCCTCCTGGCGCTTTTTTGCCCTCCGACACTCTTTACCCACTATGCTGAGATTTAAGGAACACAAAGTTTCGGGCCGTCTCCCAGCATTTTTTACTCTCCGACTCGCTCTGCCTGCTACGCAGAGAGGCAAGGAACGCAAAGTGACGGAGCGTCTCCGGGTTATATTTTGCCCTCCGACAATCTGTGCCCACTAGGCTACTGGCCTACTGGCCCTTCTTTTGCCTTCCAACACTATGTGCCCGCTAGACTGAGAGGTAGGGAGCGCAAAGATACAGACCGTCTCCAGACACTTTTTTACCCTCCGACACTCTGTGTCCGCTAAGTTGAGAGGTAAGGAGCACAAAGTGACGGAGCGCCTCCGGCCGATGTTTTTTGCCCTCTTTCACTCTTTGCCTGCAAGGCTGAGAGGTAAGGAGTTCAAAGTGACGGAGCGCCTCCAGCCGATGTTTTTTGCCCTCCTTCACTCTTTGCCTGCTTTCTTGCCCTCTGACACTCTGTGCCCGATAGGCTGAACGATATGGAACGCAAAATAACAGCGTCTCCAGGCACTTTTTTCCCTTCAGACATTCCGTACCCGCTAGAATGAGAAGTAAGGAGCGCAAAGTGACAGAGTGTCTCCAGGCACTTTTTTACTCTCCAACACTCTCTACCCACAAGGCTGAGAGGTAAGGAGCGCAAAATGAAGGAGCGTCTCCAGGCACCTTTTTGTCCTCAGGCACACCGTGCTTGCTAGGCTGAGAGGTAAAGAGCGCAATGTGACGGAACGTTTCTTGGCAATTTTTTACCCTCCAACACTTTATGCCCGCTAGGCTGAGAGGTAAGGAGTGCAAACGGATGGAAGGTCTCCTGGCGCGTTTTTGCCCTCCTACACACAATGCTCGTTAAGCTGAGGGATAAGGAGAGCAAAGTGACTGAGCGTCTCTCAGCACTTTTTTACCCTCCGACTCTCTGTGCATGCTAGACTGACGGGTAAGGAGCGCAAAGTGACGGAACGCCTCCGGGCATTTTATTGCCTCTGTGCCCGATAGGGTGAGAGGTAAGGAGCGCAAAGTGACGGAGGGTTTCCGGCCATTTTTTTGCCCTCCAACTCTATTCCCGTTAGGCTGAGAGGTAAGGAGCGCAAAGAGACGGAGCGCTCCGAGTTGTATTTAGCTTTCCGACACTCTTTGCCCGCTGGGCTGAGAGATAAGGAGCGCAAAGCGACAGAGCGTCTCTTGGCACTTTTTGGCCCTAAGACACTCTGTCCCTGCTAGGCTGAGAGGTAAGGTGCGCAAAGTGACGAAGCGGATCCTGGTGCTTTTTTGCCCTCCGACACTCTGTACCCGCTAGACTGATAGGTAAGGTGTACGAAATGACAGAACATCAACCCGCCGCTTTTTTGCCCTCCGACACTCTATGTCCACTAGGCTGAGAGCTAAGGAGCGAAGAGTCACGGTGCTCAAAGAACCCTCCGAGATTCTTTCAGTTGTAGTTTGAAAGGTAAGGAGTACAAAGTGACGGAAAGTCTTAAGGCCCTGAGAGGTAAGATGCGCAAAGTGAAGGAGCGTCTCCGGGCACTTTTTTGCCCTCCGACAATCCGTGCATGCTACTCTGGGAGGTAAGGAATGCAAAGTGACGGAGCGTCTCTGGGCACTTTTTAGCCCTAGAATACTCTGTGCCAAGTAGGCTGAGAGATAAAGTGCGGAAAGTGACGGAGCGCCTACGGGCACTTTATTACCTCTGTGCATGGTAGGCTGAGAGGTAAAGAACGCAAAGTGACGAAGCGTCTCCGAGCATTTTTCTGCCCTCCGACACTGTGCCCGCTAGGCTAAGAGGTAAGGAGCGTTAAAAGACCGAGCGCTTCGGGTTATATTTTGCCCTCCGACACTCTTTCCCGCTAGTCTGAGAGGTAAGGAGCACAAAGTGACGGAGCGTCTCCGGGCACTTTTTTGGCCCTCCGACACTCCGTGCCCGGTACTCTGGGGGATAAAGAGGGCAAAGTGACTGAGCGTCTCCCGGCCCTTTTTTGCCCTACGATATTCTGTGCCCGTTTGACTGAGAGATACATAGTGCAAAGTGAAGGAGCGCCTCCGACGCTTTTTTGCCGTCCGACACTATTTTGTCACTAGGCTGAAAGATAAGGAGCGTAAAGTCACGGAGAGTGTCCGGACACTTATTTAACCCCCGACACTGTGATAAGGCTGAGAGGTAAGGAGTGTGAAGTGATGGAACTTCTCCCGACGCTTTCTAGCCCTCCGACAGTCTGTGTATGATACGCTGAGAGGTAAGGAGCTCGAAGTCGTTGAGCTTCTCTAAGCACTTTTTGCCCCTATGATACTCTGAGCCCACTATACTGAGATGTAATTGGCGAAAAGTGACGGAGCGCATCAGGGCGCTTTTTTGCCCAAGTACACTCTATGCCCGCTAGGCTGAGAAGTAAGGAGCGCAAAGTGTTGGAGAGGGTCCGGGCACTTTTTTACCATCCGACACTCTGTGACCGCTACGCTGAGAAGTAAGGAGTACAAAGTGACGGAACATCTCCCGGCGCTTTTTTGCCCTCCGACACTCTTTGCTCGCTAGGCTGATAAGTTAGGAACGCAAATTGACGGAGCAATTTTTTGACCGGCTCTCTGTGCCCGCTAGGCTGAAAAGTACGTTGTGTAAAGTGACGAAGCTCCGCCTGGCGCTATTTTGTCCTCCGACACTCTCTACGCTTTAGGCTGAGAGATAAGGTGCATAAAGTTTCGTGCCGTCTCCGGGCACTTTTTTACCCTCCGACTCGCTGTGCCCGTTACGCTGAGACGAAAGGAATGCAAAGTGACGGAGCGTCTCCGGGTAATTTCTTGCCCTCTGACACTCTCTGCCCACTAGGCTGAGAGGTAAGGAGTGGAAAGTCACGGTCCGTCTCTGTGCACATTTTACCCTCCGACATTCTTTGAGCCGTATGTTGAGAGGTAAAGAGTACAAAGTGACAAACCGTCTCAGGGCGCTTTTTCGCCCTAAGGCACTCTGTGCCCTTTTTGGCACTAAGACACTCTGTGCCCGCTAGGCTGAAAAATAAGGAGTACAAAGTGACGGAGTGTCTCCGGGCACTTTTTTGCCCTCCAACACTCTCTGCCTTTTAGGCTAAGAGATAAGGAGAGCAAAGTGACGGAGCTTCTCCGGGCGCTTTTTGCCCTTCCGACATTCTGAGCTCCCGAGACTAAGAGGCAAGGAGCGCAAAGTGACCGAGCGCATCCGGGAGGTTTTGCCCTCCGTCACTTTACCCAGTAGGCTGAGAGGTAAGGAGCGCAAAGTGACGGAGCGTCTCCGTGCGCTGTTTTGCCTTTCGACACTCTGTGCTCGCTATGTTGAGAGGTTAACAGTGCAAAATGACAGAGCGTCTCTGGGCGTCTCCGTGCGCTGTTTTGCTCTCCGACACTCTCTGCCCGCTAGGCTGAGAGGTAAAGAATGTAAAATGACGAAGAGTACCGTGGCGCTTTTTTGCCCTCCTACACTCAGTGCTAGGCTCAACGATAAGGAGCGCAAAATGACTGCGCGTCTCCCGGCGCTTTTTTGCCCTCAGACACTCTGTGCCCGCTAGACTGAAAAGTAAGGAGCGCATAGTGACAGAGCGTCTCCAGGCACTTTTTTTACTCTACGACACTCTGTCCCAGCTAGGCTGAGGGGTAAGGATCGTCTGAGGGCGCTCTTTTGCCATCCGACAGTCGTTGTACGCTCGGCTGAGTACCTAGGTACGGAGTGCAAAGTGACACAGTTCCTAATGGCGCTTTTTTGCCTTCCAATACCAAGTGACCGCTAGGCTGAGGTAAGGAGTGCAGAGATACGGAGCGTCTCCAGACACTTTTTTACCCTCCGACACTCTGTGCCCGCTATGGGGAGAGGTAAGGAGCACAAAGTGCCCGAGCGCCGTCCGGCAGATTTTTCTCACCTCCTTCACTCTTTGCCTAATAGGCTGAGAGGTAAGGAGTGCAAATGACAGAGCGTCTCCTGGCAAATTCTTGCTCTTTTACGCTCTGTACCCACTAGGTTGAGAAGTTGATTTTTTATCGTCCGACACTGTGTACCCGCTATGCTGAGAAGTAAGGAGTGAAAACTGATAGAACGTCGTCCGGTGCTTTTTTTTTATGGCTCGAACACTATGTGCCCGCTAGGCTGAGAGTGAAGAAGTGCAAAAATAACGGAGCTCCTACATTCGCTCCTTTTGTCTTCCGACACTATGTGCCGGCTAAGCTGAGAGGTTAGGAGCGTAAAGTGACGTAGTGTTTCCGGGCATTTTCATCCCCTCCGAGATTTTGTGCCCGCTAGGCTGAGAAGTAAGTAGCACAAAGTGACGGAGCTTTTCCGGGCGACTTTTTCCCCTTTGACACTCTGTGCCTGCTAGGCTGAGAGGTAAGGGGCGCATACGGACGGAGCATCTCCAGGCACGTCTTTGCCCTTCGTCACTCTGTGCAGCTAGGTTGAGTGGTAAAAAGCCGAAAGTGACGGAGCGTCTCCGGAGATTTTTTTGCCATCCGATATTCTGTGCCCGCTAGTGTGAGAGATAAGGAGCGCAAAGTGAAGGAGCGTCTCCGGACGCTTTTTTGTCCTCAAACACACTGTGCTCGCTAGGGTAAGAGGTAGGGAGTGCAATGTGGCGGAACGTCTCTGGGCACTTTTTTACCCTCCGACACTCTGTGCCCGCTAGGCTGAGAGGCAAGGAGTGCAAACTGATAGATCTCCTGGCGCTTTATTGCCCTCGACACTCAGTGCTCGCGAAGCTGAGGGATAAGAAGAGCAAAGTGACTGAGCGTCTCTCAGCCCTTTTTTGCCCTCCGACATTCTCTACATGCTAGGCTGAGAGGTAAGGAGCGGAAACTGACAGAGCGCCTACGGGCACTTTATTACCTCTGTGCACGATAGGCTGAGAGGTAAGGAGCGCAAAGAGACGGAGCACTCCGGGCTATATTTTGCCCTCCGACACTGTTTGCCGGCTAGGCTGAGAGGAGTAAGAAGCGCAAAGTGACGGAGCGTATCCGGGCACTTTTTTGCCCTCCGACACTCCGTGCCCGCTACTCTGAGGGATAAGGAGCGCAAAGTAAATGGCCTTCTCCCGGCGCTTTTTTGCCCTCCGATATTCTGTGCCTATTAGAGTGAGAGATACATAGTGCTAAGCGAAGGAGCTACTCGGCGCTTTTTAGCCCTCCGACACTATTTTGTCGCTAGGCTGAAAGGTAAGGAGGGTAAAGTCATGGAGAGTGTCCGGACACTTTTATCCTACACTGAGGCAAGCCTAGAGGCAAGGAGTGCAAAATGATAAAACTTCTCTTGACGCTTTCTTGCCCTCCGAGAGTCTCTGCACGCTAGGCTGAGAGGTAAGGAGCTCGAAGTGACGGAACGTCTCTCAGCACTTTTTGGCCCCAAGATATTCTGAGCCCGATATGCTGAGAGGTAATTGGCGCAAAGTGACTGAGCGCAATAGGATGCTTTTTTGCCCTTCTACTTTTTATGCCAATAAGGCTGAGAAGTAAGGAGCGAAAAGTGATGGAGAGTCTCCGGGCACTTTTTTATCCTCCGACATTCTGTGCCCGCTACGCTGAGAGGTAAATAGTGCAAAGTGACGGAACATCTTTTTTTGCCCTCCGACATTCTTTGCTTGCTTGGCTGAGAGGTAAGGAGCACAAACTAACGGAGCGTCTCAGGGTAATTCTTTGACCTCCGATTCTCTGTACCCGCTAGGTTAAGAGAAGTACGGTGCGTAAAATGACGGAGCTCCACCTGGCGCTTTTTTGCCCTCCGACACTCTTTACCCGCTAGGCTGAGAGGTAAGTAGCAAAAAGTCTCGAGCAGTCTACGGCCACTTTTTTACCCTACGACTCGCTTTGCGTGCTATGCTGGGACGTAACGAGCGCAAAGTGATGGAGCGTCTCTGGGTAATTTTTTCCCCTCCGACTCTCTGTGCCCAGTAGGCAGAGAGGTAAGGAGTGGAAAGTCATGGTGCGTGTCTCGGCACTTTTTACCCTCCGACATTCTTTGAGCGGTATGTTGAGGTAAAGAGTACAAAGTGACCGAACGTCTCGGGGTTTTTTCCCTCAGACACTCTATGCCCATTCGTCTGAGAGGTAAGGTGCACAAAAAAAAGAAGCGTCTCCGGGCACTGCACGCTACGCTAATAGATATGGAGTTCAAAGTGACGGAGCGTCTCTAGGCTCTTTTTGGCCCTGAGACACTCTGTGCCCATTAGTCTTAGAGGTAAGGTGCGCAAAATGACGAAGCGTCTCCGGGCGCTTTCTTGCCCGCCGACATTTTGAGCTCGCTTGGGTGAGAGGTAAGGAGCGTAAAGTGACGGACCGCATCCGGGAGTTTTTTGCTCTCCGTCACTTTGCCCCTTACGCTGAGAGGAAAGGAGCGCAAAGTGACGGAGCGTCTCCGGGCGCTCTTTTCCCCTTGGACACTCTGTGCTCGCTAGGCTGAAAAGTTAAGAGTGCAAAGTGACGGACCATCTCTTTGCACTTTTTAACCCTCCGACGCTCTTTGCCCGATAGCCTAAGAGGTAAGAAGCGCAAAGTGACGGAACGTCTCTGGGCATCTTTATTACCATCCGACAGTTTTTGCCCGCTAGGCTGTGAGATACGGAGCGGAATGTGACGGAGCGTCTCCTGGTAATTTTTTGCCCTTTGATACTTTGTGCCCGGTAGGCTGAGAGGTAAGGAGTGGAAAGTTAAGGAACATCTCTGGGCGCTTTTTTGCCCTCCGACACTCTGTGCCCGCTAGACTAAACGATAAGGAGCGCAAAATGACTGAGCGTCTCCCGGCACTTTCTTGCCCTCAGACGCTCTGTGCCCGCTAGACTAAGAAGTAAGGAGCGCATAGTGACATAGCGTCTCCATGCACTTTTTTGCTCTCCGACACTCTGTGCCCGCTAGGCTGAGATGTAAGGAGCGCAAAGTGACGGAGCGTCTCCTGGCGCTTTTTAAACCTCCGACAGTCAGTGCACGGTATGCTGAGTACCTAGGTACGGAGTGCAAAGTGACAGAGCGCCTACTGGCGCTTTTTTGCATTTAAACCCTATGTGCCCGCTAGGCTGAATGTTAAGGAGAAAATGATACGGAGCGTCTCCATACACTCTTTTACCCACCGCTAGGGTGAAAGGGAAAAAGCAAAAAGTGACAGAGCGCCTCCGCCCGATTTTTTGGCTCTCCGTCACTCTTTGCATGCTAGGCTGAGAGGGAATGAGTGCAAAGTTACGGAGCATTTTCGGGCACATTTTTACCCTCCGACACACTATACTGAGAGGTTACGAGTGGAAACTGACGGAACGTCGTCGGGCGCTTTTTCTTTTATTTGTCCTCCAACACTCTCTACCCGCTAGGCTGAAAGTGATGGAGCGCAAAAATGACGGAGCGCCTAAATTCGCTTTTTTTTTGTTCTCCGACGTTACGTGCCTGCTAGGCTGAGACGTTAGGAGCGTAAACTGACCGAGTGTCTCCGAGCATTTTCTTGCCCTCCGACATTTTGTGACCGCTAGGCTGAGAAGTAAGGAGCACAAAGTGATGGAGCTTTTCCGGGCGACGTTTTGCCCTTTGACACTCTCTGCCTGCTAGGCTGAGAGATAAGGGCCCTTCGTCACTCTGTGCCAGCTAGGCTGAGTGGTAAAGTGGTGAAAGTATCGGAGCGTCTCCGGAGACTTTTTTGCCCTCCGATATTCTGTGCCTGCTAGTCTCAGAGATAAGGAGCGCAAAGTGAAGTAGCGTGTCCGGGCGCTTTTTCATCCCCAGACACACTGTGCTCGTAAGGCTGAGAGGTAAGAAGTGCAATGTGACGGAACGTCTCTGGGCCCTTTTTTACCATCCGACACTCTGAGCCCGCTAGGCTGAGAGGTCCAAACTAACGGAAGATCTCCGGGCTCTTTTTTGCCATCCGACACTCAGTGCTCGCTAAGATAAGGGATAAGGAGAGCAAAGTGACTGAGCATCTCTCAGCGCTTTTTCGCCCTCCGACATTCAGTGCATGCTAGACTGAGAGGTAAGGAGCGCAAGCTGACGGAGCGCCTACGGGCACTTTATTGCCTCTGTGCACGGTAGGCTAAGAGGTAAGGAGCGAAAAGTGACGGAGTGTCTTCGGGCATTTTTTTGCCCTCCGACATTATGTCCGCTAGGCTGAGAGGTAAGGAGCGCAAAGAGACGGAGCACTCCGGGTTATATTTTGCCCTCCGACACTCTTTCCCCGATATGCTTAGAGAGGTAAGGAGCTCAAAGTGACGGAGCGTATCCGGGCACTTTTTTGACCTTCGACACTCCGTGCCCGCTACTCTGAGGGATATGAAGCGCAAAGTCAATGAGCGTCTCCCGGCGCTTTTTTGCCCTCCGATATTCTGTGCCCGTTGGAGTGAGAGATGCATAGAGCTAGGTGAAGGTGTGCTTCGGCGCTTTTTTGCACTCCGACACTATTTTGTCGCTATGCTGTGTAGTAAGGAGCGTAAAGTCATGGAGAATGTCCGGACACTTTTTTAACCTAATACACTGAGGTAAGGCTTAGAGGTAAGGAGTGCGAAGTGATGGAACTTCTCCGGACGTTTTCTTGCCCTCCGACAGTCTGTGCACGCTAGGATGAGAAGCAAGGAGCTCGAAGTGACGGAACGTCTCTAAGCACTTTTTGGCCCCAAGGTATTCTGAGCCCGCTATGCTGAGAGGTAATTGGCGCAAAGTGACGGAGTACATCGGGGTGCTTTTTTGTAAGGAGCGCAAAGTGATGGAGAGTCTCCGGGCACTTTTTTACCCTCCGACATTCTGAGCTCGCTAGGCTGAAAGGTAAGGAGCGCAAAGTGACGTAGCGCATCCTGTAGTTCTCTGCTCTCCATCACTTTGCACAGTAGGCTGAGAGGTAAGGAGCGCAAAGTGATGGTGCGTCTCCGGGCGCTCTTTTGCCTTCCGACACTCTGTACTCGTTAGGCTGAGAGGTGAAGAGTGCAAAGTGACGGAGCGTCTCTGGGCACTTTTTAGCCCTCCGACCCTCTTTGCCAGTTAGGCTGAGAGGTAAGGAGCGCAAAGTGACGGAACGCCTCTGGGCACTTTTTTACCCTCCGACACTTTTTGCCCGCTAAACTGAGAGATAAGGAGCGGAAAGTGATGGAGCGTCTCCCGGTAAATTTTTGCCCTTTGATACTTTGTGCCTGCTGGGCTGAGAGGTAAGGAGTGGAAAGTCACGGGACGTCTCTGGTCGCTTTTTTGCCCTCCGACTCTCTGTGCCCGCTAAGCTGAACGATAAGGGGCGGAAAATGACTGATCCTCTTCCGGCACTTTTTTCCCCTCAGACTCTCTGCGCCTGTTAAGGTGAGAAGTAAGGAGCGCATAGTGACAGAGCGTCTCCAGGCACTTTTTTTGACTCTCCGACACTCTGTGCCCGCTAGGCTGAGAGGTAAGAAGTGCAAAGTGACGGAACGTCTCCTAGCGCTTTTTGGGCCTCCGACACTCGGTCCACATTAGGCTGAGTACTTAGTTACGGAGTGCAAAGTGACAGAGCGCCTACTGGCGCTTCTTTACCTTCAAACACAATGTTCCCACTAGACATAGATGTAAGGAGCGCAAAGATACGGAGCGTCTCCAGACACTTTTTTATCCACCGCTAGGGTGAGAGGTAAGGAGCATAAGGTGACCGAGCGTCTCCGGCCGATTTTTTTGCCCACCGTCACTCTTTGCCTTTTAGGCTGAGAGGTAAGGAATGCAAAGTAACGGAGCCGCTAGGCTGAGAGGTAACGAGCGCAAAGGGCGTTTTCGGGCACTTTCTTACCCTCCGACACTCTGCAACCGCTATGCTGAGAGGTAAAGAGTGAAAAGTGACGGAACGTCGTCGGGCGCTTTTTTTTTTTTTTTTTTCCTCCAACATTCTGTGCCCGCTAGGCTGAGAATGAAGGAGCGCAAAAATGACAGAGCACCTAGATTCGCTTTTTTTTATCCTCCGACACTACGTGCCCGCTATGTTGAGAGGTTAGGAGCGTAAAGTGACGTAGTGTCTCCAGGCATTTTCTTGCCCTCCGACATTTTGTGCCCGCTAGGCTGAAAAGTAAGGAGCCCAAAGTGACGGAGCGCCTCAGGGCGATTTTTTGCCCTCTGACACTCTGTGCCCGCTAGGCTGAGTGGTAAGGGGAGCATAGGGATGGAACATATCTGGGCAGTATTTTGCCCTTCGACACTCTGTGGCAGCTAAACTGAGTGGTAAAGAGCCGAAAGTGACATAGCGTCCTAGGAGACTCTTTTGCCCTCTGATATTCTGTGCCCGCTAAGCTGAGAGCAAAGGAGTGCAAACTGAGGGAGCGTCTCCGGGCGCTTTTTTATCCTCAAACACACTGTGCTCGCTAGGTAAGGAGCGCATTGTGACGGAACGTCTCTTGGCACTATTTTACCCTCCGACACTCTGTGTCCGCTAGGCTGAGAGGAAAAGAGTGCAACCTGATGGAAGGTCTACGATCGCTTTTTTGCCCTCCGACACTCAGTGCTCGCTAAGTTGAGGGATGAGGTAAGGAAAGTGACTGGGCGTCTCTCAGCGCTTTTTTTCCCTCCGACACTCTATGCATGCTCGACTGAGAGGTAAGGAGCGCAAAGTAACTGAGCGCCCCCGGGCACTTTATTGCCTCTGTGCCCGGTAGGCTGAGAGGTAAGGAGCGCAAAATGACGGAGCGTCTCCGGGCATTTTTTGCCCTCCGACACTGTGCCCGCTAGGCTGAGAGGTAGATAGCGGAAAGTGAAGGAGCGTCTCCGGGCACTTTTTTGCCCTTCGACACCCCGTGCCAGCTACTCTGAGAAATAATGAACTCAAAGTGGCTGAGCGTCTCTCAGCGCTTTTTTTCCCTCCGACACTCTATGCATGCTCGACTGAGAGGTAAGGAGCGCAAAGTAACTGAGCGCCCCCGGGCACTTTATTGCCTCTGTGCCCGGTAGGCTGAGAGGTAAGGAGCGCAAAATGACGGAGCGTCTCCGGGCATTTTTTGCCCTCCGACACTGTGCCCGCTAGGCTGAGAGGTAGGTAGCGGAAGGTGAAGGAGCGTCTCCGGGCACTTTTTTGCCCTTCGACACCCCGTGCCAGCTACTCTGAGAAATAATGAACTCAAAGTGACTGAGCGTCTCCCGGCGCTTTTTTCCCCTCCAACATTCTGTGC
Source organism: Panulirus ornatus (assembly GCF_036320965.1). NCBI lineage: Eukaryota > Metazoa > Arthropoda > Malacostraca > Decapoda > Palinuridae > Panulirus > Panulirus ornatus. The sequence goes on along the minus strand of NC_092227.1, from coordinate 30,182,690 downwards.
CCGTTAGACTTAGAGATACGGAGTGCAAAGTGTAGGAGCGCCTGCGGCGTTTTTTTGCCCTCCTACAATATTTTATCGCTAGCCTGAAAGTGAAGGAGCTTAAAGTCACGGAGAGTGTCGGGACACTTTTCTAATCTCCGACACTGAGGTAAAGCTGATAGGTAAGGAGGTCGAAGTGATGGAACTTCTACGGATGCTTTCTTGCCCTCCGACACTCTGTTCCTACTAAGCTGAGAAGTAAGGAGCCAAAGGTAACGTAGCGTCTACGGGCGTTTTTTGACCCTCCGACACTTTGTGCCCAGTAGCCTGAAAGTAAGTAGCGCAAAGTAACGGAGCGTCTCCGGGCACATTTTTGCCCTCCGACACCCTGTGATCGTTAGACTGAGAGGTAAGGGGCGCAAAGCGACAGAGTGTCTCTGGGCACTTTTTGGCCATAAGACACTCTGTCCCCGCTAGCCTGAGAGGTAAAGTGCGCAAAGTGATGAAGCGGATCCGGGCGCTTTTTTACCCACAGACACTCTGTGCCCGCTAGGCTGATAGGTAAGGAGTACAAAGTGACAGAACATCTCCCGCCGCTTTTTTGCCCTCCGACACTCTGTGCTCACTGGGCTGAGAGCTAAGGAGTGGAAAGTCACGATGCTCAAAGAATGTCGGAGGGTAAAAATACCTACCAACATTCTTTCAGCGGTAGGTTCTAAGGTAAGGAGTACAAAGTGACGGAGTCTCGAGGCGCTTTTTTGCCTTCCAGCACACTGTGCCCGTTAGGCTGAAAGGTAAGGTGCACAAAGTGAGGGAACGTCTCCGGGCACTTTTTTGCCTTCCGACAATCCGTGCACGCAACGCTGAGGGGTAAGGAGTGCAATGTGACAGAGTCTCTGGGCACTTTTTGGCCCTAAAATACTCTGTGCCAGCTAGGCTGACAGGTAAGGTGCGCAAAGTGAGAAGGCGCATGCGGGTGCTTTTTTGCGTTCCGACACTCTGTATCCGATAGGCTGAGAGGCAAGGAGCGCAAAGTGACGGAACATCTCCGGACGCTAATTTGCCCTCCAAAACTCTGTTCAAGCTAGGCAGAAAAATAACGAGCGCAAAGTAAAGGAATGTCTCCGGGCACTTTTTTACCCTTCGATTCGCTGTGCTCGTTACGCTGAGAGGCAAGGAACGCAAAGTGACGGAGCGTCTACGGGTAATTTTCTGCCCTTCGACACTCTATGCCCACTGCGCTGAGAGGTAAGGAGTGGAAAGTCACGGTGCGTCTCTGGGCACTTTTTACCTTCCGACATTCTTTGAGTGGTATGTTGAGAGGTAAAGTGTGCAAAGTGATGGAACGTCCCAAGGAGCTTTTTTGCCCTCCAATAAGCGGAGACATAAGGTGCACTAAGTGAAGGAGCGTATCCGGGCACTTTTTTGCCCTCCGACACTCCGTGCACGATACGCTAAGAGGTAAGGTGTTCAAAGTGATGGAGCGTCTCTTGGCACTTTTTGGCCCTAAGACACTCTGTGCCCGTTAGTCTGAGAGTTAAGGTGCGCAAAGTGACGGAGGATCTCTGGGGTCTTTTTTGCCTTCCGACACTTTCGACATATCCGATAGGCTGAGAGGCAAGAAATGCAAATTAACGGAACGTCTCCGGGGACTTTTTTTGACCTTCGGCACCGTGTTCAAGCTAGGCTGAGAAGTAAGGAGCTCAAAGTGACGGAGTGTGTCCGGGCACTTTTTTGTCGTCCGACACTCTCTCCCTGTTAGGGTGAGAGATAAGGAGCGCAAAGTGACGGTGCGTATCCGGGCGCTTTTTTGCCCTGCGACATTCTAAGCTCACTAGCCAGAGAGGTAAGGAGCACAAAGTGACGGAGCACATCCGGAAATTTTTTTCCCTCCGTCACTTTGCCCAATAGGCTGAGAGGTAAGGAGCGCAAAGTAACGGAGCGTCTCCGTGCGCTTTTTTGCCCTCCGACACTCTGTGCTCGCTAGGCAGAGATGTTAAGAATGAAAAGTGATGGAGCATCTCTGGGCACTTTTTGGCACGCCGACACTCTTGCCCGCTAGTCTAAAAGGTAAAGAACGTAAAATGAAGGAGTCTCCTGGCGCTTTTTTTGCCCTTCCGATCCTCTTTAAAGGCCCGATAGGATGAGAGGTAAGAAGTGCAAAATGACGGACCGTCTCTGGGCGCTTTTTTGCCCTCCGACACTCTTTACCCGCTAGGCTGAGAGATAAGGAGCGGAAAGTGACGGAGCGTCTCCTGGTAATTTTATGCCCTATGGCACTTTGCACCCGCTAGGCAAAGAGGTAAGGAGCGGAAAGTCACGGAACGTCTCTGGGCGCTTTTTTGCCCTCCGACACTCTGTGTCCGCTTGGCTAAACGATAACGAGCACAGAATGACTGAGCCTCTTCCGGCACTTTTTTGCCCTCAGACACTCTGTGCCAGCTAGATTGAGAAGTAAGGAGAGCATAGTGACAGATCGTCTCAAGACACTTTTTTACTCTCCAACATTCTGTGCCCGCTAGGTTGAGAGGTAAGGAGGGCAAAGTGACGGAGCGTCTCCTGGCCCTTTTTGGCCCTCCGACAGTCGATGCACGCTAGGCTGAGTACCTAGGTACGGAGTGCAAAGTGGCAGAGCGCCTTCTGACACTTTTTTGCCTTCAAACACTATGTGCCCGCTAGACTGAGAGGTAAGGAGCGCAAAGATACGGAGCGTCTCCAGACTCATTTTTACCCACCGCTAGGGTGAGAGGTAAGGAGCACCAAGTGACCGAACGCCTCCGGCCGATTTTCTTGCCCTCCGTCACTCTGCCTGCTGGGCTGAGAGGTAAGGAGTGAAAAGTGACGGGGCATCTCCTGGCAATTATTTGACCTTTTATGATCTGTGCCCGCTAAGCTGAGAGGTAATGAGCGCAAAGTTACGGGGAGTTTTCGGGCACTTTCTTACCCTCCGACACTCTGTCCCCGCCATGCTTAGAGGTAAGGAGTGGAAACTGACGGACCGTAGTCGGGCGCTTTTTTTTTGTCCTCCAACAGTGTGTGCCCACTGGGCTGAGAGTGAAGGAGCGCAAAAATGAGGGAGCACCTAGATTCGCTTTTTTTGTCCTCCGACACTACGTGCCCGCTAGGCCGAGAGGTTAGGAGCGTAAAGTGACGGAGTGTCTCCAGGCATTTTCTTGCCCTCCGACATTTTGTGCCCTCTAGGCTGAGAAGTAAGGAGCACAAAGTGACGGAGCGCCTCCAGGCGATTTTTTGTCCTCTGACACTCTGCGCCCACTAGGCTGAGAGGTAAGAGGAGCTTAGGGATGGAGTATCTCCAGGCACTATTTTGCCCTTAGACACTCTGCGCCAGCTAAAATGAGTGGTGAAGAGCCGAAAGTGACGGAACGTTTCCGGAGACTTTTTTGCCCTCCGATATTCTGTGCTCTCTAAGCTGACAGGTAAGGAGCGCAAAGTGAAGGAGCGTCTCCGGGCACTTTTTTATCCTCAAACACACTGTGCTCGCTAGGCTGAGAGGTAATGAGCGCAATGTGACGGAACGTCTCTAGGCACTTTTTTACCCTTCGACACTGTGCCCGCCAGGCTAAGAGGGAAGGAGTGCAAAATGAATAAAGGTCTCCGGGCGCTTTTCTGCCCTCCTGCACTTAGTCCTCGCTAAGCTGAGGGATGAAGAGAGCAGAGTGACTGAGCGTCTCTTAGCCCTTTTTTGCCCTTCGACACTCAGTACACGCTAGACTGAGAGGTAAAGAGCGCAAAGTAACGGAGCGCCTCCGGGCACTTTATTGCCTCTGTGCCCGGTAGGCTGAGAGGTAAGAAGCGCAATGTGACGGAGCGTCTCCGGGCATATTTTTGCCCTCTGACACTGTGCCCGCTAGGCTGAGAGGTAAGGAGCGCAAAGTGACGGAGAGTCTCCGGGCACTTTTTTGCCCTTCAACAATCCGTATCCGCTACTCTGAGGGATAACGAGCGCAACGTGACTGAGCGTCTTCCGGCGCTTTTTTGCCCTCCGACATTCTGTGCCCGTTAGACTGTGATACGGAGTGCAAAGTGTAGGAGCGACTCCGGCGCTTTTATGCACTCCAACAGTATTTAGTCGCTAGATTGAGAGGTAAGGAGCGTAAGGTCACGGTTAGTGTCCGGATACTTTTTTAATCTCCGACACTGAAGAAAAGCTGAGAGGTAAGGAGATAGAGTTGATGGAACTTCTCCGGACGCTTTCTTGCCTTCCGACCGGGCTGAGAAGTAAGGAGCCAAAAGTGACGGAACGTCTACGGGCGTTTTTTGGCCCTCCGACACTTTGTGCCCATTAGGCTGAGAAGTAAGTAGCGCAAAGTAACGGAGCGTCTCCGGGCACTTTTTTGCCGTCCCACACCCTGTGATCGCTAGGCTGAGAGGTAAGGTGCGCAAAGTGACGAAGCGGATCCGGGCGCTTTTTTGCCCTCCGATACTCTGTGCCTAGTAGGCTGAGAGCTAAGGACTGGAAAGTCACGGTGCTCAAACAATATCGGTGGGTAAAAATGCCCTCCAACATTCTTTCAGCGGTAGGTTCAGAGGTAAGGAGTACAAAGTGACGGAAAGTCTTAGGGTGCTTTTTTCCCTTCCAACATTCTGTGCCCGTTAGGTGAGAGGTAAGGTGCGCAAAGTGAGGGAGCGTCTTCGGGCACTTCTTTGCCTTCCAACATTCCGTGCACGCTACGCGAAGAGGTAAGGAATGCAAGTGACGGAGCGTCTCTGGGCACTTTTTGGCACTAAAATACTCTGTTTCAGCTAGGCTGATAGGTAAGGTGCGCAAAGTGACGAAGCGCATCCGGGTGCTTTTTTGCCATCCGACACTCTGTGCCCACTAGGCTGAGAGGTAAGGAGTGGAAAGTCACTGTGCGTCTCTGGGCACTTTTACCTTCCGACATTCTTTGAGTGGTATGTTGAGAGGTAAAGAGTGCAAAGTGATGTAACGTCTCAGGGAGCTCTTTTGCCCTCCGACACTCTATGCCTATTAGGCTGAGAGGTAAGGTGCACTAAGTGAAGGAGCGTCTCCGGGCACTTTTTTACCCCCCGAAACTCCGTGCACGATACGCTAAGAGGTAAGGAGTTCAAAGCGATGGAGTGTCTCTTGGCACTTATTGGCCCTAAGACACTCTGTGCCTGATAGTATGAGAGTTAAGGTGCGCAAAGTGACGGAGGATCTGTGGGCTCTTTTTTGCCTTCCGACACTCTATATCCGATAGGTTGAGAGGCAAATAATTCAAAGTAACGGAACGTCTCCGGACGCTTTTTTGACCTCCGACACTCTGTTCAAGCTAGGCTGAGAAGTAAGGAGCGCAAAGTGACGGAGTGTGTCCGGGCACTTTTTTGACCTCCAACACTCTCTGTCTGTTAGGGTGAGAGATAAGGAGCGTGAAGTGAGGGAGCGTATCTGGTCGTTTTTTTTTTTCCCTCCGACATTCTGAGCTCGCTAGTCTGAGAGTTAAGGAGCACAAAGTGACGGAGCGCATCCGAGAGTTTTTTGCCCTCTGTCACTTTGCCCAGTAGACTGAGAGGTAAGGAGTGCAAAGTGACGGAGCGTATCCGGGCGCTTTTATGCCCTCCGAAACAATGCGTTCGCTAGGCAGAGAGGTTAACAGTGCAAAATGACGGAGCGTCATTGGGCACTTTTTGGCCCTCCGACACCCTATGCCCGCTAGGCTGCGAGGTAAAAAATGTAAAATGACGGAGCCTTCTGGCGCTTTTTTGCCCTCCAACCCTCTCTGCCCGCTGGGCTTAGAGGTAAGAAGCCGAAAGTGATGGACCGTCTCTGGGCGCTTTTTTGCCTTCCGACACTCTTTGCTCGCTAGGCTGAGAGATAAGGAGCGAAAAGTGACTGAGCGTCTTTTGTTAATTTTTTGCCCTCTGATACTTTGCGCCCGCTAGGCCGAGAGGTAAGGAGCGGAAAGTCACGAAACGTCTCTTGGCGCTTTTTTACCTTCCGACACTCTGTTCCTGCTTGGCTGAACGGTAGAGAGCGCAAAATGACTGAGCGTATCCCGGCAATTTTTTGCCCTCAGACACTGTGCCCGCTAAGCTGAGAGGAAAGGAGTGCAAAGGGACGGAGCGTCTCTGGGCGCATTTTTGACCTCCGACAGTCGGTGCACTCTAGGCTGGGTACCTAGGTACGGAGTGCAAAGTTAGAGAGCGCCTGCTGGCGCTTTTTTGGCTTCCAACACTATGTGCCCGCTATGCTGAGAGGTAAGGAGAGCAAATATACGGAGCGTCTCCAGACACTTTTTTATCCTCCGACACTGTGTGCCCGCGAAGCTGAGAGGTGAGGAGCACAAAATGACAAAGCGCCTCCCGCCGATTTTTTTTGCCCTCCTTCACACTTTGCCTGCTCGGCTGAGAGGTAAGCAGTGCAAAGTGAGGGAGCGTCTCCTGGCAATTATTTGCCCTTTAACGCTTTGTGCCCGCTTGGCTGAGAGTAATGAGCGCAAAGTTACGTAGAGTTTTAGGGCACTCTCTTACTCTCGGACACTCTGTACCCTCTATGCTGATAGGTAAGGAGTGGAAACTGACGGAACGTCGTCGGGCGCATTTTGTTTTTTTTGTCGACCAACATTCTGTGTCCGCTAGGCTGAGAGAGAAAGAGCGCAAAAATGACAGAGCGTCTACATTCGCTTCTTTTGTATTCTAACGCCATTGCCCGCTAGGCTGAGAGGTTAGATGCGTAAAGTGATGTAGTGTTTCCAGGCATTTTCTTGCCCTCCAACTTTTTTCCCCGCTAGGCTGAGAAGTAAGGACCATAAAGTGACGGAGCGCCTCCAGGCGATTTTTTGCCCTCTGCCATTTTTTGCCCGCTAGGCTGAGAGGTAAGGGGCGCATAGAGACGGAGCATCTCAGGGCACATTTTTGCCCTTCGACACTCTGTGCCACCTAGGTTGAGTGGTAAAGAGCCGAAAGTGATTGAGCGCATCCAGACAATTTTTTCCCTCCGATATTTTTTGCCCGCTAAGCTGAGAGATAAGAAGAGCAAAGTGAAGGAGCGTCTCCGGGCGCTCTTTCGTCCTCAGACACACTGTGCTCGCTAGGCTAAGAGATAAGGAGCTCAATGTGACGGAACGTCTCTGGGCACTTTTTTACCCTCTGACTCTCTGTGCCCGTTAGGCTGACGGGTAAGGAGTGCAAACTGATGGAAGTTCTCTGGGCGCTTTTTTGCCATCCGACATTCAGTGTTCGATAAACTGAGGAATAAGGAGGGCAGAGTGACTGAGCGTCTCATCGCTTTTTTGCCCTCCGACACTTTGTGCATGCTAGACTGAGAGGTAAGGAGCGCAAAGTGACACAGCGCATCCGGGCACTTTATTGCCTCTATGCCCGGTAGGCTGAGAGGTAAGGAGTGCAATGTGACGCAGCGTCTCCGAGCATTTTTTTGCCCTCCGCCACTGTGCCCGCTAGGCTGAGAGGTAAGGAGCGCAAAGAGACGGAGCGATTCGAGTTATATTTTACCCTCCGACACTCTTTGCCCGCAAGGCTGAGAGGTAAGGAGCGCAAAGTGACGGAGCGTGTCCGGGCACTTTTTTGCCCCACGACATTCCGTGCCCGGTAATCTGAAGGATAAAGAGCGCAAATTGACTGAGCGTTCCCAGCGCTTTTTTGCCCTCCGATATTCTGTGCCCGTGAGACTGAGAGATACATAGTGCAAAGAGAAGGAGCACCTCCGACGCTTTTTTGCCCTCCGACACTAATTTGTCGCTAGGCTGAAAGATACGGAGCGTAAAGTCACGAAAAGTGTTTGGACGCTTATTTAAACCCAACACTAACGTAAGGCTGGGAGGCAAGGAGTGCGAAGTGATGGAACTTCTCCGGACGCTTTCTTGCCCTCCGACAGTCTGTGTACGCTAAACTGAGACGTAAGGAGCTCGAAGTGATGGAGCATCTCTAACCACTTTTTGCCCCTAAGATATTTTGAGCCCACTATGCTGAGAGGCAATTGGCGTAAAGTGAAGGAGCGCATCAGGACGCTTTTTTGCACTACTACAATCTATGCCCGCTAGACTGAGAAGTAAGGAGCGCAAAGTGATGGATAGTCTTGGGGCACTTTTTTACCCTCCGACACTCTGTGACCGCTACGCTGAGAGTAAGGAGTGCAAATTGAAGGAGCGTCTCCCGGCGCTTTTTTCCCCTCCTACACTCTTTGCTCGCTAGACTGAGGGGATAAGAAGAGCAAAGCGCTTTTTTGCCCTCCGACATTCTGTGCAAGCTAGACTGAGAGGTAAGGATATCAAAGTGACGGAGAGCCTACGGGCACTTTATTGCCTCTGTGCACGGTAGGCTGAGAGGTAAGGAACGCAAAGTAACGAAGCGTCTCCGGGCATTTTTTGCCCTCCGACACTGTGTCCGCTAGGCTGACAGGTAAGGAGCGCAAAGAGACGGAGCACTCCAGGTTATATTTTGCCCTCCGACACTCTTTGCCTGCTAGGCTGAGAGGTAAGGAGCTCAAAGTGACGGAGCGTCTCTGGGCTCTTTTTTGCCCTCCGACACTCCGTGCCCGCTACTCTGAGGGATAAGGAGCACAAAGTGAATGAGCGTCTCCCCGCGCTATTTTGCCCTCCGACATTCTGTGCACGTTAGACTGAGATACGGAGTGCAAAGTATAGTAGCGACTCCGGTGCTTTTTTGCACTCCAACAGTATTTTATCGCTAGGCTGAGAGGTAAGGAGCTTAAGGTCACGGCGAGTATCCGGACACTTTTTTAATCTCCGACACTGATGTAAAGCTCAGAGGTAAGGAGGTCGAGGTGATGGAACTTCTCTGGACGCTTTCTTGCTCTCCGACACTGTTCCTACTAGGTCGGAGGTAAGGAGCCAAAAGAGACGAAGCGTCTACGGGCGTTTTTTGGCCATCCGACACTTTTTGCCCAGTAGGCTGAAAGGTAAGTAGCGCAAAGTAACGGATCGTGTCCGGGCACTTTTTTGCCCTCCGACACCCCGTGATCGCTAGCCAGTGAGGTAAGGAACACAAAGTGACAGGGTGTCTCTGGCACATTTTGGCCCTAAGATACTCTGTCCCCGCTAGACTGAGACGTAAGGTGCGCAAAATGACAAAGCGCATCCGGGCAATTTTTTGCCCTCCGACACTCTGTGCCCGGTAGGCTGAGAGCTAAGGAGTACAAAGTGACGGAAAATCTCAGGGCGCTTTTTTCCCTTCCAACACTCTATGCCCGTTAGGTGAGAGGTAAGGTGCGCAAAGTAAGGGAGCGTCTTCGGGCACTTTTTTTGCATTCCGACAATCGTGCTCGCTACGCTGAGAGATTAGGAGTGCAAAGTGACGGAGCGCCTCTTGGCACGTTTTGGCCCTAAAAATACTCTGTGCCAGCTAGGCTGATAGGTAAGGTGTGCAAAGTGACGAAGCGCATCCGGGTGCTTTTTTGCCATCCGCCACTCTGTGCCCACTAGGCTGCGAGGTAAGGAGTGGAAAGTCACGATGCGCCTCTGGTCACTTTTTACCCTCCGACATTCTTTGAGCGGTATGTTGAGAGGTAAAGAGTGAAAAGTGATGGAAAGTTTCAAGGAGCTCTTTTGCCCTCCGACACTCTATGCCTATTAGGCTGAGAGGTAAGGTGCACTAACTGAAGGCACTTTTTAACCCTCCGACACTCCGTGTATGATACGCTGAGAGGTAACTAGTTCAAAGTGATGGAGCGTCTCTTGGCAGTTTTGGCCCTAAGAAACTATGTGACTGCTACTATGAGAGTTAAGGTGCGCAAAGTGACGGAGGATCTCTGGGCTCTTTTTTACCTTCCAACACTCTATATCCGATAGGTTGAGAAGCAAGGAATGGAAAGTGACGGAACGTCTCCGGACGCTATTTTGACCTTCGACACTGTTCAAGCTAGGCTGAGAAGTAAGGAGCGCAAAGTGACGGAGTGTCTCCGGGTACTTTTTTGCCCTCCGACACTCTCTGCCTGTTAGGGTAAGAGATAAGGAGCGCAAAGTGAGGGAGCGTATAAGGGCGCTTTTTCTCCCTCCGACATTCTGAGCTCGCTAGTCTGAGAGTTAAGGAGCACAAAGTGACGGAGCGCATCCGGAAGTTCTTTGCCCTCCGTCACTTTGCCCACTAGGCTGAGAGGTAAGGAGCGCAAAGTGACGGAGCGTATCCGGGCGCTTTTTTGCCCTCCGACGCAATGTGTTCGCTAGGCAGAGAGGTTAAGAGTGCAAAGTGACAGAGCGTCATTGGGCACTTTTTGGTCCTCCGACACTCTGTGCCCGCTAGGCTGAGAGGTAAAGAATGTAAAATGACGGAATCTCCTGGCGCTTTTTTGCCCTCCAACCCTCTTTGCCCGCTAGTCTAAGAGGTAAGAAGGGCAAAGTGACGGACAGTCTCCGGGCGCTTTTTTGCCCTCTGACACTCTTTGCTCGCTAGGCTGAGAGATAAGGAGCGGAAAGTGACTGAGCGTCTTATGTTAATTTTTTGCCCTCTGATACTTTGCACCCGTTAGGCCGAGAGGTAAGGAGCGGAAAGTCACGGAACGTCTCTTGGCGCTTTCTTACCCTCCGACATTCTGTTTCCGCTAGGCTGAACGATAGAGAGCGCAAAATGACTGAGCGTATCCCGGTAATTTTTTGCCCTCAGACACCCCGTGCCCGCTAGACTGAGAAGTAAGGAGCGCATAGTGAAAGAGCGTCTCCAGACACTTTTTTTACTCTCAGACACTCTGTGCCCGCTAGGCCGAGAGGGAAGGAGTGCAAAGTGACGGAGCGTCTCCGGGGGCATTTTTGACCAACAGTCGGTGCACTCTACTCAGAGTACCTAGGTACGGAGTGCAAAGGTACAGAGCGCCTACAGGATCTGTTTTGGCTTCCAACACTATATGCCCGCTATGCTGAGAGGTGAGGATAGCAAATATACGGAGCGTCTCCAGACACTTTCTAACCCTCCTACAATCTGTGCCCGCTAAGCTGAGAGGTAAGGAGCACAAAGTGACAGAGCGCCTCCGGCGATTTTTTTGCCCTCCATCACTCTTTGCCTGTTAGGCTGAGAGGAAATCAGCCTCCTGGCAATTTTTTGCCCTTTTACGCTTTGTGCCCGCTTGGTTGAAAGGTAATGAGCGCAAAGTTAAGGAGCGTTTTCGGGCACTCTCTTACCCTCCGACACTCTGTACCCGCTATGATGATAAGCAAGGAGTAGAAACTGACGGAACGTCGTCGGGGGCTTTTCTTTTTTTTTTTGTCCTCCAACATTCTGTGTCCCCTAGGCTGAGAGTGAAGTAGCACAAAAATGACAGAGCGCCGACATTCGCTTCTTTTGTACTCTGACACTATGTGCCCGCTAGGCTGAGAGGCTAGGAGCGTAAAGTGATGGAGTGTTTTCAGGCAATTTCTTGCCCTCCAACTTTTTTCCCCACTAGGCTGAAAAGTAAGGAGCACAAAAGTGACGGAGCGCCTCCAGGCAATTTTTTGTCCTCTGACATTTTTTGGCCACTATGTTGAAAGGTAAGGGGCGCATAGGCACGGAGCATCTCAGGGCTTTTTTCCCCTTCGACACTCTGTGCCAGCTACGTTGAGTGGTAAATAGCCAAAAGTGAGGAAGCGCACCCGGACAATATTTTCCCTCCGATATTTTTTGCCCGCTAAGCTGAGAGGTAAGGAGCCCAAAGTGAAGAAGCTTCTCCGGGCGCTCTTTCGTCCTCGGACACACTGTGTTCGCTAGGCTGAGAGGTAAGGAGCTCAATGTGACGGAACGTCTGCCAAGTTTTTACCCTCTTACACTCTGTGCCCGTTAGGCTGATGGAAGTTCTCCGGGCGCTTTTTTGCCATCAGACGCTCAGTGCTCGATAAACTGAGGAATAAGGAGAGCAAAGTGACTGAGCGTCTCATCGCTTTTTTGCCCTCCAACACTCTGCGCATGCTAGACTGAGAGGTAAGGAGCGCAAAGTGACAGACCGCATTGAGGCACTTTATTGCCTCTATGCCCGGTAGGCTGAGAGGTAAGGAGCGCAATGTGACGCAACGTCTCCGGGCATTTTTTTTGCCCTCCGCCACTGTGACCGCTAGGCTGAGAGGTAAGGAGCACAAAGAGACGGAGCGCTTCGAGTTATATCTTGCTCTCTGACACTCCTTGCCGCTAGGATGAGAGGTAAGGAGCGCAAAGTGACGGAACGTGTCCGGGCACTTTTTTGCCCTACGACATTCCATGCCCGGTAATTTGAAGGATAAAGAGCGCATATTGACTGAGCGTTTCCCAGGCAATTTTTTGCCCTTTGACATTTTTTGCCCGCTAGGTTGAGAGGTAAGGTGCGCATAGGGACTGAGCATCTCCGGGTACTTTTTTTGCCCCTCAAGACTCTGAATGGTAAAGGGCCAAAAGTGACGGAGCGTACCCCGACAATTTTTTCCCTTCGATATTTTTGCCCGCTAAGCTGAGCGGTAAGGAGCGCAAAGTGAATGAGCGTCTCCAGGCGCTCTTTCGTCCTCAGACACATTGTGCTCGCTAGAGGTAAGGAGCTCAATGTGACGGAACGTTTCTGGGCACTTTTTTACCCTCTGACACTCTGTGCCCTTTAGGCTGACAGGTAAGGAGTGGAAACTGATGGAAGTTTTCCGGTCGCTTTTTTTGCCATCCGACACTCAGTGTTCGATAAACTGAGGAATAAGGACAGCAAAGTGACTTAGCGTCTCATCGCTTTTTTGCCCTCTGACATTCTGTGCATGCTAGACTGAGAGGTAAGGAGCGCAAAGCGACAGAGCGCATCCGGGCACTTTATTGCCTCTGTGCCCGGTAGGCTGAGAAGTAAGGAGCGCAAAGTGACGCAGCGTCTCCGGGCACTTTTTTCCCTCCGACACTGTGCCCGCCAGGCTAAGAGGTAAAGAGCGCAAATCGACGGAGCGCTTTGAGTCTTATTTTGCCCTACGACACTCTTTGCCCGCTAGGCTGAGAGGTAAGGATCGCAAAGTGACGGAGCGTGTCCAGGCACTTTTTTGCCCTACAACACTCCGTGCCAGACAACCTGAAGGATGAGGAGCTCAGATTGACTGAGCCTTTCCCAGCGCTTTTTGCCCTCCGATATTCTGTGACCGTGAAACTGAGAGATACATAGCGCAAAGCGAAGGAACGCCTCCGACACTTTTTTGCCCTCCGACACTATTTTGTCGCTAGGCTGAAAGATACGAAGCGTAAAGTCACAAAGAGTGTCTGTAAACTTATTTAACCCCCAACACTAACGTAAGGCTAGGAGGTAAGGAGTGCGAAGTGATGGAACTTCTCCGGACGCTTTCTTGCCCTCCGACAGTCTGTGTACGCTAGGCTGAGACGTAAGGATCTCGAAGTGATGGAGCGTCTCTAACCACCTTTTGCCTTTTTGTCTCTAGGTGCTTTTTTACTCTCCAACACTCTGTGCCCGCTAGGCTGAGAGGGAAGGAGTGCAAAGCGACGGAGCGTCTCCGGGTGCTTTTTTGACCCCAATTGTCGGTGCACTCTACTCTGAGCACCTAGGTGCGAAGTGCAAAGTGACAAAGCGCCTACAGGCGCTGTTTTGCCTTCCAACACTATATGCCCACTATGCTGAGAGGTGAGGATAGCAAATATACGGAGCGTCTCTAGACACTTTTTAACCCTCCTACAATGTGTGCCCGCTAAGCTGAGAGGTAAGGAGCACAAAGTGACGAAGTGCCTCCGGCCGATTTTTTGCCCCTTTACGCTTTGTGCCCGCTTCGCTGAGAGGTAATGAGCGCAAAGTTACAGAGCGTCTCGGGCACTCTCTTACCCTCCGACACTCTGTACCCGCTATGCTGATAGGCAAGGAGTGGAAACTGACGGAACGTCGTCGGGCGCTTTTTGTTTTGTTTGTCCTCGAACATTCTGTGTCCGCTAGGCTGAGAGTGAAGGTGCACAAAAATGACAGAGCGCCTACATTCGCTTCTATTGTGTTCTGACATTATGTGCCCGCTAGGCAGAGAGGCTAGGAGCGTAAAGTGGAGTGTTTTCAGGCAATTTCTTGCCCTCCAACTTTTTTCCCCACTAGGCTGAAAAGTGAGGAACGCAAAGTGACGGAGCGCCTCCAGGCAATTGCTCTCTGACATTTTTTGGCCGCTATGTTGAAAGGTAAGGGCCGCATAGGGACGGAGCATCTCCGGGCACTTTTTTGCCTTTTGACACTCTGTGCCAGCTACGTTGAGTGGTAAGTAGCCAAAAGTGACGGAGCGTACCCCGACAATTTTTTTCCTCCGATATTTTTTGCCCGCTAAGCTGAGAGGTAAGGAGCGCAAAGAGAAGAAGCGTCTCCGGTCGCTCTTTCGTCTTCACACACACTGTGCTCGCTAGGCTGAGAGGTAAGGGGCTCAATGTGACGGAACGTCTCTGGGCACTTTTTTACCCTCTGACACTCTGTGCCCGTTAGGCTGACAGGTAAATAGTGCAAACTGATGGAAGGTCTCCGGGCACTTTTTTGCCATCCGACACTCAGTGCTCGATAAACTGAGGAATAAGGACAGCAAAGTGACTTATCGTCTCATCGCTTTTTTGCCCTCCGACACTCTGTGCATGCTGGACTGAGAGGTAAGGAGCGCAAAGTGACAGAGCGCATCCGGGCACTTTATTGCCCCTGTGCCCAGTAGGCTGAGAGTTAAGGAGCGCAAAGTGACGCAGTGTCTGTGGGCACTTTTTTGCCCTCCGGCACTGTGCCCGCTAGGCTGAGAGGTAAGGAGCGCAAAGTGACGGAGCGTGTCCGGGTACTTTTTTGCCCTACGACACTCCGTGTTCGCTAATCTCAAGGATAAAGAGCGCAAATTGACTAAGCGTTTCCCAGCGCTTTTTGCCCTCCGATATTCTGTGCCCGTGAGACTGAGAGATACATAATGCAAAGAGAAGGAGCGCCTCCGACGCCTTATTTAACCCCCAACACTAACGTAAGGCTGGGAGGTAAGGAGTGCGAAGTGATGGAACTTCTCCGGACGCTTTCTTACCCTCCGACAGTCTGTGTACGCTACGCTGAGAAGTAAGGAGCTCGAAGTGATGGAGCGTCTCTAACCACTTTTTGCCCCTAAGTTATTTTGAGCCAGCTATGCTGAGAGGTAATTGGCGCAAAGTGACGGAGCACATCAGGGCGCTTTCTTGTACTGAGAAGTAAGGAGCGCAAAGTGATGGATAGTCTCCGGGCACTTTTTTATCCTCAGACACCCCTGTGACCGCTACGTTGAGAGGTAAGGAGTGCATATTGACGCAACATCTCGCGGCGCTTTTTTCCCCTCCGACACTCTTTGCTCGCGAGACTGAGAAGTAAGAAGTGCAAACTGATGGAATTTTCCTGGCACTTTTTTGCCCTCCGACACTCAGTGCTCGCTAAGGTGAGGGATAAGAAGAGCAAAGTGACTGACCATCTCTCAGCGCTTTTTTGCCCTCCGACATTCTGTGCCAGCTAGATTGAGAGGTAAGGAGATCAAAGTGACGGAGCGACTACGGGCACTTTATTGCCTCTGTGCACGGTAGGCTGAGAGGTAAGAAGCGCAAAGTGACGAAGCGTCTCCAGGCATTTTTTTGCCCTCCGTCACTGTGTCCGCTAGGCTGACAGGTAAGGAGCGCAAAGAGACGGAGCACTCCAGGATATATTTTGCCCTCCGACATTCTTTGCCCGCTAGGATGAGAAGCATGGAGCGCAAAGTGAGGGAGCGTCTAAGGGCACTGTTTTGACCTCCGACACTCCGTCCCCGCTACTCTGAGGGATAAGGAACGCAAAGTGAATGAGCGTCTCCCGGTACTTTTTTGCCCTCCGACATTCTGTGCCCGTTAGACTAAGAGATACGGAGTGCAAAGCGTAGTAACGACTCCAGCGCTTTGTGCCCGTTTGGCTGAGAGGTAATAAGCGCAAAGTTTCGGAGCGTTTTCGGGCATTCTCTTACCCTCCGACACTCTGTACCTGCTATGCTGATAGGTAGGGAGTGGAAACTGACGGAACGTCGTCGGACGCTTTTTCTTTTTTTTTTTTTTTGTCCTCCAACATTCTGTGTCCGCTAGGCTGAGAGTGAAGGAGCGCAAAAATAACAGAGCGCCTACATTCACTTCTTTTGTAATCTGACACTATGTGCCCGCTAGGCTGAGAGGTTAGGAGCGTAAACTGATGAATTGTATCCAGGCATTTTCTTGGCCTTCAACTTTTTTTCCCCGCTAGGCTGAGAAGTAAGGAGCACAAAGTGATGGAGCGCCTCCAGGCGATTTTTTTGCCCTCTGACATTTTTTGTCCGCTAGGTTGAGAGGTAAGGGGCGCATAGGGATGGAGCATCTCTGGGCTAGATTGAGTAGTAAAGAGCTGAAAGCGACGGAGCGTGCCCCGACAATTTTTTCCCTTCGATATTTTTTGGTCTCTCGTCCTCAGACACACTGTGCTCGCTAGGCTGAGAGGTAAGGAGCTCAATGTGACGGAACGTCTCTGGGCACTTTTTACCCTTTGACACTCTGTGCCCGATAGGCTGACAGGTAAGGAATGTAAACTGACGGAAGTTCTCCGGGCGCTTTTTTGCCATCCAACACTCAGTGCTCGCTAAACTGAGGAATAAGGAGAGCAGAGTGACTGAGCGTCTCATCGCTTTTTTGCCCTTCGACACTCTGTGCATGCTAGACTGAGAGGTGAGGAGCGGAAAGTGACAGAGCGCATCTGGGCACTTTATTGCCTCTTTGCCCGGTAAGCTGAGAGGTAAGGAGCGTAAAGAGACGGAGCGCTTCGAGTTATATTTTGCCGCCACGACATTCTTTGCCCGCTAGGCTGAGAGGTAAGGAGCGCAAAGTGACGGAGCGTGTCCGGGCCCTTTTTTGCCCTACGACACTCCGTGTTCGCTAATCTGAAGGATAAAGAGCGCAAATTGACTGAGCGTTTCCCAGCGCTCTTTTGCCCTCCGATATTCTGTGCACCTGAGACTGAGAGATACATAGTGTAAAGAGAAGGAGCGCCTCCGCCCTCCGATACTATTTTGTCGCTATGCTGAAAGATAAGGAACATAAAGTCATGGAGAGTGTGTGGACACTTATTTAACCCCCGACACTGACGCAAGGCTGGGAGGTAAGGAGTTTGAAGTGATGAAACTTCTCCGGACACTTTCTTGCCCTTCGACAGTGTGTGTACGCTAGGCTGAAACGTAAGGAGCTCGAAGTGATGGAGCGTCTCTAATCACTTTTTGCCCCTAAGATATTTTGAACCCAGTATGCTGAGGAGTAATTGGCGCAAAGTGACGGTGCGCATCAGGGCGCTTTTTTTATACTAATACAATCTATGCCCGCTAGGCTGAGAAGTAAGGAGCGCAAAGTGATGGATAGTCACCGGGCACTTTTTTACCCTCGACACTGTGTGACCGCTACGCTGAGAGGTAAGGAGTGCAAAGTGACGGAACATCTGCCGGCGCTTTTTTCCACTCCGACACTCTTTGCTCGCTAGACTGATAGGTAAGGAACGCAAACTAACGGAGCGTCTCAGGGCAATTTTTTGAGCGACTCTCTGTGCCCTCTAGGCTGAGAACTACGGTGTGTAAAGTGACGAAGCTCCTCCTCGCGTTTTTTTGCCCTCCGACACTCTCTACCCGCTAGGCTGAGAGGTAAGGAACACAAAGTTTTGGGCCATCTCCAGGCACTTTTTTACCCTCCGACTCGCTGTGCCCGCTACGCTGAGAGGTAAGGAAGGCAAAGTGACGGATCGTCTACGGGTAATTTTTTGCCCACTGACACTCTGTACCCACTAGGCTGAGAGTTAAGGAGTGGAAAGTCGCGGTGCGTCTCTGGGCACTTTTCACCCTCCGACATTCTTTGAGCGGTATGTTGAAACGTAAAGAGTACAAAATGACGGAAAGTCTTAGGGCGCTTTTTTGCCCTCCGACGCTCTCCGCCCATTAGGCTGAGAGGTAAGGTGCACTTAGTGAAGGAGCGTCTCCGGGTACTTTTATGCCCCCCGACACTCCGTGCACGATACGCTAAGAGGTAATGAGTTCAAAGTGACGGACCGTCTCTGGGCACTTTTTTGGCCCCAAGACACTCTGTGCCCGCTAGTCTGAGAGGTTGGTGGGCAAAGTGACGGAGGGTCTCTGGGCTCTTTTTTGCCTTTAGACAGTCTATATCCGATAGGCTGAGAGGCAACGAATGCTATTTTTGCCATCCGACACTCTGTTCCCGCTAGGCTGAAAAGTAAGGAGCGCAAAGTGACGGAGTGTCTACAGGCACTTTTTTGCCCTCCGACACTCTTTGTGTGTTAGGCTGAGAGATAAGGAGTGGAAAGTGACTGAGCCCAGTAGGCTGAGAGGTAAGGCGCGCAAACTGACTGAGCATCTCGGTCCGCTTTTTTACCCTCCGACACTCTGTGCTCGCTAAGCTGAGGGATAAGAAGAGCAAAGTGACTAAGCGTCTCTCAGCGCTTTTTTGCCCTCCGACATTCTGTGCTAGCTAGACTGAGAGGTAAGGAGCGCAAAGTGACGGAGCGACTAACAGTGCAAAATGACGGAGCGCCTCTGGGCGCTTTTTGGCTCTCAGACACGCTAGGCTGAGATGTAAGGGGCGCATTGGGACGGAGCATCTCCGGGCATGTTTTTGCCCTTCGTTAATCTGTGCCAGCTAGGTTGATTGGTACAGAGCCGAAACGGACGGAGCTTTTTCGGACACTTTTTGCCCTCAGATATTCTGTGCCCGCTAGGCTGGGAGATAAGGAGCAAAAAGTGAAGGAGCGTCTCCGGGCGCTTTTTTGTCCTCCGAAACACTGGCCTCGCTAGGCTGAGAGGTAAGGGGTGCAATGAGACGGAACGTCTCTGGGCACTTTTTTACCCTCCGACACTCTATGCCCGCTAGCCTGACAAGTAAGGAGTGCAAACTGATGGAAGTTTCCGGGCGCTTTTTTACCCTCCGACACTCTGTGCTCGCTAAGCTGAGGGATAAGAAGAGCAAAGTGACTAAGCGTCTCTCAGCGCTTTTTTGCCCTCCGACATTCTGTGCTAGCTAGACTGAGAGGTAAGGAGCGCAAAGTGACGGAGCGACTAACAGTGCAAAATGACGGAGCGCCTCTGGGCGCTTTTTGGCTCTCAGACACGCTAGGCTGAGATGTAAGGGGCGCATTGGGACGGAGCATCTCCGGGCATGTTTTTGCCCTTCGTTAATCTGTGCCAGCTAGGTTGATTGGTACAGAGCCGAAACGGACGGAGCTTTTCCGGACACTTTTTGCCCTCAGATATTCTGTGCCCGCTAGGCTGGGAGATAAGGAGCAAAAAGTGAAGGAGCGTCTCCGGGCGCTTTTTTGTCCTCCGAAACACTGGCCTCGCTAGGCTGAGAGGTAAGGGGTGCAATGAGACGGAACGTCTCTGGGCACTTTTTTACCCTCCGACACTCTATGCCCGCTAGCCTGACAAGTAAGGAGTGCAAACTGATGGAAGTTTCCGGGCGCTTTTTTACCCTCCGACACTCTGTGCTCGCTAAGCTGAGGGATAAGAAGAGCAAAGTGACTAAGCGTCTCTCAGCGCTTTTTTGCCCTCCGACATTCTGTGCTAGCTAGACTGAGAGGTAAGGAGCGCAAAGTGACGGAGCGACTACGGGCACTTTATTGCCTCTGTGCACGGTAGGCTGAGAGGTAAGGAGCGCAAAGTGACGGAGCGCCTCCGGGCATTTTTTTGCCCTCCGACACTGTGTCCGCTAGGCTGACAGGTAAGAAGCGCAAAGAGACGGAGCACTCCAGGTTATATTTTGCCCTCCGACACTCTTTGCCCGCTAGGCTGAGAGGTAAGGAGCGCAAAGTGACGGAGCGTCTCTGGGCACTTTTTTGCCCTCCGACACTCCGTGCCCGTAACTCTAAGGGATAAGGAGCGCAAAGTGAATGAGCGTCTCCCGGCGCTTTTTTGCCCTCCGATATTCTGTGCCCGTTAGACTGAGAGATACATAGTGCTAAGTGAAGGAGCGCCTCTGGCCCTTTTTTGCCCTTCGACACTATTTTGTCGCTAGGCTGAGAGTTAAGGAGCGTAAAGTCACGGAGAGTATCCGGACACTTTGTGAACCTCTGACACTGAGGTAAGGCTTAGAGGTAAGGAGTGCGAAGTGATGGAACTTCTCCTGATGCTTTCCTGCCCTCCGACAGTCTGTGCACGCTAGGCTGAAAGGTAAGGAGCTCGAAGTGACGGAATGTCTCTTAGCACTTTTTAGCCCGAAGATATTCTGAGCCCGCTTTGCTGAGAGGTAATTGGCGCAAAGTGACTGAGCGCATCAGGGCGCTTTTTTGCCCTTCTACACTCTATGCCCGCTAGGCTGAGATGGATGATGGAGAGTCTCCGGGCTCTTCTTTACCCTCCGACACTGTGCCCGCTACGCTGTGTGGTAAGGAGTGCAAAGTGACGGAGCATCTCCCGGCACTTTTTTGCCCTCCGACATTCTTTGCCCGCTCGGCTGAGAGGTAAGGAGCGCAAACTGACGGAGCGTCTCCGGTTAATTTTTTGACCTCCCACATGGAAAGTCACGGTGCGTCTTTGGGCACATTTTACCCTCTGATATTCTTTGAGCGGTATGTTGAGAGGTAGAAAGTGCAAAGTGACGGAACGTCTCGGGCTTTTTTGTCCTCCGACGCTCTATGCCCATTAGGCTGAGATATAAGGTGCACTAAGTGAAGGAGCGTCTCCGGGCACTTTTTTGCCCTCCGACACTCCGTGGAAGATACGCTAAGAGGTAAGGAATTCAAAGTGACGGAGCGTCTATTGGCACTTTTTGGCCCTAAGACACTCTAGACCGCTAGTCTGAGAGGCAAGGTGCGCTAAGTGACGGAAGATCTCTGGGTTCTTCTTTGCCTTCCGACACTTTATATCAGATTGGCTGAGAGACAGGGAATGCAAAGTGACGGAACGTCTCCGGACGTTTTTTATCCTCCGACCTGTTCACGATAGGCTGAAAAGTAAGGAGCGCAAAGTGACGGAGTGTCTCCGGGGACTTTTATGCCCTCCGACACCCTCTGCCTGTTAGGCTGAGAGATAAGGGGCGCTAAGTGACGGAACGTATCCTGGCGCTTTTTTGCCATCCGACATTCTGAGCTCGTTTGTCTGAGAGGTAAGGAGCACAAAGTGACGGAGCGCACCCGGGAGCTTTTTGCCCTCCGTCACTTTGCCCAGTAGGCTGAGAGGTAAGGAGCGCAAAGTGACGGGGCGTCTCTGGGCGTTTTTTTGCCCTCCGACACTCTATGCCAGGTAGGTTGAGAGGTAGAGAATGTAAGATGACGGAGAGTCTCCTGGCGCTTATTGCCTTCCGACCCTCTTTAACCGCTAGGCTGAGAAGTAAGAAGCGCAAAATGACAGACCGCATCTGGGCGCTTTTTTGCCTTCCGACACTCTTTGCCCACTCGGTTGCGAGATAAGGAGCGGAAAGAGACGGAGCGTCTCCCGATAATTTTTTGCTCTCTGATACATTACGCCCACTAGGCTGGGAGATAAGGAACGGAGAGTCACGGAACGTCACTGGGCGCTTTCCTGCCCTCCGATACTCTCTTCCGGCTAGGCTGAACGATACGGAGAGAATAATGACAGCGTCTCTCGGCACCTTTTCGCCCTCAGACACACTGTAACCGCTACACTGAGAAGTAAGGAGCACATAGTGACAGAGCGTCTCCAGGCACTTTTTCACTCTCCGACACTTTGTGCCCGCTAGGCTAAGAGGTAAGTAGTGCAAAGTGACGAAGCGTCTCCGGGCGCTTTATTGACCTCCGACAGTCGGTGCACGCTAAGCTGAGTAACGAGGTACGGAGTGCAAAGTGAGAGAGCGCCTACTGGCGCTTTTTTGCCTTCCAACGCTATGTGCCCGCTAGGCTGAGAGGTATGGAGCGCAAAGATACGGAACGTCTCTAAACACTTTTTACCCTCCGACACTGTGTGCCCGCTAAGCTGAGAGGTAAGGAGCACAAAGTAACAAAGCCGATTTTTTTACTCTCCGTCACTCTTTTCCTGCTATGCTGAGAGGTAAGGAGTGCAAATTGACGGAGCGTCTCCTGGCAAATTTTTGTCTTTTTGAGCTCTGTGCCCGATAGATTCATAGGTAATGAGCTCAAAGTTACGGAGCGTTTTCGGGCACTCTCCTGCCATCCGACACTCTGTACCCGCTATGCTGAGAGGGAAGTAGTGGAAACTGACGGAACTTCGTCGGGCGGTTTTTTTTTTTTTTTTTTGTTTTCTAACACTCTGTGTCCGTTAGGCTGAGAAGGAAGGAGCGCAAAATGACAGAGCGCCTATAATGTTTTTTTTGTCTTCCGACACTATGTGCCCGCTAGGCTGAGAGTTTAGGTGCGTAAGTGACGGAGTTTTTCCAAAAATTTCATTGCCCTCCAACTTTTTTTCCCTGCTAGGCTGGTGAAGTAAGGAGCACAAAGTGACGGAGCGTTTCCCGACGATTTTTTACCCCCTGACATTTTTTGCCCGCTAGGCTGAGAGGTAAGGGGGATATAGCGAAGTAGCATCTCCGGACAGTTTTTTGCCCTTGGACACTATGTGCCAGCGAGGCTGAGTGGTAAAGAGCCGAAAGTGACAGAGTGTATCCGGATACTTTTTTCACTTCGATATTCTGTGCCCGCTAAGCTGAGATGTAAGGAGCGCAAAGTGAAGGAGCGTCTCCGGGCGCTTTTTTTCCTCAGACACACTGTCCTCGTTAGGCTGAGAGGTAAGGAGCTCAATGTAACGGAACGTCTCTGGGCACTTTTTCACCCTCTGACACTCTGTGCCCTATAGGCTGACAGGTAAGGAGTGCAAACTGATGGAAGGTCTCCGGCGCTTTTTTGCCATTCGACACTCAGTGCTCGCTAAGCTGAAGAATAAGGAGAGCAAAGTGACTGAGCGTCTTATCGCTTTTTGCCCTACGACACTCTGATTATGCTGGGCTGGGAGGTATGGAACGCAAAGTGACAGCGCCTCCGGGCACTTTATTGCATCTGCGCCCGGTAAGCTGAGAGGTAAGGAGTGCAAAGTGACGGAGCGTGTCCGTGCATTGTTTTGCCCTCCAACACTGTGCCCGCTAGGCTGAGACGTAAGGAGCAGAAAGAGACGGAGCATTTCGGGTTATATTTTGCCCTGCGACGCTACTTGCACGCTAGGCTGAGAGGTAAGGAGCGCAAAGTGACGGGGCGTCTCTGGGTGTTTTCTTACCCTACGACAATATGTGCCAGCTAGGCTGAGAGGTAAAGAATGTAAGATGACGGAGAGTCTCCTGGCGCTTTTTTGCCTTGCGACCCTCTTTGCCCGCTAGGCTGAGGGGTAAGAACGCAAAGTGACGGACCGCGTCTGGGCGCTTTTTTGCCTTCCGACACTCTTTGCCCACTCGGTTGCGAAATAAGGAGCGGAAAGAGACGGAGCGTCTCCCGGTAATTTTTTGCTCTCTGATACTTTGCGCCCGCTAGGCTGAGAGGTAAGAAACGGAAAGTCACAGAACGTCTCTGGGCGCTTTCATGCACTCCGATACTGTCTTCCGGCTAGGCTGAACGATAGGGAGCGAATAATGACAGCGTCTCCCAACACCTTTTTGCCCTCAGACACTCTGTACCCGCTACGCTGAGAAGTAAGGAGCACATAGTGACAGAGCGTCTCCAGGCACTTTTTTACTCTCCGACACTTTGTGCCCGCTAGGCTAAGAGGTAAGTAGTGCAAAGTGACGGAGCGTCTCCGGGCGCTTTTTTGACCTCCGACAGTCGGTGCACGCTAGGCTGAGTAACTAGGTACGGAGTGCAAAGTGAGAGAGCACCCACTGGCGCTTTTTTGCCTTCCAACGCTATGTGCCCGCTAGGCTGAGAGGTATGGAGCGCAAAGATACGGAACGTCTTTAGAAACTTTTTACCCTCCGACACTGTGTGCCCGCTAAGCTGAGAGTTAAGGAGCACAAAGCAACAGAGCGCCTCCGGCCGATTTTTTTACTCTCCGTCACTCTTCACCTGCTATGCTGAGAGGTAAGGAGTGCAAAGTAACGGAGCGTCTCCTGGCAAATTTTTGCCTTTTTGAGCTCTGTGCCCGCTAGGTTCATAGGTAATGAACTCAAAGTTACGGAGCGTTTTCGGGCACTCTCCTGCCATCCGACACTCTGTACCCGCTCTGCTGAGAGGTAAGGAGTGGAAACTGACGGAACTTCGTTGGACGGTTTTTTTTGTTTTGTTTTGTTTTCTAACACTCTGTGTCCGTTAGGCTAAGAAGGAAGGAGCGCAAAATGACAGAGCGCCTATAATGTTTTTTTTTGTCTTCCGACACTATGTGCCAGCTAGGCTGAGAGTTTAGGTGCGTAAGTGACGGAGTGTTTGCAAGTATTTCATTGCACTCCAACTTTTTTTCCCTGCTAGGCTGGTGAAGTAAGGAGCACAAAGTGACGGAGCGTTTCCCGACGATTTTTTACCACCTGGCATTTTTTGCCCGATATGCTGAGAGGTAAGGGGGGCATAGCGAAGTAGCATCTCCGGACACTTTTTTGCCCTTGGACACTATGTGCCAGCGAGGCTGAGTGGTAAAGAGCCGAAAGTGACAGAGTGTATCCGGAAACTTTTTTCACTTCGATATTCTGTGCCCGATAAGCTGAGATGTAAGGAGCGCAAAGTGAAGGAGCGTCACCGGGCGCTTTTTTTCCTCAGACACACTGTGCTCGTTAGGCTGAGAGGTAAGGAGCTCAATGTAACGGAACCTCTCTGGGCACTTTTTCACTCTCTAACACTCTGTGCCCTATAGGCTGACAGGTAAGGAGTGCAAACTAATGGAAGTTCTCCGGCGCTTTTTTGCCATTCGACACTCAGTGCTCGCTAAGCTGAGGAATAAGGAGAGCAAAGTGACTGAGCGTCTTATCGCTTTTTTGCCCTACGACACTCTGATTATGCTGGACTGGGAGGTATGGAACGCAAAGTGACAGCGCCTCCGGGCACTTTATTGCCTCTGCGCCCGGTAAGCTGAGAGGTAAGGAGCGCAAAGTGACGGAGCATGTCCGTGCATTGTTTTGCCCTCCGACACTGTGCCCGCTAGGCTGAGACGTAAGGAGCACAAAGAGACGGAGCATTTCGGGTTATATTTTGCCCTGCGACGCTACTTGCCCGCTGGGCTGAGACGTAAGGAGCACAAAGAGACGGAGCATTTCGGGTTATATTTTGCCCTGCGACGCTACTTGCCCGCTAGGCTGAGAGGTAAGGAGCGCAAAGTGACGGGGCGTCTCTGGGCGTTTTCTTATCCTACGACACTATGTGCCAGCTAGGCTGAGAGGTAAAGAATGTAAGATGACGGAGAGTCTCCTGGTGCTTTTTTGCCTTCCGACCCTCTTTGCCCGCTAGGCTGAGATGTAAGAACGCAAAGTGACGGACCGCGTCTGGGCGCTTTTTTGCCTTCCGACACTCTTTGCCCACTCGGTTGCGAGATAAGGAGCGGAAAGAGACGAAGCGTCTCCCGGTAATTTTTTGCTCTCTGATACTTTGCGCCCGCTAGGCTGAGAGGTAAGAAACGGAAAGTCACGGAACGTCTCTGGGCGCTTTCCTGCCCTCCGATACTCTCTTCCGGCTAGGCTGAACGATAGGGAGCGAATAATGACAGCGTCTCCCAACACCTTTTTGCCCTCAGACACTCTGTACCCGCTACGCTGAGAAGTAAGGAGCACATAGTGACAGAGCGTCTCCAGGCAATTTTTTACTCTCCGACACTTTGTGCCCGCTAGGCTAAGAGGTAAGTAGTGCAAAGTGACGGAGCGTCTCCGGGCGCTTTTTTGACCTCCGACAGTCGGTGCACGCTAGGCTGAGTAACTAGGTACGGAGTGCAAAGTGAGAGAGCGCCCACTGGCGCTTTTTTGCCTTCCAACGCTATGTGGTCGCTAGGCTGAGAGGTATGGAGCGCAAAGATACGGAACGTCTTTAGAAACTTTTCACCCTCCGACACTGTGTGCCCGCTAAGCTGAGAGGTAAGGAGCACAAAGCAACAGAGCGCCTCCGGCAGATATTTTTACTCTCCGTCACTCTTCACCTGCTATGTTGAGAGGTAAGGAGTGCAAAGTGACGGAGCGTCTCCTGGCAAATTTTTGCCTTTTTGAGCTCTGTGCCCGCTAGGTTCATAGGTAATGAGCTCAAAGTTACGGAGCGTTTTCGGGCACTCTCCTGCCATCCGACACTCTGTACCCGCTCTGCTGAGAGGTAAGGAGTGGAAGCTGACGGAACTTCGTCGGGCGGTTTTTTTTGTTTTGTTTTGTTTTCTAACACTCTGTGTCCGTTAGGCTAAGAAGGAAGGAGCGCAAAATGACAGAGCGCCTATAATGTTTTTTTTTGTCTTCCGACACTATGTGCCAGCTAGGCTGAGAGTTTAGGTGCGTAAGTGACGGAGTGTTTCCAAGTATTCCATTGCCCTCCAACTTTTTTTCCCTGCTAGGCTGGTGAAGTAAGGAGCACAAAGTGACGGAGCGTTTCCCGATGATTTTTTACCCCCTGACATTTTTTGCCCGCTATGCTGATAGGTAAGGGGGGCATAGCGAAGTAGCATCTCCGGACACTTTTTTGCCCTTGGACACTATGTGCCAGCGAGGCTGAGTGGTAAAGAGCCGAAAGTGACAGAGTGTATCCGGATACTTTTTTCACTTCGATATTCTGTGCCCGATAAGCTGAGATGTAAGGAGCGCAAAGTGAAGGAGCGTCACCGGGCGCTTTTTTTCCTCAGACACACTGTGCTCGTTAGGCTGAAAGGTAAGGAGCTCAATGTAACGGAACCTCTCTCGGCACTTTTTCACTCTCTGACACTCTGTGCCCTATAGGCTGACAGGTAAGGAGTGCAAACTGATGGAAGTTCTCCGGCGCTTTTTTGCCATTCGACACTCAGTGCTCGCTAAGCTGAGGAATAAGGAGAGCAAAGTGACTGAGCGTCTCATCGCTTTTTTGCCCTACGACACTCTGATTATGCTGGACTGGGAGGTTTGGAACGCAAAGTGACAGCGCCTCCGCGCACTTTATTGGCTCTGCGCCCGGTAAGCTGAGAGGTAAGGAGCGCAAAGTGACGGAGCGTGTCCGTGCATTGTTTTGCTCTCCGACACTGTGCCCGCTAGGCTGAGACGTAAGGAGCACAAAGAGACGGAGCATTTCGGGTTATATTTTGCCCTGCGACGCTACTTGCCCGCTAGGCTGAGACGTAAGGAGCACAAAGAGACGGAGCATTTCGGGTTATATTTTGCCCTGCGACGCTACTTGCCCGCTAGGCTGAGAGGTAAGGAGCGCAAAGTGACGGGGTGTATCTGGGCGTTTTCTTACCCTACGACACTATGTGCCAGCTAGGCTGAGAGGTAAAGAAAGTAAGATGGAGAGTCTCCTGGCGCTTTTTTGCCTTCCGACCCTCTTTGCCCGCTAGGCTGAGAGGTAAGAACGCAAAGTGACGGACCGCGTCTGGGCGCTTTTTTGCCTTCCGACACTCTTTGCCCACTCGGTTGCGAGATAAGGAGCGGAAAGAGACGGAGCGTCTCCCGGTAATTTTTTGCTTGCTCTCTGATACTTTGCGCCCGCTAGGCTGAGAGGTAAGAAACGGAAAGTCACGGAACGTCTCTGGGCGCTTTCCTGCCCTCCGATACTCTCTTCCGGCTAGGCTGAACGATAGGGAGCGAATAATGACAGCGTCTCCCAACACCTTTTTGCCCTCAGACACTCTGTACCCGCTTCGCTGAGAAGTAAGGAGCACATAGTGACAGAGTGTCTCCAGGCACTTTTTTACTCTCCGACACTTTGTGCCCGCTAGTCTAAGAGGTACGGAGTGCAAAGTGAGAGGGCGCCTACTGGCGCTTTTTTGCCTTCCAACGCTATGTGCCCGCTAGGCTGAGAGGTAAGGAGCGCAAAGATACGGAACGTCTCTAGACACTTTTTACCCTCCGACACTGTGTGCCCGCTAAGCTGAGAGGTAAGGAGCACAAAGCAACAGAGCGCCTCCGGCCGATATTTTTACTCTCCGTCACTCTTTGCCTGCTATGCTGAGCGGTAAGGAGTGCAAAGTGACGGAGCGTCTCCTGGCAAATTTTTGCCTTTATGAACTCTATGCCCGATAGATTCATAGGTAATGAGCTCAAAGTTACGGAGCGTTTTCGGACACTCTCCTGCCATCCGACACTCTGTACCCGCTATGCTGAGTTTTAAGGAGTGGAAACTGACGGAACTTCGTTGGGCGCTTTTTTTTTTTTTTTTGTCTTCTAACACTCTATGTCCGTTAGGCTGAGAATGAAGGAGCGCAAAATGACAGAGCGCCTATAATGGTTTTTTTTTGTCATCCGACACTATGTGCCCGCTAGGCTGGTGAAGTAAGGAGCACAAAGTGACGGAGCGTTTCCCGACGATTTTTTACTCCCTGACATTTTTTGCCT
The DNA here is from genome assembly GCF_036320965.1 of Panulirus ornatus. NCBI lineage: Eukaryota > Metazoa > Arthropoda > Malacostraca > Decapoda > Palinuridae > Panulirus > Panulirus ornatus. The sequence continues at coordinate 30,154,436 of NC_092227.1, read as the reverse complement.
GCTAGGCTGAGAGGTAAGGGGGGCATAGGGACGTAGCATTTCGGGACACTTTTTTGCCCTTGGACACTATGTGCAAGCGAGGCTGAGTGGTAAAGAGCCGAAAGTGACGGAGCGTATCCGGATACTTTTTTCACTTCGATATTCTATGCCCGCTGAGACGTAAGGAGCGCAAAGTGAAGGAGCGTCTCCGGGCGTTTTTTTTCCTCAGACACACTGTGCTCGTTAGGCTGAGAGGTAAGGAGCTCAATGTAACGGAACGTCTCTGGGCACTTTTTCACCCTCTGACACTCTGTGCCCGCTAGGCTGCCAGGTAAGGAGTGCAAACTGATGGAAGTTCTCCGGCGCTTTTTTGCAATTCGACACTCAGTGCTCGCTGAGCTGAGGAATAAGGAGAGCAAAGTGACTGAGACGTAAGGAGAGCAAAGAGACGGATCATTTCGGGTTATATTTTGCCCTGCGACACTCCTTGCCCGCTAGGCTGAGAGGTAAGGAGCGCAAAGTGACGGAGTGTGTCCGGGCACTTTTATGCCCTCCGACACTCCATGTCCGCTACTCTGAGGGATAAAAAGCGCAAATTGACTGAGCGTCTCCCGGTGCTTCTTTGCCCTCCGATATTCTGTGCCCGTTAGACTGAGAGATACATAGTGCAAAGTGAAGGAGCGTCTCCGACGCTTTTTTGCCTTCCAACCCTACTTTGTCGATGGAAAGTGTCCGGACATTTATTCAACCCACGAAACTGAGGTAAGGCTGAGAGGGAAGGAGTGCGAAGTGATGAAACATCTCCGAACGCTTTCTTGCCCTCCGACAGTCTGTGTACGATAGGCTGAGAGTTAAGGAGCGGAAAGTGATGGAGCGTCTACTGGAAATTTCTTGCCCTTTCATGCTTTGTGCTAGCTAAGCTGAGAGGTAAGGAGCGGAAAGTAACGGAACGTCTCTGGGCGCTTTTTTGCTCTCCGACATTCTGTGCCCTCTAGGCTGAACAATAAGTAGCGCAAAATGACTGCGCGTCTCTGGGCTCGTTTTTGCCCTAGGACACTCTGCGCCCGCTAGACTGAGAAGTAAGTAGCTCATAGTGACAGAGCGTCTTCAGGCACTTTTTTTACTCCGACACTGTGCCCGCTAGGCTGAGAGGTAAGGAGTGCAACGTGGCGGATCTTCTGAGGGCACTTTCTTGCCCACCGACAGTCGGTGCACGCTAGGCTGAGTACCTAGGTACGGAGTGCAAAGTGACAGAGCGACTACTTGCGCTTTTTTGCCTTCCAATACTATGTGCCCGCTAGGCTCAGAGGTAAGGAGTGCAAAGATACGGAGTATCTCCAGAGACTTTTTTACCCTCCGACACTCTGTGCCCTCTAGGCTGAGAGGTAAGGAGCACAAAGTGACGGAGCGCCCTTCGGCCGATTTTTTTGCCCTCCGTCACTCTTTGACTGCTAGGCTGAGAGGTATGGAGTGCAAAGTGACGAAGCGTCTCCTGGCAATTTCTTGCCCTTTTACGCTCTGTGCCCGCTAGGCTGAGAGGTAATGAGAGCAAAGTTACGGAGCGTTTTCGGGCACTCTTCTACCCTCCGACACTCTGTACCCGCTATGCTGAGAGGTAAGGAGTGGAAAGTGACGGAACGTCGTCGGGCCCCGTTTTTTTTTTTTTTTTTTTTTTTTTTTTTTTTGGCCTCCAACAGTCTGTGCCCGCTAGGGTGAAAGCGAAGCTGCGCAAAAATGACGGATCGCCTACATTCGCTTTTTTTGTCTTCCCACTCTATATGCCCTCTAGGCTGAGAGGTTAGGAGCGTAAAGTGACAGCGTTTCCGGGCATTTTCATGCCCTCTGACATTTTTTGCCCGCTAGGCTGAGAAGTAAGGAGCACAAAGAGACGGAGCTTTTCCATGCGATTTTTTGCTCTCCGACACTCTGTGCCCCCTAGGCTAGGAGGTAAGGGGCGCATAGGGACGGAGCATCTCCGGGTACGTTTTTTCCCTTCGTCACTATGTGCCAGCTAGGTTGAGTGTTAAAGAGCCAAAAGTGACGGAGCGTATCCGGACTCTTTTTTACCCTCCGATATTCTGTGCCCGCTAGGCCGAGAGATAAGGAGCTGAAAGTGAAGGAGCGTCTCCAGGCGCGTTTTTGTCCTCAGACACACTGTGCTCCTTAGGCTGAGAGGTAAGGAGTGCAATGTGACGGAACGTCTCTGCGCACTTTCTTACCCTCCGACACTCTGTGCCCGCTAGGCTGAGAGGTAAGGAGTGCAAACTTATGGAAGGTCTCCGGGCACTTTTTTGCCCTCCGACACTCAGTGCTCCCTAAGCTAAGGGATAAGAAGAGCAAAGTGACTGAGCGTCTCTCAGCGTTTTTTTGCCCTCCGATGGAGGGCAAAAAAAAAAGTGCACCTACGGGCACTTTATTGTCTCTGTGCCCGTTAGGCTGAGAGGTAAGGAGTGCAAAGTGACGGAGCGTCTCCGGGCATTTTTTTGCCCTCTGACACTTTTTGCCCGCTAAGCTTAAAAGTAAGGAGTGCAAAGTGATGGAACGTCTCAAACATTTTTTTCCCTCCGACATTTTGTTCCCACTACGCTGAGAGGTAATAAACGCAAAGTAACGTAGCGACACCGGACGCTTTTTGGCCCTCCGACACCTTATGCCTTGTAGGCTGAGAGTGAGGGAGAGTCTCCGGCACTTTTCTGCCCTCCGACACTCTGTGCCTGATAGGCTGAGATAAGGAGAGCAAAGTGACGGAGCGTCTCTGAGCACTCTTTGGCTCTAAGGCATTCTGTGCCCGCTAGGCTGAGAGGTAAGGTTCGCAAAGTGACGAAGCGCATCCGGACGCTTTTTTCCCCTCCGACACTCTATGCCCGCTAGGCTGAGCGATAAGGAGCGCAAAGTGACGGAGCGTCTCCGGTTGCTTTTTGGCCCTCCGACACTTTGTGCGCAGTAGTCTGAAAGGTAAGTAACACAAAGTGACGGAGCGTCCCTGGGCACTTTTTTGCAGTCCTACACCCCGTACTCTCTACGCTGAGAAGTAAGGAGCGCAAAGTGACGGAGCATTTCTGGGCACTTTTTGAACCTAAAGCTCTCTGTGCCCGCTAGGGTGCGAGGTAAGGTTCGCAAAGTGACGAAGTGCATCCTGGCTCTTTTTTGCCCTACTACACTCTTTGCCCGCTAGGTTGAACGATAAGGAGCGCAAAGCGAATGAGCGTCTCCCGGCGCTCTTTTGCCCTCAAACATTCTTTGCCCGCTAGACTGAGAGGTAAGAAGTGCATAGTTACAATGCGTCTCTTAGCAATTTTTTTATCCTCTGACATTCTGAGCCCGCTAGGCTTAGAGGCAAGGAGTGCAAAGTGACGGAGCGTCTCCGGACGCTTCTTGATCCTCCGTCAGTCTGTGCACGATAGATTAAGCACCTAGGTAAGGATTGCAAAGTGACAGAACGCTTACTTGCGCTTTTTTTTTACTTCCGACACTATGTGCCCGCTAGGCTGAGAGGTAAGGAGCGCAAAGTCACGGAGCGTCTCCGAACACTTTTTTATCCTCCGACACTCTGTGCCCTCTAGGCTGAGAGGAAAGGAGCGCAAAGTGACAGAGCGCCTCTGGGCGATTTTTTCCCCTCCGACACTCTTTGTGAACTGAGTGTCCGGGCAATTTTTTTGGTCTCCATCACTCTTTGCCCGCTAGGCGGAGATGTAAGGAATGAAAAGTGATGGAGCGTCTCCTGGCAATTTTTTGCTCTGTGCCCGCTAGGCTGAGAGGTAATGAGACCAAATTACGGAGCGTTTTTTTGCACTTTTCTACTCTCCGATACTCTGTGCCCTGCGACACTGTGTTCCCTAGGCTGATAGGTAAGGAGCGCAAAATGACGGAGGCATCCCGGCGTATTTTCCACTCAAACGCTCATTGCCCGTTAGGCTGAGAGGTTAGAAGTGCAAAGTGACGTAGTGTCTCTGGGCACTTTTTGGCCCTGCGACACTCTGTGCCCGTTACGATGAGAGGGAAAGACCACAAAGTGACGAAACGTCTCCCAGAACTTCTTTGCCCTCCGACACTGTTTACCCGCTAAGCTTAGAAGTAAGGAGTGGAAAGTGATGGAACATCTCTAAAAGGTTTTTTTTTGCCCTGAGACACTTTGTTCCCACTAGGCTGAGAGGTAATAAACGCAAAGTAACGGAACGACCCCTGGCGCATTTTGGCCCCCGACTCTGTGCCTGATAGGGTGAGAGATAAGGAGCGCAAATTGAAGGAGAGTCTTCTGCACTTTTTTGCCCTCCGACATTCTGTGCCTGATAGGCTGAGAGATAATGAGCGCAAAGGGGACGTAGTGTCTCCGGGTGCTTTTTTTCCCTTCGACATTCAGTACCCACTAAGATGAAGGATAAGGTGGGCAAAGTGACTGAGCGTCTACAGGCGCTTTTTTGCCCTTCACACACTCTCTGCCCGCTAGACTGAGAGGTAAGGAGCGCATAGTGACAAAGGGTCTCCGGGCACTTTTATACACTCCGACACTCTGTGCCCGCTAGGCTGAGAGGAAAGGAGTGCAAAGTGACGGAGCGTCTCCTTGCACTTTTTGGCCCTCCGACAGCCTGTGCATGCTAGTCTGAGTACTTAGGTACGGAGTAGAAAGTAACGGAGCGCCTACTGGCGCTTTTTTGAGTTCCGACACCATGTGCCCGCTATTCTGAAAGATAAAGAGTACAAAGTCACGGAGCGTTTTCTGGCACTTGTTTACCCTCCGCCACTCTTACGGAACGTAGTCGGGCGCTTTTTTGTCCTCCGACACTCTCTGCCCCCTAGGATGAGAGGTAATAAGCGCAAAATAACGGAGCGTCTCCGGACACTTTTTTACACTCCGACATTCTGTGCCCACTAGGCTGAGAGGTAGGGAGTGCAAAGCGAGGGAACGGGTCCGGACGTTTTTTTGCCCTCCGACACTTTGTTCCCACTAGGCTGAGAGGTAATCAGCGCAAAGTAACGGAGAGTCTCTGTGTGCTTTATTTCCCTTCGACACTCTTTGCCGGCTAAGCTGAAAGATCCGGAGTGCAAAGTGACGGAGCGTCTCCGGATACTTTTTTACCCTCCGACAATCTGTGCCCGCTAGGCCGAGAGGTAAGGAGTGCAAAGTGACGGAACATCTCCCGGCGCTTTTTCGCCCTCCGACATTCCGTGCCCGCTAGGCTGAGAGGTAAGGAAAGCATTATGACGGAGCGTCTCCGGGCACTTTTTTTGCCCTCCGACACTCAAAGCCCACTAGGCTGAGAGGTAAGGAGCAAAAAGTAAGGGAGCGTCTCAAGGAATTTTTTGCCCTCCGACACTCTGTGCCTGATAGAAGATAAGGAGCAAAGTGACAGAGCGTGTCCGTGAGCTCTTTTGCCCTCCTACACTGTGCTCGTTAGGCTGAGAGGTAAGGAACACAAAATGACGGAGGTATCCAGGCGCTTTTTTGCCCTCCGACACTCATTGCCCGTTAGGCTGGGAGGTTAGGAGTGCAAAGTGACGGAACATCTGCCAGCGCTTTTTCGCCCTCCCACACTCTTTGCTCGCTAGGCTGAGAGGTTAGGATTGCAAAGTGACGGAGCGTCTCCCAGAGCTCTTTTGCCCTTCGACGCTGTTTGCCCGCTAAGCTTACAAGTAAGGATTGCAAAGTAATGGAACTTCTCAAATGTTTTTTTTTTTTTTTTCCCTCCGACACTTTGCTCCCACTAGGCTGAGAGGTAATAAGCGCAAAGTAACGGAGCGACATCGGGCGCTTTTTGGCATTCCGACACTTTCTGCTTAATAGGCTGAGAGATAAGGAACGCAAAGTGACGGAGAGTCTCCTGCACTTTTTTGCCCTCCGACACTCTGTGCCTAATACGCTGAGAGATAAGGAGCGCAAAGTGACGTAGTGTCTCCGGGTGCTTTTTTGCCCTCCGACATTCTGTGCCGGCTAATCTGAAGGATAAGGAGGGCAAAGTGACTGATCGTCTCCAGGCGCTTTTTTGCCCTTCAGACACTCTGTGCCCGCTAGACTGAGAGGTAAGGAGCGCATAGTGACAGAGCGTCTCCGGGCACTTTTTTACCCTCGGACACTCTGTGCCCGCTAGGCTGAGAGGTTAGGAGTGGAAAGTGACGGAGCGTCCCCTGGCGATTTTTGGCCCTCCGAGAGCCTGTGCACGCTTGGCTGAGTACTTAAGTATGGAGTAGAAAGTAACGGGGCGCCTACTGGCGCTTTTTTGCCTTCCGACACAATGTGCCCGCTAGGCTGAGAGGTAAGGAGTGCAAAGTCACGGAGCGTCTTCTGGCAATTTTTTGGCCTCTAACGCTCTGTGCCCGCTATAATGAGAGGTAATGAGCGCAAAGTCACGGAGCGTTTTCTGGCACTTTTTTTACCCTCCGCCACTCTCTGCCCGCTAGGCTGAGAGGTAAGGAGTGGAAACTGACAGAACGTCGTCGGGTGGTTTTTTGTCCTCGGACACTCTGTGCCCCCTAGGCTGAGAGGTAATAAGCGCAAAGTAATGGAGCGTCTCCGGACATTTTTTTACACTCCGACACTCTGTGCCCTCTAGGCTGAGAGGAATGGAGTGCAAAGTGACGGAGAGTCTCCTTGGCTTTTTGGCCCTCCGACAGCCTGTGCACGCTAGGCTGAGTACTTAGGTACGGAGTAGAAAGTAACGGAGCGCCTACTGCCGCTTTTTTGAGTTCCGACACCATGTGCCCGCTTTTCTGAAAGACACGGAGTGCAAAGTCGCAGAGCGTTTTCTGGCAGTTTTTTTACCCTCCGCCACTCTGAAGGAACGTCGACGGGTGCTTTTTTGTCGTCCGACACTCTCTACCCCCTAGGATGAGAGGTAATAAGCGCAAAATAATCGAGCGTCCGGACACTTTATTACACTACGACATTCTGTGTCCACTAGGCTGACAGGTAGGGAGTGCAAAGCGAGGGAACGGGTCCGGTCGTTTTTTTACCCTCCGACACTTTGTTCCCACTAGGCTGAGAGGTAATAAGCGCAAAGTAACGGTGCGCCTCTGGATGTTTTATTTCCGCTTGACACTCATTGCTGGCTAAGCTGAGAGATCCGTAGTGCAAAGTGACGGAGCGTCTCCGGATACTTTTTTACCCTTCGACAATCTGTGCCCCCTAGCCGAAAGGTATGGAGTGCAAAGTGACGGAACATCTCCCGGCGCTTTTTCTCCCCCCGACATTCCGTGCCCGCTAGGCTGAGAGGTAAGGAACGCAAAATGACGGAGCGTCGGCGGAAACCTTTTTGCCCTCAGACTCTCTGTGCCCGCTAGGCTAAGAGGTAAGGAGCCCAAAGTGAGGGAGCGTCTCCGGGCACTTTTTTGCCCTCCGAATCTGTGCCTGATAGGAGAAGATTAGGAGAGCTAAGTGACGGAGCGTGTCCTGGAGCTACTTTGCCCTCCGACACTGTCCTCGCTCGGTTGAGAGGTAAGGAGTGCAAAGTGATGGAGCGTCTACTTGCACTTTTTGGCCCTTCGACAGCCTGTGCATGCTAGGATAAGTACTTAGGTACAGAGTAGAAAGTAACGGATCGCCTACTTGCACTTTTTTGAGTTCCGACACCATGTGCCGGCTATTTTGAAAGATAAAGAGTACAAAGTCACGGAACGTTTTCTGCCACTTGTTTACCCTCCGCCACTCTTACGGAACGTAGTCGGGCGCTTTTTTGTCCTCCGACACTCTCTGCCCACTAGGATGAGAGGTAATAAATGCAAAATAACGGAGCGTCTCCGGACACTTTTTTACACTCCGACATTCTGTGCCCACTAGGCTGACAGGTAGGGAGTGCAAAGCGAGGAAACGGGTCCGGACGCGTTTTTGCCCTCCGACACTTTGTTCCCACTAGGCTGAGAGGTAATCAGCGCAAAGTAACGGAGAGTCTCTGTGTGCTTTATTTCCCTTCGACACTCTTTTCCGGCTAAGCTGAAAGATCCGGAGTGCAAAGTGACGGAGCGTCTCCGGATACTTTTTAACCTTCGACAATCTGTGCCCCCTAGGCCGAAAGGTAAGGAGTGCAAAGTGACGGAACATCTCCCGGCGCTTTTTCGCCCTCCGACATTCCGTGCCCGCTAGGCTGAGAGGTAAGGAACGCAAAATGACGGAGCGTCTCCGGGCACTTTTTTGCCCTCAGACTCTCTGTGCCCGCTAGGCTGAGAGGTAAGGAGCCCAAAGTGAGGGAGCGTCTCCAGGCACTTTTTTGCCCTCCGACACTCTGTGCCTGATAGGAGAAGATTAGGAGAGCAAAGTGACGGAGCGTGTCCTGGAGCTCTTTTGCCCTCCGACACTGTCCTCGCTCGGCTGAGAGGTAAGGAACGCAAAATGACGGAGACATCCAGGCGCTTTTTTGCCCTCCGACACTCTTTGCCCGATAGGCTGAGAGGTTACAAGTGCAAAGTGACGGAACATCTTCCAGCTCTTTTTCGCCCACCCAAAGTCTTTGCTCGCTAGGCTGAGAGGTTAGCATTGCAAAGTGACAGAGCGTGTCTGGTCACTTTTTTGGCCCTGCGCATTGTGCCCGTTAGGCTGAGACGTAAAGATCGCAGTGACGGAGCTTCTCCCAGAGCTTTTTTGCCCTCCGACACCGTTTGCCCGCTAAGTATAGAAGTAAGGATTGCAAAGTAATGGAACTTCTCAAAAGTTTTTTTTTGCCCCTCCGACATTTTGCTCCCACTAGGCTGAGATGTAATAAGCGCAAAGTAACGGAGCGACTCCAGGCGCTTTTTTTCCTCCCACACTCTGTGCCTAATAGGCTGAGAGATAAGGAGTGCAAAATGATTTGTGTCTCCGGGTGCTTTTTTGCCCTCCGACATTCTGTGCTGGCCAATCTGAAGGATAAGGGGCAAAGTGACTGATCGTCTCTAGGAGCTTTTTTGCCCTTCAGACACTCTGTGCCCGCTAGACTGAGAGGTAAGGAGCGCATAGTGACGGAGCGTCTCCGGGCACTTTTCTACTCTCGGACACTCTATACCCGCTGGGCTGAGAGGTGAGGAGTGCAAAGTGACGGAGCGTCTACTGGCGATTTTTGGCCCTCCGAGAGCCTGTCCACGCTTTGCTGAGTACTTAGGTATTTAGTAGAAAGTAACGGAGCGCCTGCTCGTGCTTTTTTGCCTTCCGACACCATGTGCCCGCTAGGCTGAGAGGTAAGGAGTGCAAAGTCACGGAGCGTCTTCTGGCAATTTTTTGCCCTCTGGCGATCTGTGTCCGCTATTCTGAGAGGTAATGAGCGCAAAGCCACGCAGCGTTTTCTGGCACTTTTTTACCCTCCGCCACTCTATGCCCGTTAGGCTGAGATGTAAGGAGTGGAAAGTCGTGGAACGTCTCCTGGCAATGTTCTGGTCGCAGACGCTCTGTGCTCGCCATTCTGAGACGTAATGAGGGCAAAGTCTCGGAGTGTCTTCTGGTACTTTTTTACCCTGCGCCACTCTGTGCCCGTTAGGCTGCGAGGTAAGGAGTGCAAAGTGACGGAGAGTCTCCTTGCACTTTTTGGCCCTCCGACAGCCTGTGCATGCTAGGCTGAGTACTAAGGTACAGAGTAGAAAGTAACGAAGCGCATACTGGCACTTTTTTGGGTTACGACACCATGCGCCCGCTATTCTGAAAGATAAAGAGTACAAAGAAACGGAGCGTTTTCTGGCACTTGTTTACCCTCCGCCACTCTTACGGAACGTAGTCGGGCGCTTTTTTCACTAGGATGAGAGGTAATAAGCGGAAAATAACTGAGCGTCCGGACACTTTATTACACTCCGACATTCTGTGCTAACTATTCTGACAGGTAGGGAGTGCAAAGCGAGGGAGTAAGTCCGGTCGTTTTTTTTTTCCCTCCAACACTTTCTTCCCACTATGTTGAGAGGTAATAAGCGCAAAGTAACGGTGCGTCTCTGTGTGTTTTATTTCCCTTCGACACTCTTTGCCGGCTAGGCTGAGAGATCCGGAGTGCAAAGTGACGGAGCGTGTCCGGATACTTTTTTACGCTTCAACAATATGTGCCCCCTAGGCCGAAAGGTAAGGAGTGCAAAGTGACGGAACATCTCCCGACGCTTTTTCGCCCTCCGACATTACGTGGCCGCTGGCTGAGAGGTAAGGAACGCAAAATGACGGAGCGTCTCCGGGCACTTTTTTGCCCTCATACTCTCTGTGCCCGCTAGGCTGAGAGGTAAGGAGCCCAAAGTGAGGTAGCGTCTCCAATCACTTTTCTGCCCTCTGACACTCTGTGCCTGATAGGAGAAGATTAGGAGAGCTAAGTGACGGAGCGTGTCCTGGATCTCCTTTGCCCTACGACACTATCCTCGCTCGGCTGAGAGGTAAGGAACGCAAAATGACGGAGACATCCAGTCGCTATTTTGCCCTCCGACACTCTTTCCCCGTTAGGCTGAGAGGTTAGAAGTGCAAAGTGATGGAACATCTCCCAGCGCTTTTTCGCCCCCCCACAGTCTTTGCTCGCTAGGCTGAGAGGTTCGGATTGCAAAGTGACGGAGCGTGTCTGGGCACTTTTTTGGCCCTGCGACACTCTGTGCCCGTTAGTCTGAGAGGTAAAGATGGCAAAGTGACGGAGCGTCTCCCACAGCTTTTTTGCCCTCCGATACCGTTTGCCCGCCAAGCTTATAAGTAAGGATTGCAAAGTGATGGAACTTCTCAAAAGTTTTTTTTCCCCTCCGACATTTTGCTCCCACTAGGCTGAGAGGTAATAAGCGCAAAGTAACGGAGCGACTCCGGGCGCTTTTTGGCCCTCCGGCACTTTGTGCCTGACAGGCTGAGAGATAAGGAAAGCAAAGTGACGGAGAGTCTCCCGCACTTTTTGCCCTCCCACACTCTGTGCCTACTAGGCTGAGAGATAAGAAGTGCAAAGTGACGTAGTGTCTCCGGGTGCTTTTTTCCCCTCAGACATTCTGCGTCGGCTAATCTGAAGGATAAGGAGGGCAAAGTGATTGATCGTCTCCAGGCGCTTTTTTTACCCTTCAGACACTCTGTGCCCGCTAGACTGAGAGGTAAGGAGCGAATAGTGACAGAGCGTCTACGGGCACTTTTTTACCCTCGGACACTCTATGCCCGCTAGGCTGAATGGTGAGGAGTGCAAAGTGACGGAGCGTCTCATGGAGACTTTTGGCCCTCCGAAAGCCTGTGCACGCTTGGCTGAATACTTAGGTATGGAGTAGAAAGTAACGGAGTGCCTACTGGCGCTTTTTTGCCTTCCGACACCATGTGCCCATTAGGCTGAGAGGTAAGGAGTGCAAAGTCACGTATCGTCTTTTGGCAATTTTTGGCTTCTGACGCTCTGTGCCCGCTATTCTGAGAGATAATGAGCGCAAAGCCACGTAGCGTTCTCTGGCACTTTTTTACCCTCCGGTACTCTATACCCGTTAGGCTGAGAGGTAAGGAGTGGAAAGTCGTGGAACGTCTCCTGGCAATTTTCTGGCCGCAGACGCTCTGTGCTCGCTATTCTGAGAGGTAATGAGCGCAAAGTCACGGAGTGTCTTCTGGTACTTTTTTACCCTCCGCCACTCTGTGCCCGTTAGGCTGAGAGGTAAGGAGTGCAAAGTGACGGAGCGTCTCCATTCACTTTTTGGCCCTCCGACAGCCTGTGCATGCTAGGCTGAGTACTTAGGTACAGAGTAGAAAGTAACGGAGCGCCTACTTGCACTTTTTTGAGTTCCGACACCATGTGCCCGCTATTCTGAAAGATAAAGAGTATAAAGTCAATGAGCTTTTTCTGGCTCTTGTTTACCCTCTGCCACTCTTACGGAACGTAGTCGGGCGCTTTTTTGTCCTCCGACACTCTCTGCCCCCTAGGATGAGAGGTAATAAGCGCAAAATAACGGAGCTTCTCCGGACACTTTTTTTACACTCCGACATTCTGTGCCCACTAGGCTGAGAGGTAGGGAGTGCAAAGCGAGGAAACGGGTACGGATCGCGTTTTTGCCCTCCGACACTTTCTTCCTATTAGGCTGAGAGGTAATCAGCGAAAAGTAACGGTGAGTCTCTGTGTGCTTTATTTCACTTCGACACTGCCGGCTAAGCTGAAAGATCCGGACTGCAAAGTGACGGAGCGTCTCCCGATACCTTTTTACCCTCCGACAATCTGTGCCCGCTAGGCCGAGAGGTAAGGAGTGCAAAGTGACGGAACATCTTCCGGCGCTTTTTCGCCCTCCGACATTCCGTTCCCGCTAGGCTGAGCGGTAAGGAACGCAATATGACCGAGCGTCTCCAGGCACTTTTTTGCCCTCCGACTCTCTAAGCCCACTAGGCTGAGAGGTAAGAAGCCCAAAGTGAGGGAGCGTCTCCAGGAATTTTTTGCCCTCCGACACTCTGTGCCTGATAGGAGAAGATAAGGAGCGCAAAGTGACAGAGCGTGTCCGTGAGCTCTTTTGCCCTCCGACACTGTGCTCGCTAGGCTGAGAGGTAAGGAACGCAAAATGACGGAGACATCCAGGCGCTTTTTTGCCCTCCGACACCCATTGCCCGTTAGGCTGGGAGGTTAGGAGTGCAAAGTGACGGAACATCTGACAGCGCTTTTTTGCCCTCCGACACCCATTGCCCGTTAGGCTGGGAGGTTTGGAGTGCAAAGTGACGGAACATCTGACAGCGCTTTTTTGCCCTCTCACACTCTTTGCTCGCTAGGCTGAGAGGTTATGAAAGCAAAGTGACGGAGCGTCTCCGGGCACTTTTTAGCCCTGCGACACTCTGTGCCCGTTAGGTTGAGAGGTAAAGATCGCAAAGTGACGGAGCGTCTCCCAGAGCTCTTTTGCCCTTCAACGCTGTTTGCCCGCTAAGCTTACAAGTAAGGATTGCAAAGTAATGGAACTTCTAAAACGTTTTTTTTTTTTTTCCCTCCGACACTTTCCTCCCACTAGGCTGAGAGGTAATAAGCGCAAAGTAACGGAGCGACATCGGGCGCTTTTTGGCATTCCGACACTTTCTGCTTAATAGGCTGAGAGATAAGGAACGCAAAGTGACGGAGAGTCTCCCGCTCTTTTTTGCCCTCCGACACTCTGTACCTAATAGGCTGAGAGATAAGGAGCGCAAAGTGACGTAGTGTCTCCGGGTGTTTTTTTGCCCTCAGACATTCTGTGCCGGCTAATCTGAAGGATAAGGAGGGCAAAGTGACTGATCGTCTCCAGGCGCTTTTTTCCCCTTCAGACACTGTGCCCGCTAGACTGAAAGGTAAGGAGCGCATAGTGACTGAGCGTCTCCAGGCACTTTTTAACCCTCGGATACTCTGTGCCCGCTAAGCTGAGAGGTTAGGAGTGGAAAGTGACGGAGTGTCTCCTGGCGATTGTTGGCCCTCCGAGAGCCTGTGCACGCTTGACTGAGTACTTAAGTATGGAGTAGAAACTAACGGGGCGCCTACTGGCGCTTTTTTGCCTTCCAACACAATGTACCGTCTAGGAAGAGGTAAGGAGTACAAAGTCACAGAGCGTCTTCTGGCAATTTTTTGGCCTCTAACGCTCTGTGCCCGCTATTCTGAGAGGTAATGAGCGCAAGCCACGCAGCGTTTTCTGGCACTTTTTTACCCTCCGCCACTCTATGCCCTTTAGGCTGAGAGGTAAGGAGTGGAAAGTCGTGGAACGTCTCCTGGCAATTTTCTGGCCGCAGACGCTCTGTGCCCGCTATTCTGAGAGGTAATGAGCGCAAAGTCATGGAGTGTCTTCTGGTACTTTTTTACCCTCCGCCACTCTGTGCCCGTATGGCTGAGAGGTAAGGAGTGCAAAGTGACGGAGCGTCTCCTTGCCCTTTTTGGCAATCCGACAGCCTGTGCATACTAGGCTGAGTACTTAGGTACAGAGTAGAAACTAACGGATCGCCGACTGGCACGTTTTTGAGTTCCGACACCATGTGCCCGCTATTCTGAAAGATAAAGAGTACAAAGTCACGGATCGTTTTCTGGCACTTGTTTACCCTCCGCCACTCTTACGGAACGTAGTCGGGCGCTTTTTTATCCTCCGACACTCTCTGCCCCCTAGGATGAGAGGTAATAAGCGTAAAATAACGGAGCGTCTCCGGACTCTTTTTTTACACTACGACATTCTGTGCCCACTAGGCTGAGAGGTAGTGAGTGCAAAGCGAGGAAATGGTTCCGGACGCGTTTTTGCCCTCCGACACTTTGTTCCCACTAGGCTGAGAGGTAATCAGCGCAAAGTAACGGAGAGTCTCTGTGTGCTTTATTTCCCTTCCACACTCTTTGCCGGCTAAGCTGAAAGATCCGGAGTGCAAAGTGACGGAGCGTCTCCGGATGCTTTTTAACCCTCGGACAATCTGTGCCCGCTAGGCCGAGAGGTAAGGAGTGCAAATAGACGGAGCATCTCCCGGCGCTTTTTCGCCCTCCGACATTTCGTGCCCGCTAGGCTGAGAGGTAAGGAACCCAATATGACGGAGCGTCTCCGGGCATTCTGTTGCCCTCCGACTCTCTAAGCCCACTAGGCTTAGAGGTAAGAAGCCCAAAGTGTGGGAGCGTCTCCAGGAATTTTTTGCTCTCCGACACTCTGTGCCTGCTAGGAGAAGATAAGGAGCGCAAAGTAACAGAGCGTGTCCGTGAGCTCTTTTGCCCTCCGACACTGTCCTCGAACGGCTGAGAGGTAAGGAGCGCAAAATGACGAAGACATCCAGGCGCTTTTTTGCCCTCCGACACTCTTTGCCCGATAGGCTGAGAGGTTACAAGTGCAAAGTGACGTAACATCTCCCAGCGCTTTTTCGCCCCACAACAGTCTTTGCTTGCTAGGCTGAGGTATTCGGATTGTAAAGTGACGGAGCGTCTCTGGGCACTTTTTTGGCCCTGCAACACTCTGTGCCCGTTAGGCTGAGAGGTAAAGATCGCAAAGTGACGGAGCGTCTCCCAGAGCTTTTTTCCGCTTCGACACCGTTTGCCCGCTAAGCATAGAAGTAAGGATTGCAAAATGAGGAACTTCTCGTTTTTTTTTCCCACTCTTGCCCCTAGCTAGAGGTAATAAGCGCAAAGTAACGGAGCGCTCCGGCCTTTTTGCCTCCGACATTTGTGCCATAGGCTGAAGTAAGGAACGCAAAGTGACGGAGAGTCTCCTGCCTTTTGCCCTCCCATCTGTGCCTACAGCTGAGTAGGAGGCAAAGTGACGAGGCTCCGGGCTTTTTTGCCCTCGACATCTGTGCCCTAGCTGAGAGGTAAGGAGGCAAAGTGAAAGACTCTCCAGGGCTTTTTTGCCTTCGACACTTGTGCCCGCTAGGCTGAGAGTGTAGGTGAAAGTGACGGAGCGTCTCCTGGCGATTTTTGGCCCTCCGAAGCCTGTGCCCGCTTGGCTGAGACTAGTAAGGAGTGAAAGTAACGGAGCGCTACTGCGCTTTTTTGCCTTATGTGCCCGCTAGGCTGATAGGTAAGGAGCGCAAAGTCACGTAGCGTTCCCAAACACTTTTTTACCCTTCGACACTCTGTACCCGCTAGGCTGAGAGGAAAGGAGCGCAAAGTGACGGATCGCCTCCGGGCGCTTCTTTCTTCTCCGACACTCTGCCCGCAAGGCTGAGAAGTAAGGGGCGCAAAGTGAACGGAGCGCCTCCGGGCAATCTTTTTGCTCTCCATTACTCTTTGCCCGCTAGGCTGAGTGGTAATGAATGCAAAGTGATGGGGCGTCTCCGGGAAATTTTTGGCCCTCTGACGCTCGGTGCCCGCTAGGCTGAGAGGTAATGAGAGCAAAATTATGGAGCGTTTTCTTGCACTTTTATATCCTCTGGCACTCTGTGCCCGCTAGGCTGAGTGGTAAGGAGTGGAAACTGACGGAACGTCGTCGGGTAATTATTTGTCCTCCTACACTCTCTGCCCCCTAGGCTGAGAGTTAAGGAGCGCTAAATGACGGAGCGCCAACGTGCGCTTCTTTGCCCTCCGACACTATGTGCCCGCTAGGCTGAGAGGTTAGGAGGGTAAAGTGACGGAGCGTCTCCGGGCATATTCTTGCCCTCCGGAACTCTGTGCCCGCTAGGCTGAGAGGTAATGAGCACAAAGTGACGGAGCGCCACCAGGCGATTTTTTGTCCTCTGACACTCTGTGCCCGGTAGGCTACGAGGTAAGGGGCGCAAAGTGGCCAAGCGTCTTCGGGCACCTTTTTGCTCTCCGACACTCTGTGCCCGCTAGGCTGAGAGGTAAGGATTGCAAAGTGACGGAGTGTCTCCGGGGACCTTCTTGCCCTACGACATTCTGTGCTAGCTAGCCTTAGAGATCAGGAGTGCAAAAAGTGACGGAGCGTCTGAGGACGCTTTTTTGCCCTCCGACACTCTCTTCCCGCTAGGGGAAGACGTAAGGAACGGAAAGTGACGGAGCGCCTCCGGGCGCTTTTTTGTAATCAGAAACTCTTGGTCTGGTAGGCTGAGAGGCAACGAGCTCAAAGTGACGGAGCGTCTCCGGGCACTTTTTTCCCTCCCGACACTCTATGCCTGATAGGAGAAGATAATGAGCGCAAAGTGACGGACCCTGTCTGGGAGCTCTTTTGCCCTCCGACACTGTGCTCGCTAGGCTAAGAGGTAAGTAGCGCAAAGTGACGGAGGCATCCGGGCGCTTTTTCGCCCTCCCACACTCTTTGCTCGCTAGGCTGACAGGTTAGGAGTGCAAAGTGACGGAGCGTCTTTAGGCACTTTTTGGCTCTGCGACGCTCTGTGCCCGTTACGCTGAGAGGTAAAGGTCGCAAAGTGACGGAGCGTCTTCCAGAGCGTTTTTGCCCTCCGACACTGTTTGTCCGTTAAGCTTAGAAGTAAGGAGTGCAAAGTGATGGAACGTCTCAAACGTTTCTTTTTTTTCGCCCTCCGACATTTTGTTCCCACTTGGCTGAGAGGTAATAAGCGTAAAGCAACGGAGCGTCTCTGGGTGCTTTATTTCCCTTCGACACTCTTTGCTCGCTAGGCTGAGAGATCCGGAGTGCAAAGTGACGGAGCGTCTCCAGATACTTTCTTACCCTCCGACAATCTGTGCCCGCTAGGCTGAGAAGTAAGGAGTCCAAAGTGACGAAACATCTCCCGGCGCTTTTTCGCCCTCCGACATTCTGTGCCCGCTAGGCTGAGAGGTAAGGAACGCAGAATGACGAAGCGTCTTGGGCACTTTTTTTCCCTCCGACACTCTTTGCCCGCTAGGCTAAGAGGTAAGGAGCGCAAAGTGACGGAGCGTCTCCAGGCACTTTTTTGCCCTCCGACACTCTGTGCCTGATAGAAGATAAGGAGCGCAAAGTAACGGAGCGTGTCCGGGAGCTCTTTTGAACCTTTGACACTGTGCTCGCTAGGCTGAGAGGTATGATGCGCAAAATAACGGAGGCATCCGGGCGCTTTTTTGCCCTCCGACAATTTGTGCACGCTAGGCTGAGAGATATGGAGCGCAAAGTGACGGAGCGTTTCCGGGCACTTTTTTGCCCTCCGAAACTCTGTACCCGCTAGGCTGAGAGGTAAGGATTGCAAAGTGACTGAGCGTCTCTGGGTGCTTTTTGGCCCTGCGACACTGTGCCCGTTAGGCTGAGAGGTAAAAATCGCAAAGTGACGGAGCGTGTCCCAGAGCTTTTTTGCCCTCCGACACTCTTTGCCCGCTAAGCTTAGAAGTAAGGAACGCAAAGTGATGGAACGTTTCCGAACGTTTTTTTGCCCTCCGACACTTTGTTCCCGCTGGGCTGACAGGTAATAAGAGCAAAGTAACGGAGTGACTCCAGGCGCTTTTTGGACCTCCGACACTTTGTGCCCAGTAGACTGAAAGTTAAGGAACGCAAAGTGACGTAGCTTCTCCGGGTACTTTTTTCCCTCCGACACTCTATGCCCGCTAGGCTGGGATGTAAGGAGCACACATTAACGGAGCACATCTGGGCACTCTTTGACCCTAAGACAATCTGTGTCCGCTAGGCTGCGAGGTAAGGAGCAGAAAGTGACCTACCGCCTCTGGGCGCTTTTTACCCCTCCGACAATCTTTCCCGCTAGGCTGAGAGGTTAGGAGCAAAAAGTGACGGAGCGCCTCCGGGCGATTTTTTTTGCCCTCCGACTCTCTTTGCCCGCTAGGCTGAGAGGTAAGGAGCGCAAAATGACGTAGCGTCTCCTGGCATTTTTCTACCCTTTGACACTCTGTGCCCGCTAGGCCGAGAGGTAAGGAGTGCAAACTGACGAAAAGTCTTCGGACGCTTTTTTGTCCTCCGACACTGTGCCCACTAGGCTGAGAGAGAAGGAGCGCAAAATGACGGACAGCCTACGTGCGCTTTTTTGCCCTACGACTCTGAGCCCGCTAGGCTGAGAGGATAGGACCGTAAAGTGACGGAGCGTCTCCGGGCATTTTATTGTACCTCCGACACTCTGTGCCCGCGGGGCTGAGAGGTAAGGAGCACAAAGTGGCGGAGCGCCTCCGGGCGACATTTTGCCCTCTGACACTCTGTGCCAGGTAGGCTGAGATGTAAGGTGCGCAAAGTGACGGAGTGTCTCCAGGCACTTTTTTGCCCTTTGTCATTCTATGCCCGCTAGGCTGAGAGATAAGGAACCCAAAGTGACGGGGCGTCCACGGGCGCCTTTTTACCCTCCGACATTTTGTGCCCTCTAGTCTGAGAGGTAAGGAGCGCTAAGTTACGCTTTTTGGCCCTCCGACACTTTCTGTCCGCTAGGCTGATAGGTAAGTAGCGCAAAGTGACAAAGCGTCTCCGGGCGTTTTTTTGTAATCCGACACTTTGTGCTCGCTAAGCTGAGAGATTAGGAGTGCAAAGTGAAGGAGCGTCTCTAGGAACTTTTCGTCCCTCCGACACTCTGTACCCGCCAGACTAACAGATAAGGAGCGCAAACCGATGGAGCGTCTCCGGGGCTTTTTTTCCCTCCGGTACTTTGTGTTCGCTAGGCTGAAGTAAGGAGCGGAAAGTGACGGAGCGTCTCTTTTCACTTTTTTGCCCTCCGACAATCTCTGCCCGCTAGGCTGAGAGGTAAGGGGAGCAAAGTGACGGATCACATCCGGGCGCTTATTTGTCCTCCGAATCTCTTTGCCTGCCAGGCTGAGAGGTAATGAGTATTAAGTGACGGAGCGTTTTTGAGCGATTTTTTGCCATCCGACACTCTGTGCTTCCAAGGCTTAGAGGTTAGGAGTGCAAAGTGACGGAGCGTTTATGGGCACTTTTTGCTCATCCAACACTCTGTGTCCTCTAGGATGAGGTAAAGAGCGCAAAGTGACAAAGCGTCTGCGGGAGCTTCTTCTGCCCTTCGACACTCTTTGCCCACTAGGCTGAGCGGTAAAAAGTGCATCTGAGGGAACGTCACCCGGACGCTATTTTGGGCTTCGACACACCACGTCCGATAGCCTGAGAGATAAGAAGCGCAAAGGGACTGAGCGTCTTCTGGCGCGTTTTTGCCCTACGATACTCTGTGCCCTCTAACTGAGAGGTAAGGAGTACATATTAACGGAGCGTTTCCGGGCACTTTTTTGACCACCGACACTCTTTTCCTGCTAGGCTGAGAGGTAAGGAGCGTAAAGTGACGGATTACCTTGGAGCGCTTTTTTGCCCTCCAACACTCTGTGCCCGCTCGGCTGAGAGGTAAGGAGTGTAAAGTGCAAGAGTGTCTCTAGGCACTTTTTTGCCCTCCGACACTCCATGCCCGCTAAGCTGAGGGATAAGAAGCGCAAAGTGACGGAGCGTCTCTGGGCACTTTTTAACCCTCCAACACTCTGGCCCGGTACGTCTCTGGGCGCTTTTTTACCCTCCAACACTCTGTGCTCACTAAGCTGAGAGGTAAGGAGCGCAAAGTGACGAAGTGTCTCTTGTCACTTTTTTGCCCTTTGACATTCCGTGCCCGCTAGGCTGGGGTTTAAGAAGCACAAAGTGACTGAGCGTCTCCCGGCGCTTTTTTGCCCTACGACACTCTGTGCCTACTAGACTGAGAGGTAAGGAGCGCATAGTGGCGGAGCGTTTCCGGCCACTTTTTTTGACCTAAAACACACTTTTCCTGCTAGGTTGAGAGATAAGGAGCGTAAAGTGACTGAGCGCCTCCAAGCCCTGTTTTCCCCTCCAACACTCTCTACCCGCTATGCTGAGAGGTAAGGAGCGCAAAGTGACGGAGTGTCTTTGTGCACTTTTTTGCCCTCCGACACTCCGTGCGCGCTAAACTGAGGAATAAGAAGCGCAAAGTGGCTTAGCGTCTCAGGGCGCTTTCCGCCCTCCGACATAATATGCCCGCTAGGCTGAGAGGTAAGGAGTGCAAAGTCACGGTACGTCAGGGCACTTTTTACCCTCCGACACTCTGTGAGCGCTAGGCTGAGGTAAAGAGTGCGGAATGCCGGACGTCTCCGGACGCTTTTTTGCCCTCCGACACTCTATGCTTGCTAGGCGGACACTATGTATCCGTTATGCTGAGAGACAAGGAATGCAAAGTGGTGCAACGTCTCCGAATGCTTTTCTACCCTTCGACACTCTATTCCCGCTAGGCTGAGAGGTAAGGAGAGCAAAGTGACGGAGCTCCTCCGGGCGCTTTTTTGCCCTCCGACACTCCGTGCCCTCAATGTTGAGAGATAATAAGCGCATAGTGACGGAACGTCTCCGGGCACTTTTTTGCCCTCCGGCACTCTGGCCAGCAAGGCTGAGAGGTAAGGAGTGCAAAGTGACGGAGCGTCTTCAGGCACTCTTTTGCCCACCGACACTTTGTGCCTGCTAGGCTGAGAGGTAAGGAGTGCTAAGTCACGAGGCGTTTCCGGGCGCTTTTTTACCCACTGACATTCTGTGAGCGCTATGCTGGGAGGTTAAGAGTGCAAAATGCCGGAACGTCTCCTGACGCTTTTTTACCCTCCGACACTCTAGCCCGCTAGGCTGAGAGGTAAGGAGCAGAAAGTGACGGAACGTTTCCGGGCACTGTTTTACCCTCCGACACTTTGTGCCTGCTAGGCTGAGAGGTAAGGAGCGCAAAGTGATGGAGCGTCTCAGCTTTTTTGCCCTCCGACTCTCTGCGCTCGCTAGCCTGAGAGGTTAGGAGTCCAAAGTGACGGAGCGCCTCCGGGCGATTCTTTTGCCCTCCTACGTTCTTTCCCCGATAGTCTGAGAGGTAATGAGCGCAAAGTCACGGAGCATCTCCCTGCACTTTCTTACCCTTCGACACTCTGTGCCCGCTGGGCTGAGAGGTAAGGAGTGCAAACTGACGGAACGTCTTTGGGCGCTTTTTTGTCCTTCGACACTCTGTGCCCGTTAGGCTGAGAGGTAACGGGCGCAAAGTGACGGAGCGCCTCCGGGCACTTTTTTGCCCTTTGAAATTCTGTGCCCGCTAGGCTGAGAGGTAACGAGACTAAATTGCAGGGCGTCCCCGGGTTCTTTTTTGCCCTTTGAAATTCTGTGCCCGCTATCCTGAGAGGTAAGGAGCGCAAAGATACGGAGCTTATCCGGACGCTTTTTGGCCCTCCGACACTTTGTGCCCGCTAGGCTGACAGGTAAGAAGCGCAAAGTGACGAAACGTCTCCGGGCGCTTTTTTTATAATCCGACACTCTGTGTTCGATAGGGTGAGAGATTAGGAGTGCAAAGTGAGGGAGCGTCCCTCCAACACTCTGTGCCCGACACACTCTGTGTTTGCTAGGCTGAGAGGTAAGTAGCGGAAAATGATGGAGCATTTCTTTTCACTTTTTGGACCTCGGACACTCTGTGCCCGCTAGTCTGAAAGGTAATGGGCGCAAAGTGACGGAGCGCATCAAGGCGCTTTTTTTACCTCCGAATCTTTTTGCCCGATAGGCTGAGAGGTAAGGAGCGCAAAGTGACGGAGCATCTTCGGGCTCATTTTTGCCCTCTGACACTCTGTGCTCGTTAGGCTGAGATGTTACGAGTGCAAAGTGACAGAGCGTCTCTGGGCACATTTTGCTCCTCTAACACTCTGTGTCTGCTAAGATGAGGTAAAGAGCGCAAAGTATCGGAGCGTCTCCGGGTGCATTTTTGCCCTCCGACACTCTTTGCCAGCTAGGCTGAGAGGTAAGGAGCGCAAATTGACTGAATGTTTCCTGGCATTTTTTTGCCCTCTGACACTCTGTGTCCACTAGGCTGAAAGGTAAGGAGTGCAAAGTCACGGTACGTTTCTGGGCACTTTTTTACCCTACGACGCTCTTTGCCCACTAGGGTGAGATGTAAAGAGTGCAAACTGACGGAACGTCTCCGGGCGATTTTTTGCCCTTCGAATCTCCGTGCCCGCCAGGCTGAGGGATAAGAAGCGCAGAGTGACTAAGCGTCTCCCGGCGTTTTTTGCCCTACGACACTCTGTGCTCGATAGACTGAGAGGTAAGAAGTGTCTAGCGACGGAGCGTTTCCGGGCACTATTTTGACCACCACTCTTTACCCGCTAGGCTGAGTGGTAAGGAGCGCAAATTGACGGGGTGTCTCTAGGCACTTTTTTGCCCTCCGACACTCCATGCCCACTAAGCTTAGGGATAAGGAGCGGAAAGTGACTGAGCGTCTCCCGGCGCTTTTTAGTCCTCCGACACTCCGTGCCCGCTAGACTGAGAGATACGGAGTTTAAAGTGACGCATCACCTCTTGGTGCTTTTGCGCCCCCCGACACCACGTGCCCTCTAGGCTGAAAGGTAAGGAGTGTTAAGTCACGGAGCTTCCCCGGGCACTTTTTTACTCTCTGACACTCTGTGAGCGCTAGGCTGGGAGGTAAGGAGTGCAAAGTTAAGAAAAGTCTCGGGGTGCTTTTTTGCCATGGGACACCCTGTGGCCGCTAGACTGAGAGGTAAGGTGAGCAAAGTGACGGAGGGTCTCCGGGCACTTTTTTTTCCCTCCGACGCTTTGTGCTCGCTAGGCTGGGAGGTAAGGTGCGCAAAGTGAAGGAGCGCATCCGAACGCTTTTTTCTCCTCCGACACTCTTTGGCCTGTAGGCTGAGATGTAAGGAGATCAAAATGCCTTTTTACCCTCCGACACTCTGTGCTCACTAGGCTAAGAAGTAATGAGCGAAACGTCACGGAGCGTCTCCGGGAGCTTTTTTGCCCTTAGACACTATGTGCCCGTTAGGCTGAGAGGTAAGGAGCGCAAAGTGACGAAGCGTCTCCCTTCCCCTTTTGTCCTTCCGACACTCTGTGCTCGCTAGGCTAAGAGGTAATGAGCGCAAAGTCACAGAGCGTCTCCAGGCGCTTTTTAGCCCTTCGACAATCCGTGCCTGCTTTGCTGAGGGACAAGAAGCGCAAAGTGACTGAGCGTCTTTCGAGCGCATTTTTACCCTACGACAATATGTGCCTGCAAGACTGAGAGGTAAGGAGCGCATATTGACGGAGTGTTTCCGGGCACTCTTTTGACCTCCGACACTGTTTCCATGCTAGGCTGAAAGGTAGGGAGCGCGAAGTGACGAAGTGCTTCCGGGCACTTTTTTGCCCCCCATCACTCTGTGCCAGCTAGGTTGAGAGGTAAGGAGCAATAAGTGAGGGAGCGTCGCCGGCCACTTTTTTCCTCTCCGATACTCCGTACCCTCTAAGCAGAGAGTTAAGGAGTGCAATGACTGAGCATCTCCCGGCGCTTCTTTACCTTCCGACACTCTGTGCCCCCTAGACTGAGAAATGCGGAAATCAAAGTGACGGAGTGCCTCCGGGTACTTTTATGCCCTCCGACATTATGCGTCCGCTAGGCTGAGAGGCAAGGAGTCCAAAGTGACGGAACGTCTCCGAACGCTTTTTCACCCTGCGACACTCAGTCCTCGCTAGGCTGAGAGGTAAGGAGCGCAAAGTGACGGAGCTCCTCCGGGAGTTTTTTTCTCTCCGACACTCTGTTCCCGCAAGGCTGAGAGATAAGAAGCGCAAAGTAACGCAGCGTCTCCGGGAACATTTTTGCCCTACGAAATTGTGGCCCACCAGGCTGAGAGTTAAGGAGCGACAAGTGACTGAGCATCTCCAGGAAGTTTTTGGCCCTCCTACACACTGTGCCTGCTAGGCTGAGAGATAGGGAGCGCAAAGTGACGGAGCTCCTCTTGGCGGTTTTTGCTCTCCGACACTCTCTGCAGGCAAGGCTGAGAGATAAGAGCGAACAGTGACGGAGCGTCGCCGGGCACTTTTTTGCCCTCCGACACCTTGGCCCGCTACGCTGTGAGGTAAGGAGCGCAAAGTGACGTAGCGCATTTGGCCGCTTTTTTGCCCTCCGAATCTCTTTGCCCGATAGGCTGATAGGTAAGGAGTGCAAAGTGACGGAACGTCACCGGGAGCTTTTTTGCCCTCTGACACTTTGTATTCGCCAACCTAAGAGGTTAGGAGTGCAAAGTCTCTAGGCACCTTTTGCTCCTCCAACACTGTTTCCCAAAGGATTAGGTAAAGAGCGCAGTCACGGAGAGTCTGCTGGTGTTTTTTTTTTTCTTTTTTTTTCTGCCCTCCTACACACTCTTTGCCCGCTACGCTGAGAGGTAAGGATAGCAAAGTAACGGAGCGGGTCTGGGCGGTTTTGCCATCGGACACTCTTTCCCGCTACGCTGAGAGGTAAGGAGATGGAAGTGATGGAGCGTCTCTCGGCGCTTTTCGCCCTCCTCCACTCTATGTTCTTGAGGCTGAGAGGCAAGGAGCGCTAAGTTACGGAGCGTCTCCGGGCGCTTTTTGGCCCTCCGACACGATCTGCCCGATAGGATGATAGATAAGTAGCGCAAAGTGGCCAAACGTCTCCGGGCGTTTTT
This sequence comes from Panulirus ornatus, assembly GCF_036320965.1. NCBI lineage: Eukaryota > Metazoa > Arthropoda > Malacostraca > Decapoda > Palinuridae > Panulirus > Panulirus ornatus. The sequence goes on along the minus strand of NC_092227.1, from coordinate 30,129,891 downwards.
TTTTTTTTTTTTTGGAATCCGACGCTCTGTGCTCGCTAGGTTGAGAGATTAGGAGTGCAAAGTGACGCTCCGGAGCGTCTCTGGGCCCTTTTTGTTCCTCCGACACTCTGTGCCCGCCAGGCTAACAGATAAGGAGCGCAAAGAGATGGAGCGTCTCCTGGGCTTTTTTCCCCTCCGATACTCTGCGTTCGCTAGGCTGAGAGGTAGGGAGTGGAAAGTGGCAGAGCGTCTCTTTTCACTTTTTGACACTCCGACATTATCTACCCGCTAGGCTGAGAAATAAGGGGAGCAAAGTGACGGAGCGCATCCAGGCGCTTGTTTGCCCTCCGAATCTTTTTGCACGCTAGGCTGATAGGGAAGGAGTGCAAAGTGACGGAGCGTCTTTGAGCGATTTTTTGCCCTCCGGCACTCTGTGCTTGCTAAGTTGAGAGGTTAGGAGTGCAAAGTGACGGAGCGATTATGGGTACTTTTTGCTCCTCCACCACTCTGTGTCCGCTAGGATGAGTTAAAGAGCGCAAAGTGACAGAGCGTCTCCGGGAGCTTTTCTTGCCCTTTGACAATCTTTGACCGTTAGGCTGAGAGGTAAGGAGCGCAAAGTGACGGAGCGTCACTAGACGCTTTTACTCCCCCGACACTCTTTCCCGCTAGGCAGAGAGGTAAGGAGCGCAGAGTGACTGAGCGTCTCCTGGCAATGTTTTGCCCTCTGACACTCTGTGCTCACTAGGCTGAGGGATAAGGAGTGCAAAGTCACGGAACGTCTCTGGGCACTTTTTTTCCCTTCGACACTCTGTGTCTGCTGGGCTGAGAGGTAACGACTGCAAACTGACGGAACGTATCCGGGCGCTTTTTTGGCCTTCGACATTCCGTGCCCGCTAGGCTGAGGGATAAGAAGCGCAAAGTAACTGAACGTCTCCCGGAGCTTTTTTCCCATATGACACTCTGTGCCCTCTAGACTGAGAGGTATGGAGTGCATAGTGACAGTGACGGAGCGTCTTTCGGCACTTTTTTGCCCTCCGAGACACCGTGTCCGCTATGCAGAGGGATAAATGCGCAAAGTAACTGAGCGTCTCCCGATGCATTTTTGTCCTCCGATATTTTGTGCCCACTAGACTGAGAGATACGGAGTTTAAAGTGACAGAGCGCCTACTGGCGCTTTTTCGCCCTCCGACACTATGTGCCCGATAGGCTGAGAGGAAAGGAGTGCAAACTCACGGAGCGTCTCCGGGCACTTTTTTACCCTCTGACACTTTGTAAGCGCTAGGCTGAGAGGTAAAGGGAGCAAAATACCGGAACGTCTCTGGACGCTTTTTTGCCCTCCGACACTCTGTGCTCACTAGGCTGAGAGGTAAGGTGCGCAAAGTGACGGAGGATCTCCGAGCACTTTTTTTCCCTCCGACACTCCGTGCCCGCTACGCTGAGAGGTAAGGAGTGAAAAGTGACGGAGCGTCTCTGGGCGCTTTTTTGCCCTCCGACCATGTGTATCCGCTAGGCCGAGAGACAAGGAGTGCAAAATGACGGAACATATCCGATTAGTTTTTTCTCCTTCGATGCTCTGTTCCCGCTAGGCTAAGAGGTAAGGAGCGCAAAGGAACGGAGCTCCTCCGGGCCGTTTTTTGCCCTCCGACATTCTTAGCCCGCATTGCTGAGAGATAAGAAGTGCAAAATGACGGAACGTCTCTAGGCACTATTTTGCCCTCCGACACTCTGGCCCGCTAGGCGGAGAGTTAAGGAGCGCAAAGTAACTGAGCGTCTCATCGCAAATTTTTGCCCTCTCATACTCTGTGCCCACTACGCTGAGAGGTAATAAGTGCAAAGTCGCGATACGTCACTGGGCACTTTTTAACCCTCCAACGCTCCGTGCCCGCTAAGGTGAGGGATAAGGAGCGCAAAGTGACTGAGTGTCTCCCGGCGATTTTTTGTCCGGCATTCTGTGCCCACTAGACTAAGAGATACGGAGTTTAAAGTGACGGACCGCCTCCTGGTGCTCTTTTGCCCTCCGATACTATGTGCCCTGTGGCTGAGAGATAAGGAGTGCAAAGTCACGGTACGTCTCTGGGCACTTTTTTACCCAACGACACTGTGAACGCTAGGCTGAGAGGCAAAGAGTGCAGAATACCGGACATCTAGGGCGCTTTTCATCCCTCCGACACTCTGTGCCTGCTAGGCTGAGAGGTAAGGTGCATAAAGTAACGGAGGATCTCCGGGCACTTTTTTTCCCTCCAACACTCCGTGCCCGCTACGCTGAGAGGTAAGGATTGGAAAATGACGGAGCGTCTCCGGGCGCTTTTTTGCCCTCTGACTCTCTGTGAGCGTTAGGCTGAGAGGTTAAGAGTGCAAAATGCCGGAGCGTCTCTGGTCGGTTTTTTGCCCTCCGACACTCTGTGCACGCTGGGCTGAGAGGTAAGTGACGGAGGATCTCCGGGCACTTTTTTTTTCCTCCGACACTCCGTGCTCGCTACGCTGAGAGGTAAGGAGTGTAAAGTGACGGAGCGTCTCAGCTTTTTTTTGCCCTCGGATCCTCTGCGCTCGCTAGGCTGAAAGGTTAGGAGTCAAAAGTGACGGAGCGCCTCCGGACGCTTCTTTTGCCCTCCTACACTCTTTCTCTGCAAGTCTGATAGGTAATGAGGGCAAAGTGTATCCGTTGGGCTGAGAGACAAGAAGTGCAAAGTGGTGGAACGTGTCCGAATGCTTTTTCGCCTTCGACACTCTGTTCTCGCTAGGTTGAGAGGTAACGAGGGCAAAGTGACGGACCTCCTCTGGGTGCTTTTATGGCCTCCGACACTCTGTGCCCACAATGCTGAGAGATGATAAGCGCAAAGTGAAGGAGCATCTCCGGGCACGTTTTTGCCCTCCGACGCTCTTGCCCGCTAGGCTGAGAGGTAAAGATCGCAAAATGACAGAGCGTCTCCGGGCACTCTTTTCTCCTCCGAGGCTGAGAGGTAAGGGGTGCAAACTGACGGAACGTATTCGAGCGCTTTTTCTCCCTCCGACACTCTGTGCTTGCTAGGCTGAAAGGTAAGGAGAGCAAAGTGAAGGAACGATCCGGGAGTTTTTTACCTTCCGAGACTCTTTGTTCTGTAGGCTGAGAGGTAAGGAGCGCAAAGTGACTGAGTGTCTCAGCTTTTTTTGCCCTCGGATTCTCTGTGCTCGCTAGGCTGAAAGGTTAGTAGTCCAAAGTGACGGAGCGCCTCCGGACGCTTCTTTTGCCCTCCTACACTCTTTACCTGCAAACCTGAGAGGTAGTGAGGGAAAAAGTCACGGAGCGTCTCCGGGCACTTTATCACCCTCCGACACTCTGTGACCGCTAGGCTGAGAGGTATGGAATACAGACTGACGGAACGTCTTCGGACGCTTTTTTGTCCTTCGACACTCTGTGCCCGTTAGGCTGAGAGAAAAGGAGCGCAAAATGACGATGCGCCTTCGTGCGCTTTTTTTTGCCCTACGACACTGTGTGTCCGCTAGGCTGAGAGGTTAGGACCATAAATTGACGGATCGTCTTCGGGCAATTTTTTTTTTCTTTTTCTTTTGTCCTTCAACTATCTGTGCCCGCTAGGCTGAGGGGTAAGGAGCACACACTGACAGAGCGCGTACAGGCGATTTTTTGTACTCCGACACTCTGTGCCCGATAGGTTGAGAGGTAAGGGGCGCAAAGTGCGGAGCGTCCCCGGGAACTTTTATGCCCTTCGAAATTCTATGCCCGCTAGGTTGACAGGTAATGAGCGCAAAGTCACGTGGCGTCTCCGGGCGCCTTTTTGCCCCTCGACACTCCATGCCCACTATGCTGAGGGACAAGGAGCGCAAAGTGACTGACCGTCTCCCGGCACTTTTTAGCCCTACGACACTATGTGCCGGCAAGACTGAGAGGTAAGGAGCGCATTGTGTCGGAGTGTTTCCGGGAACTCTTTTGACCTCCGACACTCTTTCCCTGCTAGACTGAAAGGTGAGGAGCGCAAAGGGACGGAGTGCTTCCGGGAGCTTTTTGCCCCCCATCACTCTGTGCTCGCTAGGTTGAGAGGTAAGGAGCGATAAGTGAGGGAGCGTCTCTGGACACTTTTTACCTCTGCGACACTCCATGCCCGCTGAGCAGAGAGATAGGAGCACAGTGACTGAGTATCTCCCTAAGCTTTTTTACCCTCAGACAATCTGTGCCCGGTAGACTAAGAGGTTAGGAGTGCAAAATGACGGAGCGTCTCTAGGCACCTTTTGCTCCTCCAACACTCTGTGTCCCAAAGGATGAGGTAAAGAGCGTAGTGACGGAGCGTCTGCGGGCGCTTTCTTTTTATTTTATTTTTTTTTTCTTTTGCTCTCCTACACACTCTTTGCCCGCTGGCTGAGAGGTAAGGATAGCAAAGTAATGGATCGGGTCTGGACGTTTTCTTGCCGTCCGACACTCTTTCCCGCTACGCTGAGAGGTAAGGAGCGGAAAATGACGGAGCGTCTTTCGGCGCTTTTTCACCCTCCTCTACTCTATGGTAGTGAGGCTGAGAGGTAAGGAGCGCTAAGTTACGGAGCGTCTCCGGGCTCTTTTTCGCCCTCCGACACTTTCTGCCCGATAGGCTGAGAGATAAATAGCGCAAAGTGACGAATCGTCTACTGGCGTTTTTTTGGAATCCGTCTTTTTGTGCTCGCTAAGCTGAGAGATTAGGAGTGCAAAATGACGCTCCTGGGCGTCTCTGGGCATTTTTTGTCCCTCCGACACTCTGTGCCCACCAGGATAACAGATAAGGAGCGCAAAGAGATGCAGCGTCTCCGGGGCCTTTTTCCCCTCCAATACTCCGCGTTCGCTAGGCTGAAAGATAATGAGCGGAAAGTGATGGAGCGTCACTAAGCGCTCCCCCCCCCCGACACTCTTTGCCCGCTGGCAGAGAGGTAAGGAGCGCAGAGTGACTGAGCGTCTCCTGGCAATGTTTTGCCCTCTGACACTCTGTGACCAGTAGGCTGAGAGGTAAAGAGTGCAAATTCACGGTACGTCTTTAGGCACTTTTTTACCCTTCGACACTCTGTGTCCGTTAAGCTCAGAGGTAACGACTGCATACTGACGGAACATGTCCGGGCGCTTTTTTGGGCTTCGACACTCCGTGCCCGCTAGGCTGAGGGATAAGAAGCGCAGAGCAACTGAACGTCTCCCGGAGCTTTTTTCCCATATGACACTCTGTGCCCGCTAGACTGAGAGGTATAGAGTGCATAGTGACAGAGCGTTTCCGGGCACTTTTTTGACCTCCGACATTCTTCCTGCACAACGTGACGGAGTGTCTTTCTGCACTTTTTTGCCCTCTGAGACTCCGTGTACGCTAAGCAGAGGGATAAATGCGCAAAGTGACTGAGCGTCTCCCGACGCGTTTTTGTCCTGCGACATTCTGTGCCCACTAGACTGAGAGATACGGAGTTTACAGTGACAGAGCGCCTACTGGCGCTTTTTCGCCCTCCGACACTATGTGCCCGCTAGGCAGACAGGAAAGGAGTGCAAACTCACAGAGCGTCTCCGGGCACTTTTTTTACCCTCTGATACTCTGTGAGCACTAGGCTGAGAGGTAAATGGAGCAAAATACCAGAACGTGTCCGGACGCTTTTTTGCCCTCCGACACTCTATGCTCACTAGGCTGGGAGATAAGGTGCGCAAAGTGACGGAGGATCTCCGAGCACTTTTTTTCCCTCCGACACTCCGTGCCCGCTACGCTGAGAGGTAAGGAGTGAAAAGTGACGGAGCCTTTCTGGGCGCTATTTTGCCCTCCGACACTGTGTATCCGCCAGGCTGAGAGACAAGGAGTGCTAACTGACGGAACATATCCGAATAGTTTTTTGTCCTTTGATACTCTGTTCCCGCTAGGCGAAGAGATAAGTAGCGCAAAGTGACGGAGCTCCTCCGGATGGCTTTTGCCCTCCGACATTCTTAGCCCGCATTACTGAGGGATAATAAGTGCAAAGTGACGGAGCGTCTCCAGGCACTTTTTTGCCCTCCGACACTCTGGCCCGCTAAGCTGAGAGTTAAGGAGCGCAAAGTAACTGAGCGTCTCATGGCGATTTTTTGCCCTCTGACACTCTGTGCACGCTAGGCTGAGAGGTAAGGAGTTCAAAGTCGCGATACGTGACTGGGCACTTTTTAACCCTCCGACACTCCGTGCCCGGTAAAGTGAGGGATAAAGAGCGCAAAGTAACTGAGTGTCTTCCAGCGATTTTTTGTCCTCCGGCATTCTGCGCCCACTAGACTAAAAATACGGAGTTTAAAGTGACGGAGCGCCTCCTGGAGTTTTTTTGCCCTCCGATACTATGTGCCCGTTAGACTGAGAGATAAGGAGTGGAAAGTCACGGTACGTTTCTGGGCACTTTTTTACCCAACGACACTGTGAACGCTAGGCTGAGAGGTAAAGAGTGCAGAATGCCGGACATCTCTGGGCGCGTTACTGCCCTCCGGCACTCTGTGCCTGCTAGACTGAGAGGTAAGTTCCACAAAGTAACGGAGGATCTCCGGGCACTTTTTTCCCTCCAACACTCCGTGCCCGCTACGCTGAGAGGTAAGGAGCGGAAAATGACGGAGCGCCTCTGGGCGCTTTTTTGCCCTCCGACACTATGTATCCTCTTGGCTGACAGACAAGGAGTGAAAGTGGCGTAACGTCTACGAATATATTTTTGGCCTTCGACACTCTATTCCCGCTAGGCTGAGAGGTAAGGAGGGCAAAGTGACGGAGCTCCTCATGGCGATTTTTTGCCCTCCGACACTCTGTGGCCGCTAGACTGAGAGATAAGTGGAAGAGGATGCCCGCAATGCTGAGAGATAATAAGTGCAAAATGACGGAGCGTCTCCGGGCATTTTTTTACCCACTGACTCCTTGTGAGCGCTAGGCTGAGAGGTTAAGAGTGCAAAATGCCGGAACGTCTCTGGGCGGTTTTTTGCCCTCCGACACTCTGTGCCCGCTGGGCTGAGAGGTAAGTGACGGAGGATCTCCGGGCACTTTTTTTTCCCTCCGACACTCCGTGCCCGCTACGCTGAGAGGTAGGAGTGCAAAGTGACGGAGCTCCTCCGGGTGTTTTTTTGCCCTCCTACACTCTGTGCCCACAATGCTGAGAGATAATAAGCGCAAAGTGACGGAGCATCTCCGGGCACTTTTTTGCCCTCCGACACCCTTCCCCGATAGGCTGCGAGGTAAGGATCGCAAAATGACGGAGCGTCTCCGGGTACTCTTTTGCCCTCCGACACTTTGTGCCTGCTAGGCTAAGAGGTAAGGAGTGCAAATTGACGGAACGTCTTCGAGCGCTGTTTCTCCCTCCGACACTCTGTGCTTGCTAGGCTGACAGGTAAGGAGAGCAAAGTGACGGAACGATCCGGGAGCTTTCTTACCTTCCGAGACTCTTTGTCCTGTAGGCTGTGAGGTAAGGAGCGCAAAGTGACGGAGCGTGTCCGGGCACTTTATCACCCTCCGACACTCTGTGACCGCTGGACTGAGAGGTAAGGAATAAAAACTGACTAAACGTTTTCGGGCGCTTTTTTGTCCTTCGACACTCTGTGCCCGTTAGGATGAGAGAGAAGGAGCGCAAAATGACGATGCGCCTTCGTGCGCTTTTTTTGCCCTACGACACTGTGTGCCCACTAAGCTGAGAGGTTAGGACCGTAAATTGACGGATCGTCTTCGGGCAATTTTTTTCTTTTTTTTTTTTTTTGCCCTTCGACTATCTGTGCCCACTAGGCTTAGGGGTAAGGAGCACAAACTGACAGGGCGCCTACAGGCGATTTTTTGCACTCCGACACTCTGTGCCCGATAGGTTGAGAAGTTAGGGGCGCAAAGTGACGGAGCGTATCCGGGCACTTTTTTGCCCTCCGACACTCTGTGCCCGCTAGGCTGAGAGGTAACAACAAAGTGCGGAGCGTCCCCGGGAACTTTTTTGCCCTTCGAAATTCTGTGCCCGCTAGCCTGAGAGGTAAGGAGCGTAAAGTTACGGAGCGTCTCCGGAAGCTTTTTGGCTCTCCGACACTTTATGCGCGCTAGGCTGCGAGATAAGGAGCGCAAAGTGACGAAGCGTCTCCGGGCGCTTTTTTATAATCCGACACTCTGTGTTCGCTAGGCTGAGAGATTAGAAGTGCAAAGTAAGGGATCGTCTCTGGGCACTTTCTGTCCCTCCGACACTCTGTGCCCGCCAGGCTGAAAGACAAGGAGCGTAAAGTGACAAAGCGTCTCCGGCGCTTTTCCCCTCCGACACTCTGTGTTTGCTAGGCTGAGAGGTAAGTAGCGGAAAATGATGAAGCGTCCCTTTTTAGTTTTTGGACCTCCGACACTCTCTGCCCGCGAGGCTGAGAGGTAAGGGGGGCAAAGTGACGGAGTGCATACGGGCGCTTTTTTTTACCTCCTAATCTCCTTGCCCGATAGGCTGAGAGGTAAAGAGTTCAAAGTGACGGAGCGTCTTCGGGCGTTTTTTTGCCCTCCGACACTCTGTGCTCGCTAGGCTGAGAGGTTAGGAGTGCAAAGTGACGGAGCGTCTCTGGGCACTTTTTGCTCCTCCAACACTGTGTCCGCTAGGATGAGGTAAAGAGCGCAAAGTGACGGAGCATCGACGGGCGCATTTTGGCCTCCTACACTCTTTGCCCGCTAGGCTGAGAAGTAACAGTCGCAAGTTGATTGAGCGTCTCCTAGCATTATTTTGCCCTCAGACACTCTGTGGCCACGAGGCTGAGAGGGAAGGAGTGCAAGCTCACGGTACGTCTCTGGGCACTTTTTTACCCTACTATGCTCTGTGCCCGCTAAGCTGCGAGGTAGAGTGCAAAATGACGGAACGTCTTCGGGCGATATTTTGCCCTTCGACTCTCCGTGCCTGCTAGGGGGAGGGATACGAAGCGCAAAGTGACTAAGCGTCTCCCGGCGCTTTTTTGCCCTAAAACACTCTGTTTCCGCTAGACTGAGAGATACGGCGTTTAAAGTGACGGATCACCTCCTGGCGCTTTTATGCCCCCCGAAACTACGTGCCCTCCAGGCTGAGAGGTAAGGAGTGCAAAGTCACGGACCGTCTTGGGGGACTTTTTTACCCTCTGACATTCTGTGAGCTTAAGGCTAAGAGGTAAGGAGTGCAAAGTGACGAAACGTCTCCGGGCGCTTTTTTACCCTCCGACACTATCTGCTCGCTACGCTGAGAGATAAGGAGCGCAAAGTGACGGAGCGCATCTGGACGCTTTTTTCCGTCCGAAACTCAAAATGACGGAGCGTCTCCCTTCGCCTTTTTGAGCTTCAACACTCTGTGCTCGCTAGGCTGAGACGTAATGAGAGCAAAGTCATGCGGCGTCTCCAGGCGCTTTTTGCCCTTCAACACTCCGTGCCCGCTCGTTTCCGGGACAATAAGCGCGAAGTAACTGAGCGTCTCCCGGCGCTTTTTTTCCCTACGACACTCTGCGCCCGCTAGGCTGAGAGGTAAGGAGTGCATAGTGACGGAGCGTCTCTCGGCGCTTTTTTGCCCTCCGACACCATGTATCCACTAGGCTGACTGGCAAGGAGTGCAAAGTGATAGAACGCCTACAATCTCTTTTTTTCCCCTCCGACACTCTGTTCCCGCCAGGCAAAGAGGTAAGGACCGCAAAGTAACGGAGCTCCTTCGGGCACTTTTTTGCCCCCCAACACACTGCACCCGGAAGATTGAAAGATAAGAAGCGTAAAGTGACGGGGCGTTTCCGGGCACTTTTTTGCCGTCCGACACTCTGGCCCGCTAGGCTGAGAGGTAATAAGCGCAAAGTGACGGAGCGTCTCCGGGCACTCTTTTGCCCTCCGATACTCTGTGCCTGCTAGGCTGTAAGATAAGGAGCTCAAAGTGAAGGAGCATGTCTGGGCGCTTTTTTGTGCTCCGGCACTCTGTGCTGGCTAGGTTGAGAGGTAAGGAGCGCAAAGTGACGGAACGCATCCGGACACTTTTTTGCCCTCCAACACTCTTTGCCCTGTAGGCTGAGAGGTAAAGAGCTCAAAGTGAATGAGCGTCTCCCTTCGCCTTTTTGCCCTCCGACACTTTGTAATTGCTAGGTTGACAGGTAATGAGCAAAAAGTCACGTGGCGCCTCCGGGCACGTTTTTGCCCTTCGACACTCCGTACCCGCTATGCTGAGGGACAAGAAGCGCAAAGTGACTGAGCTTCTCCCGGCTCTTTTTTGCCCTATGACACTATGTGCCGGCAAGACTAAGAGGTAAGGAGAGCATTGTGTCGGAGTGTTTCCGGGAACTCTTTTGACCTCCGACACTCTTTCCCTGCTATAATGAAAGGTGAGGAGCGCAAAGGGACGGAGTGCTTCAGGTCGCTTTTTGCCCCCCATCACTCTATGCCCGCTAGGTTGAGAGGTAAGGAGCGATAAGTGAGGGAGCGTCTCCGGCCACTTTTTACCTCTGCGACACTCCGTGCCCGATAAGCAGAGAGATAAGGAGCGCAGTGACTGAGCATCTCCCGGCGCTTTTTTACACTCAGACAATCTATGCCCGGTAGACTAAGATATGCGGAAATCAAGGTGACGCAGTGCCTCCGGGCACTGTTTTAACCTCCGACACTCTGCCCCGCTAGGCTGTGACGTAAGGAGGGCATATTGACGGAGTGTTTCCGGGCACTCTTTTGACCTCCGACACTCTTTCCCTGCTGGGCTGAAATGTATGGAGCGCGAAGTGACGGAGTGCCTCCGAGCACTTTTTTACCCCCCATCACTCTGTGCCAGCTAAGTTGAGAGGTAAGGAACGATAGGTAAGGGAGCGTCTCCGGCCACGTTTTTCCTCTCCGACACTCCGTATCCGCTAAGCAGAGAGACAAGGAGTGGAGTGACTGAGCATCTCCCGGCGCTTCCTTACCCTCCGACACTCTGTGCCCCCTAGACTGAGAAATGCGGATTTCAAAGTGACGGAGTGCCTACAGGTACTTTTTTGCCCTCCGTCATTATGTGTCCGCTAGGCTAAGAGGCAAGGAGTGCAAAGTGAAGGAACGTCTCCGAACGCTTTTTCGCCCTGCGACACTCGGTTCCCGCTAGGCTGAGAGGTAAGAAGCGCAAAGTGACGAAGCTCCTCCGGTCGCTTTTTTGCCCTCCGACACTCTGTTCCCGAAAGGCTGAGAGATAAGAAGCGCAAAGTAACGCAGCGTCACCGGGCACATTTTTGCCCTACGAAACTGTTGCCCTCCAGTCTGGGAGTTAAGGAGCGAAAAGTGATGGAGCGTCTCCGGGCAGTTTTTTGCCCTCCTACACACTGTGCCTGCTAGGCTGAGATATAAGGAGCGCAAAGTGACGGAGCTGCTCTGGGCGGTTTTTTGCCCAGCTAAGGAGCGAGAAGTGACGGAGCGTCGCCAGGCACTTTTTTGTCCTCCGACACCTTGGCACGCTAGGCTTTAAGGTAAGGAGCGCAAAGCGACTTAGCGCAGTTGGCCGCTTTTTTGTGCTCCGAATTTCTTTGCCCGATAGGCTGAGAGGTAAGGAGTGCAAAGTGACGGAACGTCTTCGGGAGCTTTTTTGCCCCCTGACACTCTGGGTTCGCCAGATTGGGAGTGCAAAGTGACGCTCCGGAGAGTCTCTGGTAACTTTTTGTTTCTCCGACACTCTGTGCCCGCCAGGCTAACAGATCAGGAGCGCAAAGATATGGAGCGTCTCTTTTCACTTTTTGGCACTCCGACATTATCTACCCGCTAGGCTGAGAGGTAAGGGAAGCAAAGTGACGGAGCGCATCCGGGCGCTTATTTGCCCTCCGAATCTCTTTCCCCGATAGGTTGAAAAGTAAGGATTGCAAAGTGACGGAACGTCTTTGAGCGATTTTTTGCCCTCCGACACTCTGTGCTTCCTAAGCTGAGAGGTTAGGAGTGCAAAGTGACGGAGTGATTATGTGTACTTTTTGCTCCTCCACCAGTCTGTGTCCGCTAGGATGAGGTAAAGAGCGCAAAGTGACAGAGCGTCTCCGGGAGTTTTTTTTGTCCTTTGACACTCTTTGCCTGTTAGGCTGAGAGGTAAGGAGCGCAAAGTGACGGAGCGTCACTAGGCGCTTTTTTGCCCTCCGACACTGTGTATCCGCTAGGCTGAGAGACAAGGAGTGCAAACTGACGGAACATATCAGAATAGTTTTTTGTCCTTTGATATTCTGTTCCCGCTAGGCTAAGAGGTAAGGAGGGCAAAGTTGCGGAGCTGCTCCGGGCGGTTTCTTGCCCTCTGACATTCTTAGCCCGCATTGCTGAGAGATAAGAAGTGCAAAGTGACGGAACGTCTCCAGGCACTTTCTTTGCACTCCGACACTCTGGCCCGCTAAGCTGAGAGTTCAGGAGCGCAAAGTAACTGACCGTCTCATGGCAATTTTTTGCCCTCTGACACTCTGTGCCCACTAGGCTGAGAGGTAAGGAGTGCAAAGTCACGATACGTCACTGGGCACTTTTTAATCCTACGACACTCCGTGCCCGCTAAGGTGAGGGATAAGGAGCGCAAAGTGACGGAGTGTTTCCGGGCACTCTTTTGACCTCCGACACTCTTTCCCTGCTAGGCTGAAAGGTAAGGAGCGCGAAGTGACTTAGTGCTTCCGAGCACTCTTCTGCCCCCCATCACTCTCTGGCAGCTAAGTTGAGAAGTAAGGAGCGATAAGTATGGGAGCATCTCCGACCACTTTTTTCCTCTCAGACTCTAAATACCCGCTAAGCAGAGAGACAAGGAGTGCAGTGACTGAGCATATCCCGGCGCTTCCTTACCCTCCGATACTCTCTGCCCCGTAGACTGAGAAATGCGGAAATCAAAGTGAGGGAGTGCCTCCAGGTACTTTTTGCCCCTCCGATATTATGTGTCCGCTAGGCTAAGAGGCAAGGAGTACAAAGTGACGGAACGTCTCCGAACGCTTTTTCGCCCAGCGACACTCGGTTCCCGCTAGGCTGAGAGATAGAAGCGCAAAGTGACGAAGCTCCTCCGGGCGCTTTTTTGCCCTCCGAAACTTTGTTCCCGCAAGGCTGAGAGATAAGAAGCGCAAAGTAATGCAGCGTCTCCGGGCACATTTTTGCCCTACGAAACTGTGGCCTGCCAGGTTAAGAGTTAAGGAGCGACAAGTGACGGAGCGTCTCCGGGCAGTTTTTTGCCCTCCTACACACTGTGCCTGTTAGGCTGAGAGATAAGGAGCGCAAAGTGACGGAGCTGCTCTGGGCCGTTTTTTGCCCTCTAACACTCTCTGCACGCAAGGCTGAGAGATAATGAGCGAGAAGTGACGGACCGTCGCCAGGCACTTTTTTTGACCTCCGACACCGTGGCACGCTAGGATTTGAGGTAAGGAGCGCAAAGCGACGTAGAGCATTTCGCCGCTTTTTTGCCCTCCGAATCTCTTTGCCCGATAGGCTGAGAGGTAAGGAGTGCAAAGTGACGGAACGTCATCGGGAGTTTTTTTGCCCTCTGACACTCTGGGTTCGCCAGCCTGAGAGGTTGGCAGTGCAAAGTGACGGAGCGTCTCTAGGCACCTTTTTATCCTCCAAAGCTCTGTGTCCCAAAGGATGAGGTAAAGAGCGCAGTGATGGAGCGTCTCCGGGCGCTTTTATGCCTCTCCGACACTTTCTGCCCGATCGGCTGAGAGATAAGTAGTGCAAAATGTCTAGCCGTCTCCGGGTTTTTTTTTGGATTCCAACTCTTTGTGCTCGCTAAGCTGAGAGATTAGGAGTGCAAAGTGACGCTCAGGAGCGTCTTTGGTCACATTTTGTTCCTCCGACACTCTGTGCCCGCCAGGCTAACAGATCAGGAGCGCAAAGAGATGCAGCGTCTCTTTTCACTTTTTGGCACTCCGACATTCTCTGCCCGCTAGGCTGAGAGGTAAGGGAAGCAAAGTGATGGAGCGCATCCAGGCACTTATTTGCCCTCCGAATCTCTTTGCCCGCTAGGCTGAGAGGTAAGGATTCCAAAGTGACGGAGCGTCTTTGAATGATTTAATGCCCTCCGACACTCTGTGCTTCCTAAGCTGAGAGGCTAGCAGTGGAAAGTGACTGATTGTTTATGGGTACTATTTGCTCCTCCATCACTCTGTATCCTCTAGGATGAGAAAAAGAGCGCAAAGTAACAGAGCGTCTCCGGGAGCTTTTTTTGTCCTTTGACACTCTTTGCCTGTTAGGCTGAGAGGTAAGGAGCGCAAAGTGACGGAGCGTCACTAGGCGCATTTTTGCCCTCCGACACTGTGTATCCGCTAAGCTGAGAGACAAGGAGTGCAAACTGACGGAACATATCCGAATAGTTTTTTGCCCTTCGATGCTCTGTTCCCGCTAGGCTAAGAGATAAGGAGCGCAAAGTGACGGAGCTCCTCCAGGCGGTTTTTTACCCTCCGACATTCTTAGCCAGTATTGTTGAGAAGTAAGAAGTGCAAAGTGACGGAACGTCTCCAGGCACTTTTTTGCCCTAAGACACTCTGGCCCGCTAAGCTGAGAGTTAAGGAGCGCAAAGTAACTGAGCGTCTCATGGCAATTTTTTGCCCTCAAACACTCTGTGCCCACTAGGCTGAGAGGTAAGGAGTGCAAAGTCACGATGCGTCACTGGGCACTCTTTAAACCTACGACACTCCGTGCCCGCTAAGGTGAAGGATAAAGAGCGCAAAGTGACTGAGTGTCTCCCGGCGCTTTTCTGTCCTTCGACACTCTGTGCCTGCTAGGCTGAGAGGTAAGGTGCACAAAGTAATGGAGGATCTCTGGGCTCTTTTTTTCCCTCAACATCCGCGCCCGCTACGTGAGAGGTAAGGAGTTGAAAATGACCGGAGCGTCTCTGGTCGCTTTATTGCCTTCCAACTATGTAATCCGTTAGGCTGAGACACAAGGGAAGTGCAAAGTGGCGGACGTCCTCGAATGCATTTTTGGCCTTCGACATCTATTCCCGCTAGGCCTGAGAGGTAAGGGGGGCAAAGTGAGGAGCTCCTCCTTGCGAATTTTTGCCCTCCGACATTCTTGTGGCCGCTGAGCCTGGAGATAAGTTGCGGAGGTTACCCGTATGATGAGAGATAATAAACGCAAAGTGCCGGATCGTCTCGGGGCACTTTTTTGCACTCCGACACTATGGCCAACTAGGCTATAAGGTATGGAGCGCAAAGTGACGGAGCGTCTCCAGGCACTCTTTTGCCCTTCAATACTTTGTGCCTACTAGGCTGAGATGTAAGGAGTTGCTAAGGCAGGGGAGCGTCTTCGGCGCCCTTTTTACTCTCTGACTCTGTGAGCGCTAGGCTGAGAAGTTAAGAGTGCAAAATGCCGGAACGTCTCTGGGCGGTTTTTTGCCCTCCGACGCTCTGTGCCCGGTAGACTGAGAGATAAGTGACGGAGGATCTCCGGGCACTTTTTTATCCCTCCGACGCTCCGTGCCCTCTATGCTGAGAGGTAAGAAGTGGAAAGTGACGGAGCGTCGCTTTGCACCTTCTTGCCCCTCAGCACTATGTATCCGTTATGCTGAGAGACAAAAAGTGAAAAGTGGCGGACTGTGTCCGAATGCTTTTTCGCTTCGACACTCTTTTCCAGCTAGGCTGAGGAGGTAAGGAGGGCAAAGTGACGAGCTCCTCCGGGTGTTTCATTGCCCTCCGAATCTCTTTGCCCGATAGGCTGAGAGGTAAGGAGTACAAAGTGACGGAACGTCTTCGGGAGCTTTTTTACCTTCCGAGACTCTTTGTCCTGTAGGCTGAGAGGTAAGGAGCGCATAGTGACGAAGCGTCTCAGATTTTTTGCCCTCCGACTCTCTGTGCTCGCTAGGCTAAGAGGTGAGGAGCGCAAAGTGACGGAACGCATCCGGACACTTTTTTGCCCTCCAACACTCTTTGCCCTGTAGGCTGAGAGGTAAAGAGCTCAAAGTGAATGAGCTTCTCCCTTCGCCATTTTTCCCTCCGACACTTTGTTATTGCTAGGTTCACAGGTAATGAGCACAAAGTCACGTAGCGCCTCCGGGCGCGTTTTTGCCCTTCGACACTTCGTGCCCGCTATGCTGAGGGACAAGAAGCGCAAAGTGACTGAGCGTCTCCCGACGCTTTTTTGCCCTATGACACTATGTGCCGGCAAGACTAAGAGGTAAGGAGAGCATTGTGTCGGAGTGTTTCAGGGCACTCTTTTGACCTCCGACACTCTTTCCCTGCTATACTGAAAGGTGAGGAGCGCAAAGGGACAGAGTGCTTCAGGTCGCTTTTTGCCCCCAATCACTCTCTGCCCGCTAGGTTGAGAGGTAAGGACCGATAAGTGAGGGAGCGTCTCCGGCCACTTTTTACCTCTGCGACACTCCGTGCCCGATAAGCAGAGAGATAAGGAGCGCAGTGACTGAGAATCTCCAGGCACTTTTTTACCCTCAGACAATCTATGCCCGGTAGACTAAGATGTGCGGAAATCAAGGTGACGGATTGCCTCCGGGCACTGTTTTGCCCTCCGACACTCTGCCCCGCTAGGCTGAGAGGTGAGGAGCGCATATTGACGGAGTGTTTCCGGGCACTCTTTTGACCTCCGACACTCTTTCCCTGCTAGGCTGAAAGGTAAGGAGCGCGAAGTGAGTTAGTGCTTCCGAACACTTTTTTGCTCCCCAGCACTCTCTTCCAGCTAAGTTGAGAAGTAAGGAGCGATAAGTATTGGAGCGTCTCCGACCACTTTTTTCCTCTCAGACTCTAAATACCCGCTAAGCAGAGAGACAAGGTGTGCAGTGACTGAGCATATCCCGGCGCTTCCTTACCCTCCGATACTCTCTGCCCCCTAGACTGAGAAATGCGGAAATCAAAGTGACGGAGTGCTTCCAGGTACTTTTTTTCCCCTCCGACATTATGTGTCCGCTAGGCTAAGAAGCAAGGAGTGTAAAGTGACGGAACGTCTCCGAACGCTTTTTCGCCCTACGACACTCGGTTCCCGCTAGGCTGAGAGGTAAGAAGCGCAAAGTGACGAAGCTCGTCCGGGCGCTTTTTTGCCCTCCGAAACTTTATTCCCGCAAGGCTGAGAGATAAGAAGCGCAAAGTAATGCAGCGTCTCCGGGCACATTTTTACCCTACGAAACTGTGGCCTGCCAGGTTAAGAGTTAAGGAGCGACAAGTGACGGAGCGTCTCCGGGCAGTTTTTTGCCCTCCTACACACTGTACCTGCTAGGCTGAGAGATAAAGAGCGCAAAGTGACAGAGCTGCTCTGGGTGGTTTTTTGCCCTCCAACACTCTCTGCACGCAAGGCTGAGAGATAAGGAGCGAAAAGTGACGGAGCGTCGCCAGGCACTTTTTTTGCCCTCCGACACCTTGGCACGCTAGGCTTTGATGTAAGGAGCGCAAAGCGACTTAGCGCATTTGGCCGCTTTTTTGCCCTCCGAATCTCTTTGCCCGATAGGCTGAGAGGTAAGGAGTGCAAAGTGACGGAACGTCTTCGGGAGCTTTTTTGCGATATGACACTCTGGGTTCGCCAGCCTGAGAGGTTAGGAGCGCAAAGTGACGGAGCGTCTCTAGGCACCTTTTTCTCCTCCAAAGCTCTGTGTCCCAAAGGATGAGGTAAAGAGCGCAGTGACGAAGCGTCTGCGGGCGCTTTTTTTTTTTTTTTTTTTTTTTCTTTTTGCTCTCCTACACACTCTTTGCCCGCTAGACTGAGAGGAAAGGATAGTAAAGTAACGTAGCGGATCTAGGCGGTTTTTTGCCGTCCGACACTCTTTCCCGCTACGCTGAGAGGTAAGGAGCGGAAAGTGACGGAGCGTCTCTCGGCGCTTTTTCGCCCTCCTCCACTCTATGTTCGTGAGGCTGAGAGGTAAGGAGCGCTAAGTTACGGAGCGTCTCCGGGCGCTTTTTTGCCTCTCCGACACTATCTGCCCAATCGGCTGAGAGATAAGTAGTGCAGAATGACTAGCCGTCTCCGGGGGTTTTTTTGGATTCCAACTCTTTGTGCTCGCTAAACTGAGAGATTAGGAGTACAAAGTGATGCACCGGAGCGTCTTTGGTCACTTTTTGTTCCTCCGACACTCTGTGCCCGCCAGATCAGGAACGCAAAGATATGGAGCGTCTCTTTTCACTTTTTGGCACTCCGACATCCTCTGCCCGCTAGGCTGAGAGGTAAGGGAAGCAAAGTGACGGAGCGCATCCAGGCACTTATTTGCCCTCCGAATCTCTTTGCCCGCTAGGCTGAGAGGTAAGGATTGCAAAGTGACGGAGCGTCTCTGAATGATTTTTTGCCCTCCGACACTCTGTGTTTCTTAATCTGAGAGGCTAGGAGTGGAAAGTGACAGTGATTATGGGTACTTTTAGCTCCTCCACCACTATGTGTCCGCTAGGATGAGAAAAAGGGCGCAAAGTGACAGAGCGTCTCCGGGAGCTTTTTTTGTCCTTTGACACTCTTTGCCTGTTAGGCTGAGAGGTAAGGAACGCAAAGTGACGGAGCGTCACTAGGCGCGTTTTTGCCCTACGACACTGTGTATACGCTAGGCTGAGAGACAAGGATTGCAAACTGACGGAGCATATCCGAATAGTTATTTGCCCTTCGATAATCCGTTCCCGCTAGGCTAAGAGATAAGGAGCGCAAAGTGACTGAGCTCCTCCAGGCGGTTTTTTACCCTCTGACATTCTTAGCCCGTATTGCTGAGAGAAAAGAAGTACAAAGTGACGGAACATCTCCAGGCACTTTTATGCCCTCCGACACTCTGGCCCGCTAAGCTGAGAGTTAAGGAGCGCAAAGTAACAGAGCGTCTCATGGCAATCGTATGCCCTCTGACACTCTGTGCCCACTAGGCTGAGAGGTAAGGAGTGCAAAGTCAAAATGCGTCACTGGGCACTTTTTAACCCTACGACACTCCGTGCCCGCTAAGGTGAAGGATAAAGAGCGCAAAGTGACTGAGTGTCTCCCGGCGCTTTTTTGTCCTCCGGCATTCTGTGCCCACTAGACTAAGAAATACGGAGTTTAAAGTGACGGAAAGCCTCCTGGCGCTTTTTTGCCCTCCGATACTTTGTGCATGTTAGGCTGAGAGATAGGGAGTGCAAATTCACGATTCGTCTCTGGGCACTTTTTTACCCAACGACACTGTGAACGCTAGGCTGAGAGGTAAAGAGTGCCGAATGCCGGACACCTCTGGGCGCTTTTCTGTCCTCCGACACTCTGTGCCTGCTAGGCTGAGAGGTAAGGTGCACAAAGTAATGGAGGATCTCTGGGCACTTTTTTTCCCTCCAACACTCCGCGCCAGCTACGCTGAGAGGTAAGGAGTTGAAAATGACGGAGCGTCTCTGGGCGCTTTTTTGCCCTCCCACACTATGTATCCGTTACGCTGAGAGACAAGGAGTGCGAAGTGACGGAACGTCCTCGAATGCATTTTTGGCCTTCGACACTCTATTCCCGCTAGGCTGAGAGGTAAGGAGGGCAAAGTGACGGAGCTCCTCCTTGCGATTTTTTGCCCTCCGACATTCTGTGGCAACTAGCCTGAGAGATAAGTGGCGGAGGTTACCCGCAATGCTGAGAGATGATAAGCGCAAAGTGCCGAAGCGTCTCGGGGCACTTCTTTGCCCTCCGACATTCTGGCCCGCTAGGCTGTAAAGTATGGAGCGCAAAGTGACGGAGCCTCTCCGGGCACTCTTTTGCCATCCAATACTTTGTGCCTACTAAACTGAGAGGTAAGGAGTGCTAAGTCACAGAGCGTCTCTGGGCACCTTTTTACTCTCTGACTCTCTGTGAGCGCTAGGCTGAGAGGTTAAGAGTCAAAATGCCGGAACGTGTCTGGGCGGTTTTTTGCCCTCCGACACTATGTGCCCGCTAGGCTGAGAGGTAAGTGACGGAGGATCTCCGGGCACTTTTTTATCCCTCCAACGCTCCGTGCCCGCTACGCTTAGAGGTAAGTAGTGGAAAGTGACGGAGCGTTTCTTGGCTCCTTTTTGCCCCTGAACACTATGTATCCGTTATGCTGAGAGACAAGAAGTGAAAAGTGCAGGAACGTGTCTGAATGCTTTTTCGCCTTCGACACTCTGTTCCCGCTAGGCTGAGAGGTAAGGAGGGCAAAGTGACGGAGCTCCTCCGGGTGTTTCATTGCCCTCCGGCATTCTGTACACAATGCTGTACACAATGTTGCGAGATAATAAGCGCAAAGTGACGGAGCATCTCCGGGCACTTTTTTGCCCTTCCGACACCCTTAACCGCAAAGCTGAGAGGTAAGGATCGCAAAATGACGGAGCGTCTTCGAGCACTCTTTTGCCCTCCGACACTTTGTGCCTGCTAGGCTGAGAGGTAGGGAGTGCAAATTGACGGAACGTCTTCGGGCGCTTTTTCTCCCTCCGACACTCTGTGCTTGCTAGGCTGAGAGATAAGGAGAGCAAAGTGACGGAACGATCCGGGAGCTTTTTTACCTTCCGAGATTCTTTGTCCTGTAGGCTGAGAGGTAAGGAGCGCAAAGTGACGGAACGCATCCGGACGCTTTTTTGCCCTCCAGCACTCTTTGCCCTGTAGGCTGAGAGGTAAAGAGCTCAAAGTGAATGAGCGTCTCCCTTCGCCTCTTTGCCCTCCGACAATCTGTAATTGTTAGCTTGACAGATAATGAGCGCAAAGTCACGTGGCGCCTCCTGGCGCGTTTTTGCACTTCAACTCTCCGTGCCCGCTATGTTGAGGGACAAGAAGGGCAAAGTGACTGAGAGTCTCCCTGCGCTTTTTTGCCCTATGACATTAAGTGCCGGCAAGATTGAGAGGTAAGGAGAGCATTGTGTCGGAGTCTTTCAGGGCACTCTTTTGACCTCCGACACACTTTCCCTGCTATACTGAAAGGTGAGGAGCGCAAAGGGACGGAGTGCTTCAGGTCGCTTTTTCCCCCAATCACTCTGTGCCCGCTAGGTTGAGATGTAAGTAGCGATAAGTGAGGAGGCGTCTCCGGCCACTTTTTACCTCTGCGACACTCCGTGCCCACTAAGCAGAAAGATAAGGAGCGCAGTGACTGAACATCTCCAGGCGCTTTTTTACCCTCAGACAATCTATACCCGGTAGACTAAGATATGCGGAAATCAAGGTGACGGAGTGCCACCGGGCACTGTTTTAACCTCCGACACTCTGCCCCGCTAGGCTGAGAGGTAAGGAGCGCGAAGTGACGGAGTGCTTCCGAGCACTTTTTTGCCCCTCATCACTCTCTGCCAGCCAAGTTGAGAGGTAAGGAGCGATAAGTAAGGGAGCGTCTCCGGCCACGTTTTTCCTCTCCGACACTCAGTACCTGCTAAGCAGAGAGACAAGGAGTCTGCATCTCCCGGTGCTTCCTTACCCTCCGAAACTCTGTGCCTCCCAGACTGAGAAATACTGGATTTCAAAGTGACGGAGTGCCTACAGGTACTTTTTGCCCTCCGTCATTATGTGTCCGCTAGGCTAAGAGGCAAGGAGTGCAAGGTGAAGGAACGTCTACGAACGCTTTTTCGCCCTGCGACACTCGGTTCCCGCTAGGCTGAGAGGTAAGAAGCGCAAAGTGACAAAGCTCCTTCGGTCGCTTTTTTGCGCTCCGACACTCTGTTCCCGAAAGGCTGAGAGATAAGAAGCGCAAAGTAACGCAGCGTCTCCGGGCACATTTTTGCCCTACGAAACTGTTGCCCTCCAGGCTGGGAGTTAAGGAGCGAAAGGTGATGGAGCGTCTCCGGGCAGTTTTTTGCCCTCCTACACACTGTGCCTGCTAGGCTGGGAGATAAGGAGCGCAAAGTGACGGAGCTACACTGGGCGGTTTTTTGCCCTCCAACACTCTCTGCAAGTAAGGCTGAGAGATAAGGAGCGAGAAGTGACGGAGCGTCGCCAGGCACTTTTTTCCCCTCCGACACCTTGGCACGCTAGGCTTTGAGGTAAGGAGCGCAAAGCGACTTAGCGCATTTGGCCTCTTTTTTGCCCTCCGAATCTCTTTGCCCGATAGGCTGAGAGGTAAGGAGTGCAAAGTGACGGAACGTCTTCGGGAGCTTTTTTGCGATCTGACACTCTTGGTTCGCCAGCCTGAGAGGTTAGGAGTGCAAAGTGACGGAGCGTCTCTAGGAACCTTTTTCTCCTCTAAAGCTCTGTGTCACAAAGGATGAGGTAAAGAGCGCAGTGACGGAGCATCTGTGGGCGCTTTTTTTCTTTTCTTTTTTTTTCTCTCCTATACACTCTTTGACCGCTAGGCTGAGAGGCAAGAATAGCAAAGTAACGGAGCGGGTCTGGGCGGTTTTTTGCCGTCCGACACTCTTTCCCGCTACGCTGAGAGGTAAGGAGCGGAAAGTGACGTAGCGTATCTCTGCGCTTTTTCGCCCTCCTCCACTCTATGTTCGTGAGGCTGAGAGGTAAGGAGTGCTAAGTTACGGAGCGTCTCCTGGAGCTTTTTTGCCTCTCCGACACTTTCTGCCCGATCGGCTGAGAGATAAGTAGCGCAAAATGACGAGACGTCTCCGGGCGTTTTTTTGCAATCCGACGCTTTGTGCTCGCTAAGCTGAGAGATTAGGAGTGCAAAGTGACGCTCCGGAGAGACTCTGGTAACTTTTTGTTCCTCCGACACTCTGTGCGCGCCAGGCTAACAGATAAGGAGCGCAAAGAGATGAAGCGTCTCTTTTCACTTTTTGGCAATCAGACCTTATCTGCCCGCTAGGCTGAGAGGTAAAGAGAGCAAAGTGAGGGAGCGCATCCGAGCGCTTATTTGCCCTCCGAATCTCTTTGCCCACTAGGCTGAGAGGTAAGGATTGCAAAGTGACGGAACGTCTTTGAGCGATTTTTTGCCCTCCGACACTCTATGCTTCCTAAGCTCAGAGGATAGGAGTGCAAAGTGACTGAGTGATTATGGGTACTTTTAGCTCCTCCACAACTCTGTGCCCGCTAGGATGAGGTAAAGAGCGCAAAGTGAGAGTCTCCGGGAGCATTTTTGGTCCTTTGACACTCTTTGCCTGTTAGGCTGAGAGGTAAGGAACGCAAAGTGACGGAGCGTCACTAGGCGCTTTTTTGCCCTCCGACACTGTGTATCCGCTAGGCTGACAGACAAGGATTGCAAACTGACGGAACATATCCGAATAGTTTTTTGTCCTTTGATACTCTGTTCCCGCTAGGCTAAGAGGTAAGGAGCGCAAAGTTGCGGAGCTCCCCCTGGCGGTTTTTTGCCCTCTGACATCTTAGCCCGCATTGCTGAGAGATAAGAAGTAAAAAGTGACGGAACGTCTCCAGGCACTTTTTTTGCACTACGACACTCTGGCCCGCTAAGCTGAGAGTTAAGGAGCGCAAAGTAACTGAGCGTCTCATGGCAATTTTTTGCCCTCTGACACTCTGTGCCCACTAGGCTGAGAGATAAGGAGTACAAAGTCACGATACGTCACTGGGCACTTTTTAATCCTACGACA
This sequence comes from Panulirus ornatus, assembly GCF_036320965.1. Lineage (NCBI taxonomy): Eukaryota > Metazoa > Arthropoda > Malacostraca > Decapoda > Palinuridae > Panulirus > Panulirus ornatus. Next base: position 30,106,691 of record NC_092227.1, on the reverse strand, counting down.
CTCCGTGCCCGCTAAGGTGAGGGATAAGGAGCGGAAAGTGACTGAGTGTCTCCCGGCGCTTTTGTGTCCTCCGGCATTCTGTGCCCACTAGACTAAGAAATAAGGAGTTTAGAATGAAAGAGCGCCTCCTGGCGCTTTCTTGCCCTCCGATACTTTTTGCCCGTTAGGCTGACAGATAAGGAGTGCAAAGTCACGATACGTCTCTGGGTACTTTTTTACCCAACGACACTGTGAACGCTAGGCTGAGAGGTAAAGAGTGCAGAATGCCGGACACCTCTGGGCGCTTTTCTGTCCTCCGACACTCTGTGACTGCTAGGCTGAGAGGTAAGGTGAACAAATTAACGGAGGATCTCCGGGCACTTTTTTTCCTTCCAACACTCCGCGCCCGCTACGCTGAGAGGTAAGGAGTGGAAAATGACGGAGCGTCTCTAGGTGCTTTTATGAACTCCGAAACTGTGTATCCTTTAGGCTGAGAGACAAGGAGTGCAAAGTGGCGGAATGTCCACGAATGCATTTTTGGCCTTCGACACTCTATTCCCGCTGGGCTGAGAGGTAAGGATCGCAAAATGACGAAGCGTCTTCGTGCACTCTTTTGCCCTCCGACACTTTGTTCCTACTTAGCTGAGAGGTAGGGAGTGCAAACTGACGGAACGTTTTCGGGCGCTTTTTCTCCCTCCGACACTCTGTGCTTGCTAGGTTGAGAGGTAAGGAGAGCTAAGTGACGGAACGACCCGGGAGCTTTTTTACCTTCCGAGACTCTTTGTCCTGTAGGCTGAGAGGTAAGGAGCGCAAAGTGACGGAGAGTCTCAGCTTTTTTGCCCTCCGACCCTTTGTGCTCGCGAGGCTAAGAGGTAAGGAGCGCAAAGTGACGGAACGCATCCCCACACTTTTTTGCCGTCGAACACTCTTTGCCCTGTAGGCTGAGAGGTAAAGAGCTCAAAGTGAATGAGCGTCTCCCTTCGCCTTTTTGCCCTCCGACACTTTGTAATTTCTAGGTTGACAGGTAATGAGCAAAAAGTCACGTGTCGCCTCCGGGCGCGTTTTTGCCCTTCGACACTCCGTGCCCGCTATGCTGAGGGACAAGAAGCGCAAAGTGACTGAGCGTCTCCCGGCGCTTTTTTGCCCTATGACACTATGTGCCGGCAAGACTCTGAGGTAAGAAGAGCATTGTGTCGGAGTGTTTCAGGGCACTCTTTTGACCTCCGACACTCTTTCCCTGCTATACTGAAAGGTGAGGAGCGCAAAGGGACGGAGTGATTCAGGTCGCTTTTTGCCCCCAATCACTCTGTGCCCGCTAGGTTGAAAGGTAAGGAACGATAAGTGAGGAGCGTCTCTGGCCACTTTTTACCTCTGCGACACTCTGTGCCCGATAACCAGAGAGATAAGGAGCACAGTGACTGAGCATCTCCAGGCGCTTTTTTACCCTCAGACAATCTATGCCCGGTAGACTAAGATATGCGGAAATCAAGGTGACGGAGTGCCTCCGGGCACTGTTTTAACCTCCGACACTCTGCCCCGCTAGGCTGAGAGGTAAGGAGCGCGAAGTGACGGAGTGCTTCCGAGCACTTTTTTGCCCCTCATCACTCTCTGCCAGCTAAGTTGAGAAGTAAGGAGCGATAAGAAAAGGAGTGTCTCCGGCCACGTTTTTCCTCCGACACTCCGTACCTGCTAAGCAGAGAGACAAGGAGTGCAGTGACTGAGCATCTCCCGGTTCTTCCTTACCCTCCGAAATTCTGTGCCCCCTAGACTGAGAAATGCGGATTTCAAAGTGAAGGAGTGACTACAGGTACTTTTTGCCCTCCGTCATTATGTGTCCGCTAGGCTAAGAGGCAAGGAGTGCAAAGTGAAGGAACGTCTACGAACGCTTTTTCGCCCTGCGACACTCGGTTCCCGCTAGGCTGAGAGGTGAGGAGCGCATATTGACGGAGTGTTTCCGGGCAATCTTTTGACCTCCGACACTCTTTCCCTGCTAGGCTGAAAGGTAAGGAGCGCGAAGTGACTTAGTGCTTCCGAGCACTTTTTTGCCCCCCATCACTCTCTGCCAGCTAAGCTGAGAAGTAAGGAGCGATAAGTATGGGAGCGTCTCCGACCACTTTTTTCCTCTCAGACTCTAAATACCCGCTAAGCAGAGAGACAAGGAGTGCAGTGACTGAGCATCTCCCGGCGCTTCCTTACCCTCCGATACTCTCTGCCCCCTAGACTGAGAAATGCGGCAATCAAAATGACGGAGTTCCTCCAGGTACTTTTTTCCCCTCCGACATTATGTGTCCGCTAGGCTAAGAGGCAAGGAGTGCAAAGTGACGGAACGTCTTTGAGCGATTTTTTGCTCTCAGACACTCTATGCTTCCTAAGCTCAGAGGATAGGAGTGCAAAGTGACTGAGTGATTATGGGTACTTTTAGCTCCTCCACAACTCTGTGCCCGCTAGGATGAGGTAAAGAGCGCAAAGTGAGAGTCTCCGGGAGCATTTTTGGTCCTTTGACACTCTTTGCCTGTTAGGCTGAGAGGTAAGGAACGCAAAGTGACGGAGCGTCACTAGGCGCTTTTTTGCCCTCCGACACTGTGTATCCGCTAGGCTGACAGACAAGGATTGCAAACTGACGGAACATATCCGAATAGTATTTTGTCCTTTGATACTCTGTTCCCGCTAGGCTAAGAGGTAAGGAGCGCAAAGTTGCGGAGCTCCCCCTGGCGGTTTTTTGCAATCTGTCATCTTAGCCCGCATTGCTGAGAGATAAGAAGTAAAAAGTGACGAACGTCTCCAGGCACTTTTTTTGCACTACGACACTCTGGCCCGCTAAGCTGAGAGTTAAGGAGCGCAAAGTAACTGAGCGTCTCATGGCAATTTTTTGCCCTGTGACACTCTGTGCCCACTAAGCTGAGAGATAAGGAGTACAAAGTCACGATACGTCACTGGGCACTTTTTAATCCTACGACACTCCGTGCCCGCTAAGGTGAGGGATAAGGAGCGGAAAGTGACTGAGTGTCTCCCGGCGCTTTTTTGTCCTCCGGCATTCTGTGCTCACTAGACTAAGAAATAAGGAGTTTAGAATGAAAGAGCGCCTCCTGGCGCTTTTTTGCGATCCGATACTTTTTGCCCGTTAGGCTGACAGATAAGGAGTGCAAAGTCACGATACGTCTCTGGGTACTTTTTTACCCAACGACACTGTGAACGCTAGGCTGAGAGGTAAAGAGTGCAGAATGCCGGACACCTCTGGGCGCTTTTCTGTCCTCCGACACTCTGTGCCTTCTAGGCTGAGAGGTAAGGTGAACAAAGTAACGGAGGATCTCCGGGCACTTTTTTTCCTTCCAACACTCCGCGCCCGCTACGCTGAGAGGTAAGAGTGGAAAATGACGGAGCGTCTCTAGGCGCTTTTATGAACTCCGAAACTGTGTATCCGTTAGGCTGAGAGACAAGGAGTGCAAAGTGGCGGAATGTCCACGAATGCATTTTTGGCCTTCGACACTCTATTCCCGCTGGGCTGAGAGGTAAGGATCGCAAAATGACGGAGCGTCTTCGTGCACTCTTTTGCCCTCCGACACTTTGTTCCTACTTAGCTGAGAGGTAGGGAGTGCAAACTGACGGAACGTTTTCGGGCGCTTTTTCTCCCTCGGACACTCTGTGCTTGCTAGGCTGAGAGGTAAGGAGAGCTAAGTGACGGAACGACCCGGGAGCTTTTTTACCTTCCGAGACTCTTTGTCCTGTAGGCTGAGAGGTAAGGAGCGCAAAGTGACGGAGAGTCTCAGCTTTTTTGCCCTCCGACCCTCTGTGCTCGCGAGGCTAAGAGGTAATGAGCGCAAAGTGAAGGAACGCATCCCCACACTTTTTTGCCGTCGAACACTCTTTGCCCTGTAGGCTGAGAGGTAAAGAGCTCAAAGTGAATGAGCGTCTCCCTTCGCCTTTTTGCCCTCCGACACTTTGTAATTGCTAGGTTGACAGGTAATGAGCAAAAAGTCACGTGGCGCCTCCGGGCGCGTTTTTGCCCTTCGACACTCCGTGCCCGCTATGCTGAGGGACAAGAAGCGCAAAGTGACTGAGCGTCTCCCGGCGCTTTTTTGCCCTATGACACTATGTGCCGGCAAGACTCTGAGGTAAGAAGAGCATTGTGTCGGAGTGTTTCAGGGCACTCTTTTGACCTCCGACAATCTTTCCCTGTTATACTGAAAGGTGAGGAGCGCAAAGGGACGGAGTGATTCAGGTCGCTTTTTGCCCCCAATCACTCTGTGCCCGCTAGGTTGAAAGGTAAGGAACGATAAGTGAGGGAGCGTCTCTGGCCACTTTTTACCTCTGCGACACTCTGTGCCCGATAACCAGAGAGATAAGGAGCAAAGTGACTGAGCATCTCCAGGCGCTTTTTTACCCTCAGACAATCTATGCCCGGTAGACTAAGATATGCGGAAATCAAGGTGACGGAGTGCCACCGGGCACTGTTTTCCCCTCCGACACTCTGCCCCTCTAGGCTGAGAGGTGAGGAGCGCATATTGACGGAGTGTTTCCGGGCAATCTTTTGACCTCCGACACTCTTTCCCTGCTAGGCTGAAAGGTAAGGAGCGCGAAGTGACTTAGTGCTTCCGAGCACTTTTTTGCCCCCCATCACTCTCTGCCAGCTAAGCTGAGAAGTAAGGAGCGATAAGTATGGGAGCGTCTCCGACCACTTTTTTCCTCTCAGACTCTAAATACCCGCTAAGCAGAGAGACAAGGAGTGCAGTGACTGAGCATCTCCCGGCGCTTCCCTACCCTCCGATACTCTCTGCCCCCTAGAATGAGAAATGCGGAAATCAAAGTGACGGAGTGCCTCCAGGTACTTTTTTCCCCTCCGTCATTATGTGTCCGCTAGGCTAAGAGGCAAGGAGTGCAAAGTGACGGAACGTCTCCGAACGCCCTGCGACACTCGGTTCCCGCTAGGCTGAGAGGTAAGAAGCGCAAAGTGACGAAGCTCCTCCGGGCGCTTTTCTGCCCGCCGAAACTTAGTTCCCGCAAGGCTGAGAGATAAGAAGCGCAAAGTAATGCAGCGTCTCCGGGCACATTTTTACCCTACGAAACTGTGGCCTGCCAGGTTAAGAGTTAAGGAGCGACAAGTGATGGAGCGTCTCCGGGCAGTTTTTTGCCCTCCTACACACTGTGCTTGCTAGGCTGAGAGATAAGGAGCGCAAAGTGACGGAGCTGCTCTAGGCGGTTTTTTGCCCTCCAACACTCTCTGTACGCAAGGCTGAGAGATAAGGAGCGAGAAGTGACGGAGCGTCGCCAGGCACTTTTTTTGCCCTCCTACACCTTGGCACGCTAGGCTTTTAGTTAAGGAGCGCAAAGCGACGTAGGGCATTTGGCCGCTTTTTGCCCGATAGGCTGAGAGGTAAGGAGTGCAAAGTAACGGAATGTCTTCGGAAGCTTTTTTGCCCTCTGACACTCTGGGTTCGCCAGCCTGAGAGGTTGGGAGTGCAAAGTGACGGAGCGTCTCTAGGCACCTTTTTCTCCTCCAAAGCTCTGTGTCCCAAAGGATGAGGTAAAGAGCGCAGTGACGGAGCGTCTGCGGGCGTTTTTTTTTTCTTTTTTTTCTTTTTTTTTGCTCTCCTACACACTCTTTGCCCGCTAGGCTGAGAGGTAAGGATAGCAAAGTAACTGAGCGGGTTTGGGCGGTTTTTTGCCGTCCGACACTCTTTCCCGCTACGCTGAGAGGTAAGGAGCGGAAACTGACGGAGCGTCTCTCGGCGCTTTTTCACCCTCCTCCACTCTATGTTCGTGAGGCCGCGAGGTAAGGAGCGCTAAGTTACGGAGCGTCTCCGGGCGCTTTTTTGCCTCTCCGACACTTTCTGCCCGATCGGCTGAAAGATAAGTAGTGCAAAATGACTAGCCGTCTCCGGGTTTTTTTTTGGATTCCAACGCTTTGTGCTCGCTAAGCTGAGAGATTAGGAGTACAAAGTGACGCTCCGGAGCGTCTCTGGTCACTTTTTGTTCCTCCGACACTCTGTGCCCGCCAGGCTAACAGATAATGAGCGCAAAGAGATGGAGCGTCTCTTTTCACTTTTTGGCACTCCGACATTCTCTGCCCGCTAGGCTGAGAGGTAAGAGAAGCAAAGTGACGGAGCGCATCCAGGCACTTATTTGCCCTCCGAATCTCATTGCCCGCTAGGCTGAGAGGTAAGGATTGCCAAGTGACGGAGCGTCTTGGAGTGATTTTTTGCCCTCCGACACTCTGTGTTTCCTAAGCTGAGAGGTTAGGAGTGCAAAGTGACGAAGTGATTATGGGTACTTTTAGCTCCTCCACCACTCTGTGTCCGCTAGGATGAGGAAAAGAGCGCAAAGTGACAGAGCGTCTCCGGGAGCTTTTTTTGTCCTTTGACACTCTTTGCCTGTTAGGCTGAGAGGTAAGGAGCGCAAAGTGACGGAGCGTCACTAGGCGCTTTTTTGCCCTCCGACCCCGTGTATCCGCTAGGCTGAGAGACAAGGAGTGCAAACTAACAGGACATATCCGAATAGTTTTTTGCACTTCGATACTCTGTTCCCGCTAGGCTAAGAGATAAGGAGCGCAAAGTGACGGAGCTCCTCCGGGCGGTTTTTTACCCTCCGACATTCTTAGCCCGTATTGCTGAGAGATAAGAAGTGCAAAGTGACGGAACATCTCCAGGCACTTTTTTGCCCTCCGACACTCTGCCCCGCTAAGCTGAGAGTTAAGGAGCGCAAAGTAACTGAGCATTTCATGGCAATTTTTTGCCCTCTGACACTCTGTGCCCACTAGGCTGAGAGGTAAGGAGTGCAACGTCACGATACGTCACTGGGCACTTTTTAACCCTACGACACTCCGTGCCCGCTAAGGTGAGGGATAAGGATCGCAAAGTGACTGAGTGTTTCCCGGCGCTTTTTTGTCCTCAGGCATTCTGTGCCAACTAGACTAAGAAATACGGAGTTTAAAGTGACGGAAAGCCTCCTGGCGCTTTTTTGCCCTCCGATACTTTTTGCCCGTTAGGCTGAGAGATAACGAGTGCAACGTCAAGGTACGTCTCTGGGCACTTTTTTACCCAACGACACTGTGAACGCTCGCCTGAGAGGTAAAGAGTGCAGAATGCCGGACACCTCTGGGCGCTTTTCTGTCCTCCGACACTCTGTGCCTTCTAGGCTGAGAGGTAAGGTGAACAAAGTAACGGAGGATCTCTGGGCACTTTTTTTCCCTCCAACACTCCGCGCCCGATACGCTGAGAGATATGGAGTGGAAAATGACGGAGCGTTTCTGGGCGCTTTTATGCCCTCCGACACTATGTATCCGTTAGGCTGAGAGACAAGGAGGGCAAAGTGGAGGAACTTCCTCGAATGCATTTTCGGCCTTCGACACTCTATTCCCGCTAGGCTGAGAGGTAAGTAGGGCAAAGTGACGGAGCTCCTCCTTGCGATTGTTTGCCCTCGGACATTCTGTAGCCGCTAGGCTGAGAGATAAGTGGCGGAGGTTACTCGTAATGCTGAGAGATAATAAGCGCAAAGTGCCGGAGCGTCCCAGTACACCTTTTTCCCTCCAACACTCTGGCCCGCTAGGCTGTAAGGTATGGAGCGCAAAGTGACGGAGAGTCTCCGGGCACTCTTTTGCCCTCCAATACTTTGTGCCTACTAGGCTGAGAGGTAAGGAGTGCTAAGTCACGGAGCGTCTCCGGGCACCTTTTTACTCTCTGACTCTGTGAGCGCTAGGCTGAGAGGTTAAGAGTCCAAATGCCGGAACGTGTCTGGGCGGTTTTTTGCGCTCCGACACTATGTGCCCGCTAGGCTGAGAGGTAAGTGACGGAGGATCTCCGGGCACTTTTTTATCACTCCAACGCTCCGTGCCTGCTACGCTTAGAGGTAAGGAGTGGAAAGTGACGGAGCGTCTCTTGGCTCCTTTTTGCCCCTGAACACTATGTATCCGTTATGCTGAGAGACAAAAAGTGAAAAGTGCCGAAACGTGTCTGAATGCTTTTTCGCCTTCGACACTCTGTTCCCGCTAGGCTGAGAGGTAAGGAGGGCAAAGTGACGGAGCTCCTCCGGGTGTTTCATTGCCCTCCGACATTCTGTGCCCACAATGCTGCGAGATAATAAGCGCAAAGTGACGGAGCATCTCCGGGCACTTTTTTGCCCTTCCGACACCCTTAACCGCAAAGCTGAGAGGTAAGGATCGCAAAATGACGGAGCGTCTTCGGGCACTCTTTTGCCCTCCGACACTTTGTGCCTGCTAGGCTGAGAGGTAGGGAGTGCAAATTGACGGAACGTCTTCGGGCGCTTTTTCTCCCTCCGACACTGTGCTTGCTAGGCTGAGAGATAAGGAGAGCAAAGTGACGGAACGATCTGGGAGCTTTTTTACCTTCCGAGATTCTTTGTCCTGTAGGCTGAGAGGTAAGGAGCGCAAAGTGACGGAAAGCATCCGGACGCTGTCTTGCCCTCCAGCACTCTTTGCCCTGTAGGCTGAGAGGTAAAGAGCTCAAAGTGAATGAGCGTCTCCCTTCGCCTCTTTGCCCTCCGACAATCTGTAATTGTTAGCTTGACAGGTAATGAGCGCAAAGTCACGTGGCGCCTCCGGGCACGTTTTTGCACTTCAACTCTCCATGCCCGCTATGTTGAGGGACAAGAAGGGCAAAGTGACTGAGCGTCTCCCGGCGCTTTTTTGCCCTATGACATTAAGTGCCGGCAAGATTGAGAGGTAAGGAGAGCATTGTGTCGGAGTCTTTCAGGGCACTCTTTTGACCTCCGACACACTTTCCCTGCTATACTGAAAGGTGAGGAGCGCAAAGGGACGGAGTGCTTCAGGTCGCTTTTTCCCCCAATCACTCTGTGCCCGCTAGGTTGAGATGTAAGTAGCGATAAGTGAGGAGGCGTCTCCGGCCACTTTTTACCTCTGCGACACTCCGTGCCCACTAAGCAGAGAGATAAGGAGCGCAGTGACTGAACATCTCCAGGCGCTTTTTTACCCTCAGACAATCTATGCCCGGTAGACTAAGATATGCGGAAATCAAGGTGACGGAGTGCCTCCGGGCACTGTTTTAACCTCCGACACTCTGCCCCGCTAGGCTGAGAGGTAAGGAGCGCGAAGTGACGGAGTGCTTCCGAGCACTTTTTTGCCCCTCATCACTCTCTGCCAGCTAAGTTGAAAGGTAAGGAGCGATAAATAAGGGAGCGTCTCCGGCCACGTTTTTCCTCTCCGACACTCCGTACCTGCTAAGCAGAGAGACAAGGAGTGCAGTGACTGAGCATCTCCCGGTGCTTCCTTACCCTCCGAAACTCTGTGCCCCCTAGACTGAGAAATGCGGATTTCAAAGGGACGGAGTGACTACAGGTACTTTTTGCCCTCCGTCATTATTTGTCCGCTAGGCTAAGAGGCAAGGAGTGCAAAGTGAAGGAACGTCTACGAACGCTTTTTCGCCCTGCGACACTCGGTTTCCGCTAGGCTGAGAGGTAAGAAGCGCAAAGTGACAAAGCTCCTTCGGTCGCTTTTTTGCGCTCCGACACTCTGTTCCCGAAAGGCTGAGAGATAAGAAGCGCAAAGTAACGCAGCGTCTCCGGGCACATTTTTGCCCTACGAAACTGTTGCCCTCCAGGCTGGGAGTTAAGGAGCGAAAGGTGATGGAGCGTCTCCGAGCAGTTTTTTGCCCTCCTACACACTGTGCCTGCTAGGCTGGGGGATAAGGAGCGCATAGTGACGGAGCTACTCTGGGCGGTTTTTTGCCCTCCAACACTCTCTGCAAGTAAGGCTGAGAGATAAGGAGCGAGAAGTGACGGAGCGTCGCCAGGCACTTTTTTCCCCTCCGACACCTTGGCTTTGAGGTAAGGAGCGCAAAGCGACTTAGCGCATTTGGCCTCTTTTTTGCCCTCCGAATCTCTTTGCACGATAGGCTGAGAGGTAAGGAGTGCAAAGTGACGGAACGTCTTCGGGAGCTTTTTTGCGATCTGACACTCTTGGTTCGCCAGCCTGAGAGGTTAGGAGTGCAAAGTGACGGAGCGTCTCTAGGCACCTTTTTCTCCTCTAAAGCTCTGTGTCACAAAGGATGAGGTAAAGAGCGCAGTGACGGAGCATCTGTGGGCGCTTTTTCTCTTTTCTTTTTTTTTCTCTCCTATACACTCTTTGACCGCTAGGCTGAGAGGCAAGAATAGCAAAGTAACGGAGCGGGTCTGGGCGGTTTTTTGCCGTCCGACACTCTTTCCCGCTACGCTGAGAGGTAAGGAGCGGAAAGTGACGTAGCGTATCTCTGCGCTTTTTCGCCCTCCTCCACTCTATGTTCGTGAGGCTGAGAGGTAAGGAGTGCTAAGTTACGGAGCGTCTCCTGGAGCTTTTTTGCCTCTCCGACACTTTCTGCCCGATCGGCTGAGAGATAAGTAGCGCAAAATGACGAGACGTCTCCGGGCGTTTTTTTGCAATCCGACGCTTTGTGCTCGCTAAGCTGAGAGATTAGGAGTGCAAAGTGACGCTCCGGAGAGACTCTGGTAACTTTTTGTTCCTCCGACACTCTGTGCCCGCCAGGCTAACAGATAAGGAGCGCAAAGAGATGGAGCGTCTCTTTTCACTTTTTGGCAATCAGACCTTATCTGCCCGCTAGGCTGAGAGGTAAAGAGAGCAAAGTGAGGGAGCGCATCCGAGCGCTTATTTGCCCTCCGAATCTCTTTGCCCACTAGGCTGAGAGGTAAGGATTGCAAAGTGACGGAACGTCTTTGAACGATTTTTTGCCCTCCGACACTCTATGCTTCCTAAGCTCAGAGGATAGGAGTGCAAAGTGACTGAGTGATTATGGGTACTTTTAGCTCCTCCACAACTCTGTGCCCGCTAGGATGAGGTAAAGAGCGCAAAGTGAGAGTCTCCGGGAGCATTTTTGGTCCTTTGACACTCTTTGCCTGTTAGGCTGAGAGGTAAGGAACGCAAAGTGACGGAGCGTCACTAGGCGCTTTTTTGCCCTCCGACACTGTGTATCCGCTAGGCTGACAGACAAGGATTGCAAACTGACGGAACATATCCGAATAGTTTTTTGTCCTTTGATACTCTGTTCCCGCTAGGCTAAGAGGTAAGGAGCGCAAAGTTGCGGAGCTCCCCCTGGCGGTTTTTTGCCCTCTGACATCTTAGCCCGCATTGCTGAGAGATAAGAAGTAAAAAGTGACGAACGTCTCCAGGCACTTTTTTTGCACTACGACACTCTGGCCCGCTAAGCTGAGAGTTAAGGAGCGCAAAGTAACTGAGCGTCTCATGGCAATTTTTTGCCCTCTGACACTCTGTGCCCACTAGGCTGAGAGATAAGGAGTACAAAGTCACGATACGTCACTGGGCACTTTTTAATCCTACGACACTCCATGTCCGCTAAGGTGAGGGATAAGGAGCGGAAAGTGACTGAGTGTCTCCCGGCGCTTTTTTGTCCTCCGGCATTCTGTGCCCACTAGACTAAGAAATAAGGAGTTTAGAATGAAAGAGCGCCTCCTGGCGCTTTTTTGCCCTCCGATACTTTTTGCCCGTTAGGCTGACAGATAAGGAGTGCAAAGTCACGATACGTCTCTGGGTACTTTTTTACCCAACGACACTGTGAACGCTAGGCTGAGAGGTAAAGAGTGCAGAATGCCGGACACCTCTGGGCGCTTTTCTGTCCTCCGACACTCTGTGCCTTCTAGGCTGAGAGGTAAGGTGAACAAAGTAACGGAGGATCTCCGGGCACTTTTTTTCCTTCCAACACTCCGCGCCCGCTACGCTGAGAGGTAAGGAGTGGAAAATGACGGAGCGTCTCTAGGCGCTTTTATGAACTCCGAAACTGTGTATCCGTTAGGCAGAGAGACAAGGAGTGCAAAGTGGCGGAATGTCCACGAATGCATTTTTGGCCTTCGACACTCTATTCCCGCTGGGCTGAGAGGTAAGGATCGCAAAATGACGGAGCGTCTTCGTGCACTCTTTTGCCCTCCGACACTTTGTTCCTACTAGGATGAGAGGTAGGGAGTGCAAACTGACGGAACGTTTTCCGGCGCTTTTTCTCCCTCCGACACTCTGTGCTTGCTAGGCTGAGAGGTAAGGAGAGCTAAGTGACGGAACGACCCGGGAGCTTTTTTACCTTCCGAGACTCTTTGTCCTGTAGGCTGAGAGGTAAGGAGCGCAAAGTGACGGAGAGTCTCAGCTTTTTTGCCCTCCGACCCTCTGTGCTCGCGAGGCTAAGAGGTAAGGAGCGCAAAGTGACGGAACGCATCCCCACACTTTTTTGCCGTCGACCACTCTTGGCCCTGTAGGCTGAGAGGTAAAGAGCTCAAAGTGAATGAGCGTCTCCCTTCGTCTTTTTGCCCTCCGACACTTTGTAATTGCTAGGTTGACAGGTAATGAGCAAAAAGTCACGTGGCGCCTCCGGGCGCGTTTTTGCCCTTCGACACTCCGTGCCCGCTATGCTGAGGGACAAGAAGCGCAAAGTGACTGAGCGTCTCCCGGCGCTTTTTTGCCCTATGACACTATGTGCCGGCAAGACTCTGAGGTAAGAAGAGCATTGTGTCGGAGTGTTTCAGGGCACTCTTTTGACCTCCGACACTCTTTCCCTGTTATACTGAAAGGTGAGGAGCGCAAAGGGACGGAGTGATTCAGGTCGCTTTTTGCCCCCAATCACTCTGTGCCCGCTAGGTTGAAAGGTAAGGAACGATAAGTGAGGGAGCGTCCCTGGCCACTTTTTACCTCTGCGACACTCTGTGCCCGATAACCAGAGAGATAAGGAGCACAGTGACTGAGCATCTCCAGGCGCTTTTTTACCCTCAGACAATCTATGCCCGGTAGACTAAGATATGCGGAAATCAAGGTGACGGAGTGCCACCGGGCACTGTTTTCCCCTCCGACACTCTGCCCCTCTAGGCTGAGAGGTGAGGAGCGCATATTGACGGAGTGTTTCCGGGCAATCTTTTGACCTCTGACACTCTATCCCTGCTAGGCTGAAAGGTAAGGAGCGCGAAGTGACTTAGTGCTTCCGAGCACTTTTTTGCCCCCCATCACTCTCTGCCAGCTAAGCTGAGAAGTAAGGAGCGATAAGTATGGGAGCGTCTCCGACCACTTTTTTCCTCTCAGACTCTAAATACCCGCTAAGCAGAGAGACAAGGAGTGCAGTGACTGAGCAACTCCCGGCGCTTCCTTACCCTCCGATACTCTCTGCCCCCTAGACTGAGAAATGCGGAAATCAAAGTGACGGAGTGCCTCCCGGTACTTTTTTCCCCTCCGTCATTATGTGTCCGCTAGGCTAAGAGGCAAGGAGTGCAAAGTGACGGAACGTCTCCGAACGCCCTGCGACACTCGGTTCCCGCTAGGCTGAGAGGTAAGAAGCGCAAAGTGACGAAGCTCCTCCGGGCGCTTTTCTGCCCGCCGAAACTTAGTTCCCGCAAGGCTGAGAGATAAGAAGCGCAAAGTAATGCAGCGTCTCCGGGCACATTTTCGACCTACGAAACTGTGGCCTGCCAGGTTAAGAGTTAAGGAGCGACAAGTGATGGAGCGTGTCCGGGCAGTTTTTTGCCCTCCTACACACTGTGCCTGCTAGGCTGAGAGATAAGGAGCGCAAAGTGACGGAGCTGCTCTAGGCGGTTTTTTGCCCTCCAACACTCTCTGTACGCAAGGCTGAGAAATAAGGAGCGAGAAGTGACGGACCGTCGCCAGGCACTTTTTTTGCCCTCCTACACCTTGGCACGCTAGGCTTTTAGTTAAGGAGCGCAGAGCGACGTAGGGCATCTGGCCGCTTTTTGCCCGATAGGCTGAGAGGTAAGGAGTGCAAAGTAACGGAATGTCTTCGGAAGCTTTTTTGCCCTCTGACACTCTGGGTTCGCCAGCCTGAGAGGTTAGGAGTGCAAAGTGACGGAGCGTCTCTATGCACCTTTTTCTCCTCCAAAGCTCTGTGTCCCAAAGGATGAGGTAAAGAGCGCAGTGACGGAGCGTCTGGGGGCGCTTTTTTTTTCTTTTTTTTCTTTTTTTTTTTGCTCTCCTACACACTCTTTGCCCGCTAGGCTGAGAGGTATGGATAGCAAAGTAACTGAGCGGGTTTGGGCGGTTTTTTGCCGTCCGACACTCTTTCCCGCTACGCTGAGAGGTAAGGAGCGGAAAGTGACGGAGCGTCTCTCGGCGCTTTTTCGCCCTCCTCAACTCTATGTTCGTGAGGCCGAAAGGTAAGGAGCGCTAAGTTACGGAGCGTCTCCGGGCGCTTTTTTGCCTCTCCGACACTTTCTGCCCGATCGGCTGAGAGATAAGTAGTGCAAAATGACTAGCCGTCTCCGGGTTTTTTTTGGATTCCAACGCTTTGTGCTCGCTAAGCTGAGAGATTAGGAGTACAAAGTGACGCTCCGGAGCGTCTCTGGTCACTTTTTGTTCCTCCGACACTCTGTGCCCGCCAGGCTAACAGATAATGAGCGCAAAGAGATGGAGCGTCTCTTTTCAGTTTTTGGCACTCCGACATTCTCTGCCCGCTAGGCTGAGAGGTAAGGGAAGCAAAGTGACTGAGCGCATCCAGGCACTTATTTGTCCTCCGAATCTCTTTGCCCGCTAGGCTGAGAGGTAAGGATTGCCAAGTGACGGAGCGTCTGTGTTTCCTAAGCTGAGAGGTTAGGAGTGCAAAGTGACGGAGTGATTATGGGTACTTTTAGCTCCTCCACCACTCTGTGTCCGCTAGGATGAGGAAAAGAGCGCAAAGTGACAGAGCGTCTCCGGGAGCTTTTTTTGTCCTTTGACACTCTTTGCCTGTTAGGCTGAGAGGTAAGGAGCGCAAAGTGACGGAGCGTCACTAGGCGCTTTTTTGCCCTCCGACTCTGTGTATCCGCTAGGCTGAGAGACAAGGAGTGCAAACTGATGGAACATATCCGAATAGTTTTTTGCCCTTCGATACTCTTTTCCCGCTAGGCTAAGAGATAAGGAGCGCAAAGTGACGGAGCTCCTCCGGGCGGTTTTTTACCCTCCGACATTCTTAGCCCGTATTGCTGAGAGATAAGAAGTGCAAAGTGACGGAACATCTCCAGGCACTTTTTTGCCCTCCGACACTCTGCCCCGCTAAGCTGAGAGTTAAGGAGCGCAAAGTAACTGAGCGTTTCATGGCAATTTTTCGCCCTCTGACACTGTGCCCACTAGGCTGAGAGGTAAGGAGTGCAAAGTCACGATACGTCACTGGGCACCTTTTAACCCTACGACACTCCGTGCCCGCTAAGGTGAGGGATAAGGAGCGCAAAGTGACTGAGTGTTTCCCGGCGCTTTTTTGTCCTCAGGCATTCTGTGCCAACTAGACTAAGAAATACGGAGTTTAAAGTGACGGAAAGCCTCCTGGCGCTTTTTTGCCCTCCGATACTTTTTGCCCGTTAGGCTGAGAGATAACGAGTGCAACGTCAAGGTACGTCTCTGGGCACTTTTTTACCCAACGACACTGTGAACGCTCGCCTGAGAGGTAAAGAGTGCAGAATGCCGGACACCTCTGGGCGCTTTTCTGTCCTCCGACACTCTGTGCCTGCTAGGCTGAGAGGTAAGGTGAACAAAGTAACGGAGGATCTCTGGGCACTTTTTTTCCCTCCAACACTCCGCGCCCGATACGCTGAGAGGTATGGAGTGGAAAGTGACGGAGCGTCTCTGGGCGCTTTTACGCCCTCCGACACTATGTATCCGTTAGGCTGAGAGACAAGGAGGGCAAAGTGGCGGAACGTCCTCGAATGCATTTTCGGCCTTCGACACTCTATTCCCGCTAGGCTGAGAGGTAAGTAGGGCAAAGTGACGGAGCTCCTCCTTGCGATTGTTTGCCCTCCGACATTCTGTAGCCGCTAGGCTGAGAGATAAGTGGCGGAGGTTACCCGTAATGTTGAGAGATAATAAGCGCAAAGTGCCGGAGCGTCCCGGGACACCTTTTTCCCTCCAACACTCTGGCCCGCTAGGCTGTAAGGTATGGAGCGCAAAGTGACGGAGCGTCTCCGGGCACTCTTTTGCCCTCCAATACTTTGTGCCTACTAGGCTGAGAGGTAAGGAGTGCTAAGTCACGGAGCGTCTCCGTGCACCTTTTTACTCTCTGACTCTGTGAGCGCTAAGCTGAGAGTTAAGGAGCGCAAAGTAACTGAGCGTTTCATGGCAATTTTTTGCCCTATGACACTATGTGCCGGCAAGATTGAGAGGTAAGGAGAGCATTGTGTCGGAGTTCTTTCAGGGCACTCTTTTGACCTCCGACACTCTTTCCCTGATATACTGAAAGGTGAGCAGCGCAAAGGGACGGAGTGCTTCAGGTCGCTTTTTCCCCCAATCACTCTGTGCCCGCTAGGTTGAGATGTAAGGAGCGATAAGTGAGGGGGCGTCTCCGGCCACTTTTTACCTCTGCGACACTCCGTGCACACTAAGCAGAGAGTTAAGGAGCACAGTGACTGAGCATCTCCAGGCGCTTTTTTACCCTCAGACGATCTGTGCCCGGTAGACTAAGATATGCGGAAATCAAGGTGACGGAGTGCCTCCGGTCACTGTTTTAACCTCCGACACTGCCCCGCTAGGCTGAGAGGTAAGGAGCGCATAATGACGGAGTGTTTCCGGGCACTCTTTTGACCTCCGACACACTTTCCCTGCTAGGCTGAAAGGTAAGGAGCGCGAAGTGACGGAGTGCTTCCGAGCACTTTTTTGCCCCCCATCACTCTGTGCCAGCTAAGTTGAGAGGTAAGGAGCGATATGAAAGGGAGCGTCTCCGCCCACGTTTTTCCTCTCCGACACTCCGTACCCGCTAAGCAGAGAGACAAGGAGTGGAGTGACTGAGCATCTCCGGGCGCTTCCTTACCCTCCGACACTTTGTGCCCCCTAGACTGAGAATTGCGGAAATCAGAGTGACGGAGTGCCTCCAGGTACTTTTTTGCCCGCTGACATTATGTGTCCGCTAGGCTAAGAGGCAAGGAGTGCAAAGTGACGGAACGTCTCCGAACGCTTTTTCGCCCTGCGACACTCGGTTCCCGCTAGGCTGAGAGGTAAGAAGCGCAAAGTAACGAAGCTCCTCCGGGCGCTTTTTTGCCCTCCGACAATCTGTTCCCGCAAGGCTGAGAGATAAGAAGCGCAAAGTAACGCAGCGTCTCCGGGCACATTTTTGCCCTACGAAACTGTGGCCTACCAGGTCAAGAGTTAAGGAGCGACAAGTGACGGAGCGTCTCCGGGCAGTTTTTTGCCATCCTACACACTGTGCCTGCTAGGCTGAGAGATAAGGAGCGCAAAGTGAGGGAGCTGCTCAAGGCGGTTTTTTGCCCTCCAACACTCTCTGTACGCAAGGCTGAGAGATAAGGAGCGAGAAGTGACGGAGCTGCTCTGGGCGTTTTTTTGCCCTCCGACAGTCTCTGCACGCAAGGATGAGAGATAAGGAGCGAAAAGTGACTGAGCGTCGCCATGCACTTTTTTTGCCCTCCGACACCTTGGCACGCTAGGCTTTGAGGTATGGAACGCAAAGCGACGTAGCGCATTTGGCCGCTTTTTTGCCCTCCGAATCTCTTCGCTCGATAGGCTGAGAGGTAAGGAGTGCAAAGTGACGGAACGTCTTCGGGAGCTTTTTTGCCCTCTGACACTCTGGGTTCGCCAGCCTGAGAGGTTAGGAGTGCAAAGTGACGGAGCGTCTCTAGGCACCTTTTCTCCTCCAAAGCTCTGTGTCCCAAAGGATGAAGTAAAGAGAGCAGTGACGGAGCGTCTGCGGGCGCTTTTTTTTTTTTTTCTTTCTTTTTGCTCTATTAAACACTCTTTGCCAGATAGGCTGAGAGGTAAGGATAGCAAAGTAACGGAGAGGGTCTGTGCGGTTTTTTGCCGTCCGACACTCTTTCCCGCTACGCTGAGAGGTAAGGAGCGGAAAGTTACGAAGCGTCTCTCGGCGCTTTTTCGCCCTTCTCCACTCTATGTTCGTGAGGCTGAGAGGTAAGGAGTGCTAAGTTACGGAGCGTCTCGGGGCGCTTTTTTGCCTCTCCGACACTTCCTGCCCGATAGGCTGAGAGATAAGTAGCGCAAAATGACTACCCGTCTCCGGGGTTTTTTTGGATTCCAACGCTTTGTGCTCGCTAAGCTGAGTGATTAGGAGTGCAAAGTGATGCTCCGGAGCGTCTCTGGTCACTTTTTGTTCCTCCGACACTCTGTGCCCGCCAGGCTAACAGATAAGGAGCGCAAAGAGATGGAACGTCTCTTTTCACTTTTTGGCACTCCGACATTCTCTGCCCATTAGGCTGAGAGGTAAGGGAAACAAAGTGATGGAGCGCATCCGGGCGCTCATTTGCCCTCCGAATCTCTTTGCCCGCCAGGTTGAGAGGTAAGGATTGCAAAGTGACGGAGCGTCTTTGAGCGATTTTTTGCCCTCCGACACTCTGTGTTTCCTAAGCTGAGGGGTTAAGAGTGCGAAGTGACGGAGTGATTATGGGTACTTTTTGCTCCTCCACCACTCTGTGTCCGCTAGGATGAGGAAAAGAGCGCAAATTGACAGAGCGTCTCCGGGAGCTTTTTTGTCCTTTGACACTCATTTCCTGTTAGGCTGAGAGGTAAGGAGCGCAAAGTGACGGAGTGTCACTAGGCGCTTTTATGCCCTCCGACACTGTGTATCCGCTAGGCTGACAGACAAGGAGTGCAAACTGACGGAACATTTCCGAATAGTTTTTTGTCCTTCGATACTCTGTTCCCGCTTGGCTAAGAGATAAGGAGCGCAAAGTGACGGAGCTCCTCCAGGCGGTTTTTTGCCCTCTGACATTCTTAGCCCGTATTGCTGAGAGATAAGAAGTGCAAAGTGACGGAACGTCTCCAGGCACTTTTTTGCCCTCCGACACTCTGGCCCGCTAAGCTGAGAGTTAAGGAGCGCAAAGTAACTGAGCGTTTCATGGCAATTTTTTGCCCTCTGACACTCTGTGCCCACTAGGCTGAGAGTGCAAAGTCACGATACGTCACTGGGCACTTTTTAACCCTACGACACTCCGTGCCCGCTAAGGTGAGGGATAAGGAGCGCAAAGTGACTGAGTGTCTCCCGGCGCTTTTTTGTCCTCCGGCATTCTATGCCCACTAGACTAAGAAATACGGAGTTTAAAGTGACGGAGCGCCTCCTGGCGCTTTTTTGCCCTCCGATACTATATACCCGTTAGGCTGAGAGATAAGGAGTGCAAAGTCACGATACGTCTCTGGGTACTTTTTTACCCAACGACACTGTGAACGCTAGGCTGAGAGCTAAAGAGTGCAGAATGCCTGACATCTCTGGGCGCTTTTCTGCCCACCGACACTATGTGCCTGCTAGGCTGAGAGGTAAGGTGCACAAAGTAACGGAGGATCTCCGGGCACTTTTTTTCCCTCCAACACTCCGCGCCCGCTACGCTGAGTGGTAAGGAGTTGAAAATGACTGAGCGTCTCTCGGCGTTTTTTGCCCTCCGACACTATGTATCCGTTAGGCTGAGAGACAAGGAGCGCAAAGTGGCGGAACGTCCTGGAATGCATTTTTGGCCTTCGACACTCTATTCCCGCTAGGCTGAGAGGTAAGGAGGGCAAAGTGACGGAGCTCCTCCTTGCGATTGTTTGCCCTCCGACACTCTGGCCCGCTACGCTGTAAGGTTAGGAGGGCAATGTGACGGAGCGTCTCCGGGCACTCTTTTGCCCTCCAATACTTTGTGCCTACTAGGCTGAGAGGTAAGGAGTGCTAAGTCACGGAGCGTCTCCGGGCACTTTTTACTCTCTGACTCTGTGAGCGCTAGACTGAGAGGTTAAAAGTGCAAAATGCCGGAACGTCTCTGGGCGGATTTTTGCCCTCCGACACTCTGTGCCCGCTAGGCTGAGAGGTAAGTGACGGAGGATCTCCGGGCACTTCTTTATCCCTCCGACGCTCCGTGCCCGTCTACGCTGAGAGGTAAGGATTGGAAGGTGACGTGGCGTCTCTTGGCTCTTTTTTGCCCCTCAGCACTATGTATCCGTTATGCTGAGATACAAGAAGTGAAAAGTGGCGGAAAGTGTCCGAATACTTTTTCGCCTTCGACACATTGTTCCCGCTACGCTGAGAGCTAAGTAGGGCAAAGTGACGGAACTCCTCTGGGTGTTTTATTGCCCTCCGACACTCTGTGCCCACAATGCTGAGAGATAATAACCGCAAAGTGACGGAGCATCTCCGGGCACTTTTTTTGCCCTCCAACACTTTGTGCCTGCTAGGCTGAGAGGTAGGGAGTGCAAACTGACGGAACGTCTTCGGGCGCTTTTTCTCCCTCCGACACTCTGTGCTTGCTAGGCTGAGAGGTAAGGAGAGCAAAGTGACGGAACGATCCGAAAGCTTTTTTACCTTCCGAGACTCTTTGTCCTCTAGGCTGAGAGGTAAGGAGCGCAAAGTGACGGAGCATCTCAGCTTTTTTGCCCTCCGACTCTCTGTGCTCGCTAGGCTGAGAGGTTAGGATTCTAAAGTGACGGAGCACCTTCGGACGATTCTTTTGCCCTCCTACACTCTTTCCCTGCAAATCTGAGAAGTAATGAGGGCAAAGTCACGGAGCGTCTCCGGGCACTTTATTACCCTCCGACACTCTGTGACCGCTAGGCTGAGAGGTAAGGAGTACAAAACTGACGGAACGTCTTCGGGCGCTTGTTTGTCCTTCGACACTCTGTGCCCGTTAGGCTCAGAGAGAAGGAGCGCAAAATGACGATGCGCCTTCGTATGCTTTTTTTGCACTACGACACTGTGTGCTCGCTAGGCTGAGAGGTTAGGACCGTAAATTGACGGATCGTCTTCGGGCAATTTTGATTTTTTTTTTTTTTTTTTTTTTTTTGTCCTTCGACTATCTATGCCCACTAGGCTAAGGGGTAAGGAGCACAAACTAACAGAACGCCTACAGGCTATTTTTTGCACTCCGACACTCTGTGCCCGATAGGTTGAGAGGTAAGGAGCATAAAGTTACGGAGCGTCTCCGGACGCTTTTTTGCCCTCCGACACTCTATGCTCGCTAGGCTGAGAGGTTAGGAGTGCAAGGTAATGGAGCGTCTCTGGGCACTTTTTGCTCCTCTAGCACGCTGTGTCCGCTAGGATGATGTAAAGAGTGCAAAGTGACGGAGCGTCTACTGGCGCATTTTGGTCTCCTACACTCTTTGCCCTCTAGGCTGAGAGGTAACAATCGCAAATTGATTGAGCGTCTCCTGGCATTTTTTTGCCCTCAGACACTATGTGGCCACTAGGCTGAGAGGTAAGGAGTGCAAAGTCACTGTACGTCTCTGGGCACTTTTTTACCCTACGACGCTCGTGCCCGCTAAGCTGAGAGGTAAAGAGTGCAAACTGACGGAACGTCTTCGGGCGATATTTGCCCTTCGACTCTCCGTGCCCGCTAGGCCGAGGGATACGAAGCGCAAAGTGAATGAGCGTCTCCCGGCGCTTTTTTGCCCTACGACACTCTGTGCCCGCTAGACTGAGAAGTAAGGAGTGCATAGTGACGAAGTGTTTCTTGGAACTTTTTTGCCCTCCAACACTCCGTGCCCGATAAGCTGGGGGATGAGCGCAAAGCGACTGAGCGTCTCCCGGTGCTTTTTTGCCCTACGACACTATCTGCTCACCATGCTGAGAGGTAAGGAGCTCAAAATGACGGAGCGTATCCCTTCGCCTTTTTTGCCCTTCAACACTCTGTGCTCGCTAGGCTGAGAGGTAATGAACGCAAAGTCATGGAGTGTCTCCAGGCGCTTTTTGCCCTTCGACACTACGTGCCCGCTAGTTTCAGGGACAATAAGCGCAAAGTAACCGAACGTCTCCCAGCGCTTTTTTGCCCTACGACACTCTGTGCCCGCTAGGCTGAGAGGTAAGGAGTGCAAAGTGACGGAGCGTCTCTCGGCGCTTTTTGCCCTCCGACACTATGTATCCTCTAGGCTGAGAGGCAAGGAGTGCAAAGTGATAGAACGTCTACGAACTCTCTTTCCCCCTCCGACACTCAGTTCACGCCAGGCTGAGAGGTAAGGAGCGCAAAGTGACGGAGCTCCTCCGGGCACTTTTTTGCCCCCCAACACTCTGTGCCCGGAAGACTGAAAGATAAGAAGCGTAAAGTGACGGGGCGTCTCCGGGCACTTCTTTGCCCTCCGACACTCTGGCCTGCTAGGATGAGAGGCAATGAGCGCAAAGTGACGGAGCGCCTCCGGGCACTCTTTTGCCCTCCGACACTCTATGCCTGTTAGGCTGTAAGATAAGGAGCGCAAAGTGAAGGAGCATGTCTAGGCGCTTTTTTGCGCTCCGACACTCTGTGCTCGCTAGGTTCAGAGGTAAGTAGCGCAAAGTGACGGAACACATCCAGACGCTTTTTTGCCTTCCAACACTCTTTACCCTGTAGGCTGATAGGTAAAGAGCTCAAAGTGAGGAAGCGTCTCCCTTCGCCTTTTTGCCCTCCGACACTCTGTGTTCGATAGGCTGAGAGGTTAGGAGTCCAAAGTGACGGAGTGCTTCCGGGCGCTTTTTTGCCCCCCCCCCCCCCCCATCACTCTGTGCCCGCTACGTTGAAAGGTAAGGAGCGCAAAGTGAGCGAGCGTCTCCGGCCACTCTTTTGCTCTCCGACACTCCGTGCCCGTTAAGCAAAGAGATAAGGAGTGCAGTGACTGAATGTTTCCCGTTGCTTTTTTGCCCTCCGACACTCTGTGCCCACTAGACTGAGAAATGCGGAAATCAAAGTGACGGAGCGCCTCCAGGCCCATTTTTTCTCTCCGACACTGTGTCCGCTAGGCTGAGAGGTAAGGAGTGCAAAGTGACAGAATGTCTCCGAACGTTTTTTTGCTCTCCGACGCTCGGTTCCCGCTAAGCTGAGAGGTAAAGACAGAAAAGTGTTGGATCTCCTCCGGAAGCTTTGTTGCCCTCCGACACTCTGTATGCGTAAGGCTGAGAGATAGGAAACGCAAAGTAACGCAGCGTCTCCGAGCACCATTTTGCCCTCCAAAACTCTGCCCGCTAGGCTGATAGGTAATGAGCGCAAAGTGATGGAGCTTCTCCGGGCATTTTTTTGCCCTCCCACACTCTGTGCCTACTAGGCTGAGAGATAAGGAGCGCAAAATGACGGAGCGTCTCAGAGCGATTTTTTGCCCTCCGACACTCTGTGCCCGCTAAGCTGAGAGATAAAGAGCGCAAAGTGCCGGAGCGCATCCGGGCGCTTTTTTGCTCTCCGACACTCTGTGCCCGATAAGCATTTTAGCCCTCCAACACACTGTGCCCGCTAAACTGAGAGGTAAGAAGCGCAAATTGACGGAGTGTGTCCGGACGCTTTTTTGCCATCCGAATGTCTATGCCTGCTAGGTTGAGAGGTAAGGAGTGCAAAGTGACGGAGTGTCTCGGCACTTTTTGACCCTCCGGCACTCTGTGCCCGCTA
This sequence comes from Panulirus ornatus, assembly GCF_036320965.1. Classification (NCBI taxonomy): domain Eukaryota; kingdom Metazoa; phylum Arthropoda; class Malacostraca; order Decapoda; family Palinuridae; genus Panulirus; species Panulirus ornatus. Next base: position 30,083,453 of record NC_092227.1, on the reverse strand, counting down.
GACTGAGAGGTAAATAGCGCAAAGTGACGGAGCGCATTCGGGCGATTTTTGCCCTCCGATACTCTGCGCTCGCTAAGCTAAGAGGTAAGGAGCGCAAAGTGACGAAGCGTCGCCGGGCACTTTTTTGCCCTCCGACACTCTGGCCCGCTAGGCTGAGAAGTAAGGAGTGCAAAGTGACGAAGTGCATCCGGGCACTTTTTTGCCCTCTGAATCTCTTTGCCCGATAGGCTGAGAGGTAAGGAGTGCAAAATGACGGAGCGTCTTCGGGAGATTTTTTGCCCTCCGACACTCTGTGCTCACTAAACTGAGAGTGACGGAGCGTCTCTGGGCAATTTTTGCTCCTCCAACACTCCGTGTCCCCTAGGATGAGGTAAAGAGCGCAAAGTGAGGGAGCGTCTGCAGGCGCTTTTTTTTGCCCTCCTACACTCTTTGCCCGCTAGGCTGAGATGTAAGAATCACAAAGTGACGGAGCGTCTCTGGGCGGTTTTTTGCCCCCCGACACTCTTTGCCCGCTAGGCTGAGAAATAAGGAGTGCAAAGTGACGGAGCGTCTCTGGGCACTTTTTGGCCCTCCAACACTCTGTGCCCGGTAGGCTGAGAGGTAAGGAGCGCAAACTAACGGAGCGCATCGGGGCCCTTTTTCGCCCTCGGACAATCTGTGCTCGCTAGGCTGATAGGTTAGGAGTGCAAAGTGACGCAGCCTCTCTAGGCAGTTTTTGCTCCTCCAACACTCCGTGTCCCGTAGGATGAAGTAAAGAGCGCAAACTGAGGGAGCCTCTGCGTTCACTTATTTTGCCCTCCTACACTCTTAGCCCTCTAGGCTCAGAGGTAAGGATCGCAAAGTGACGAACCGTCTCTGGGCGGTTTTTCCCCTCCTACACTGTTTGCCCCCTAGGCTGAGAGGTAAGGATTGCAAAGCGACGGAGCGTCTCCGGGCACCCTTTGGCCCTCCGACACTCTGTGCCCGCTAGGCTGAGAGGTAAGGAAATGCAAAGTAACGAAGAGCATCAAGGCGCTTTTTTGCCCTCCGACAACATGTGCTCGCTAGGCTGAGAGGTTAGGAGTGCAAAGTGACGTAGAATGTCTGGGCACTTTTTGGCCCTCCGATACTCTATGCCCGCTAGGCTGAGAGGTAAGGAAATGCAAAGTAACGAAGAGCATCAAGGCGCTTTTTTGCCCTCCGACAACATGTGCTCGCTAGGCTGAGAGGTTAGGAGTGCAAAGTGACGGAGCGTCTCTGGGCACTTTTTGCTCCTTCAACACTCTGTGTCCTAAAGGATGAGGTAAAGAGCTCAAAGTGACGGAGCGTCGTCGGGCACTTTTTTTGCCCTCCTAAACTCTTTGCCCGCTAGGCTGAGAGGTAAGGAGTGCAAAGTGACGGAGCATCTCTAGGCGGTTTTTTGCCCTCCGCACTCTTTGCCCGCTACGCTGAGAGGTAAGGAGTGCCAAGTGACGCAGCGTGTCTCAGCGCTTTTTTGCAATCCGACACTTTGTGTTCCTGTGGCTGACAGGTAAGTACTGTAAAGTTACGGAGCTTCTCCGGGCACTTTTTGGCCCACCAACAGCCTGTACACGCTAGGCAGAGAGGTAAGGAGTGCAAACTGACGGAGCGCCCCTCGGTGCTTTTTTGCCCTCCGATGCTATGTGCACGTTAGGCTGAGAGGTAAGGAGCGCAAAGTTATGGAGCGTATACGGGCACTGTTTCACCCTCCGACACTCTGTATCCGCTAGGCTGAGAGGTAAGGGGTGTAAAGTGACGGAACGTCTCCGGACTCGTTTTTGCCCTCCGAATCTCTGTGCTCGCTAGGCTGAGTGGTAAGAAGCGCAAAGTGACGGAGCTCCTATGGACGGTATTTTGCCTTCCAAAACTCTGCCAGCAAAGCTGAGAGATAAGGAGCGCAAAGTGACGAAGCGTCGCCGGGCACTTTTTTGCCCTCCGACACTCTGGCCCGATAGGCTGAGAGGTAAGGAGCGCAAAATGACGAAGCGCATCCGGGCGCTTTTTCGCCCTCCGAATCTCTTTGCCCGATAGGCTGAGAGGTAAGGAGTGCAAAGTGACGGAGAGTCTTCGGAAGCATTTTTGCTCTCCGACACTCTGTGCTCGCTAGACCGAGACGTTAAGAGTGCAAAGTGACGGAGCGTCTCTGGGTTCTTTTTGCTCCTCCGACACTCTTTGTCCCCTAGGATGAGGTAAAGAGTGCAAAGTGACGGAGCTTCTCCGGGGGCTTTTTTTGCCCTCCTACACTCTTTGTCCGCTAGGCTGAGAGGTAAGAATAGCAAAGTGACTGAGCGTCTCTAGGCGGTTTTTTGCCTCCCGACACTCTTTGTCCGCTAGGCTGAGAGGTAAGGAGCGGAAAATGATTGACCGTCTCCGGGCACTTTTTGGCCGTCCAACACTTTGTGCCCGCTAGACTGAGAGGTAAGAAGCGCAAATTGACGGAGCGCGTCCGGACGCTTTTTTGTCATCCGAATGTCTATGCCTGCTAGGCTGAGATGTAAGGAGTGCAAAGTGACGCAGCGTCTCTGGGCACTTTTTGCTCCTCTAACACTCTCTGTCCGCTAGGATGAGGTAAAGATCGCAAAGTGACGGAGCGTCGTCGTGCGCTCTTCTTGCCTTCCTACATTCTTTGCCCGCTAGGCTGAGAGGTAAGGTACGAAAAGTGACGGACGGAGCGTCTCTGGGCGGTTTTTTTGCCCTCCGACACTCTTTGCCCGCTACGCTGAGATGTAAGGAATGCAAAGTGACGGAGCGTCTCCTGGAGCTTTTTTCCCCTCCAACACTCTGTGTTCGTGTGGCTGAGAGGTAAGGAGTGTAAAGTTATATAGCATATCCGGGCACTTTTTGGCCAACTGACAGTCTGTAAACGCTAGACTGAGAGGTAAGGAGTGCAAACTGACGGAGCGCCCCTTTGCGCTTTTTTGCCCTCTGATACTATGTGCCCGTTAGGCTGAGAGGTGAGGAGCGCAAAGTCACAGAGCGTCTACGGGCACTTTTTTGCCCTCCAACACTCTGTATCCTCCAGGAGTGCAAAGTGACGGAACGTCTCTGGACTTTTTCTGCCTTCTGACACTGTTTCTCGTAGGGTAAGTAAGGAGCGCAAAGTGAGGAGCCCCTCCGGGCGCTTTTTTTGCCCTCCGACACTCTATGCCGCGAAGCTGTGGGATAAGGAGTGGAAAGTGAAGGAGCGTCTACGAGCACATTTTTGTCCGACACTCTGTGCTCATTATGCTGAGAGGTAAGGAGCGCAAAGTGACGGAGAATCTCCGGGCACTTTATGGCCTTTCGACACTCGGTGCCCGCTAGGCTGAGAGGTAAGGAACGTAAAGCGATGGAGCGTCTCCCGGCACGTTTTGGCCCTCCGACACTGTGCACTTTAGGCTGAGAGGGAAGGAGCTCAAAGTGGAGGAGCGCCTCCTTCCGCTTTTTTGTCCTCCGACAGTCTGTGCCCGCTAGGCAGAGAGGTAAGGAGCGCCAAGTGAGGGAGCGTCTCCAGGAATTTTTTGCCCTCCGACACTCTGCACGCTAGGATGAGAGGTAAGGAGCGCAAAGCGACGGAGCGTCTCCGGGCACATTTTGGCCCTCCGACAATCTGTGCCTGGTAGGCTGAGAAGTAAGGAGCCCAAGGTGAAGGAGCGTCTCCGGGCACATTTTCACCCTCTGACACTCTGTGCCCGGTAGGCTGAGAGGTATGGAGCGGAAAGTGAGGAAGCACCTCCGCGCGCATTTTTACCCTCCGACACTCTGTGCCCGCTAAGCTAAGAGATAAGGAGCGGAGAGTGACGTAGCGCCTCCGGGCACTTTTTTGCCCTCCGACACTCTGTGCCCGATAAGCTGAGAGGTAAGGAGTGCAAAGTGACTGAGTGTCTACGGGCGCTTTTCTGCCTTCGAACAGTTTGTCCTCGCTAGGCTGAGAGGCAAGGAGTGGAAAGTGACGGAGCGCTACCGTGAGCTTTTTTGTCCTACGACACGCTGTGCTCGCTAGGCTGAGAGGTAAGGAGCGCAAAGTGGGGGAGCGTCTCCATGCACTTTTTCACCCTCTGACACTCTGTGCCCGCTAAGTTGAGAGATAAGGAGTGGGAAGTGACGGAGCACCTCCGCGCGCAAATTTGCCCTCCGACACCCTGTGCCCGCTAGGCTGAGAGATAATGAGCGGAAAGTGACGTAGCGCCTCCGGGCACTTTTTTGCCCTTCGACACTCTGTGCCCGATAAGCTGAGAGGTAAGGAGTGCAAAGTGACCGATTCTATCCGGGCACTTTTTGGCCCTCTGACACTCTGTGCCCGTCAGGCTGAGAGGTAAGGAGTGCAAAGTGACGGAGTGTCTACGGGCGCTTTTTGCCTTCGAACAGTTTGTGCCCGCTAGGCTGAGAGGTAAGAAGTGCAAATTGACGGAGCGCCACCAGGAGCTTTTTTGTCCAACGACACGCTGTGCTCGCTAGGCTGAGAGTTAAGGAGCACAAAGTGACGGAGCGTCTCCATGCACTTTTTGGCCCTCCGATACTTTGTGCACGGTAGGCTGATTGGTAAGGATCGCAAAGTGACGAAGGACCTCCAGGCGCTTATTAGCCCTCCGACACTGTGCCCACTAAGCTGAGAGGTAAGGAGCGGAATGTGACGTAGCGTCTACGGGCACTTTTTTGCCCTCTGACACTCTGTGCCCCCTAGGCTGAAAGCTTTTTTGCCCTCCAACATTCTCTGATTGTTAGGCTGAGAGGTAAGGATTGCCAAGTTATGGAGAGCCTCCGTGTGCTTTCTTGCCTTCCGACACTCTTTGCCCGCAAGCTTAGAGGTATGGAGGGCAAAGTGACGTAGAATCTCCGGGCACTTTTTATCCATCCGACACTCGGTGTCCGCTAGGCTGAGGGGGAAGGAGCGCAGTGCCACGGAGCGTCTCCCGGCACTTTTTGGCCCTCCGACACTCTGTATCGTTTAGGCTGAAAGGGAAGGAGCTCAAAGTGGCGGAGCACCTCCTTGCGCTTTTTAGCACTCCGACTCTCTGTGCCCGCTAGGCAGAGAGGTAAGGAGCGCCAAGTGAGGGAGCGTCTCCAGGAATTTTTTGCCCTCCAGCACTCTCCACGCTAGGCTGAGAGGTAAGGAGCGCAAAGCGACTGAGCGTCTCATGGCACTTTCTGGCCCTCCGACACTCTGTGCCTGCTAGGCTGAGAGGTAAGGAGTTCAAAGTGACTGAGCGCTTCCTTGCGCTTTTCTGCCCTCCGACACTGTGCCCGCTAGGCAGAGAGGTAAGAAGCGCAAAGTGACGGAGCTTCTCCGGGCACTTTTTAGCCCTCTGACACTCTGTGCATGCTAGGCTGAGAGGTAAGGATCGCCAGGTGAGGGAGCGTCTCGGGGCATTTTTTGTCCTCCGACACTGTGCATGCTAGGCTGAGAGGTAAGGGTCGCCAGGTGAGGGAGCGTCTCGGGGCATTTTTTGTCCTCCGACACTCTGAGCCCGCTAGGCTGAGAGGTAAAAAGCGTAAGGTGACGGAGCGCCTCCGAGCACTTTTTTGCCTTGCGACACTCTTTCCTTGCTAGGCTGAGAGGTTAGGAGCGGAAAGTGACGGAGCGTCTCCGGACGCATTTATACCCTCCGATACTCTGTGCCCGCTAGGCTGAGAGGTAAGGAGCGGAAAGTGACGGAGCGTCTCCTGGCACTTTTTGACCTCCAACACTCTTTGCAAGCTTGGCTGAGAGGTATGGAGCGGAAAGTGACGGAGCACCTCCGAGCGCATTTTTGCCCTCTGAAACCCTGTGCCCGCTTGGCTGAGAGTTAAGGAGCGGAAAGCGAGGTAGCGTCTCCGGGCACTTTTTTGCCCTCCGACAATCTGTACCCGCTAAGCTGAGAGGTAAGTAGCGCAATAGGACGTAACGTCTACGGACAATTTTTGGCCCTCCGACACTCTGTGCACGCTAGGTTGAGAGGTAAGGAGCGCAAATTAACGGAGCGCCTCCGGGCGCTTTTTTACCCTCCGACACTTTGTGCCCACTAGGCTAAGAGTTAAGTAGTGCAAAGTGACGGAGAGTCTATGGACACTTTTTGGCCCTCCGACACTCTGTGCACGCTGGGTTAAGAGGTAAGGAGCGCAAAGTAACGGAGCGCCTCCGGGCGCTTTTTTGCCCTCCGACACTTTGTGCCCGCTCGGCTAAGAAGTAAGGATGAACAAATGACGGAACGTCTCCGGGCGCTTTTTTGCCCTCCAACACTCTGTGCCCGTTGGGGTGAGAGATTAGGAGTGCAAAGCGACTGAGCGTGTCCGGGCAATTTTTTGCCCTCCGACACTCTGCGCCCGCTAGGCTGAAAGGTAAGGAGCGCAAACAGAAGGAGCGTCTCCTGGCACTATTTAGACCTCCGACACCCTCCACCCACTAGGATGAGAGGTAAGGAGTGCAAAGTGACGGAGCCTCACCGCGCACTTTTTTACCCTCCGACACTCTGTGCCCGCTAGGCTGAGAGGTAAGGAGCACAAAGTGATAAAGCGCCTTAGGATAATTTTTTGCCCTCCGACACATTGTCCCCGCTAAGCTGAGAGGTAATGAGCGCAAAGTGATGGAGAGTATCCGAGCACTTTTTGGCCCTCCGACACTCGGTGTCTGTTAGGCTGAGAGGTAAGCAGCGCAAAACGACGGAGCGTCTCCGGTCACTTTTTGGCCCTCGGGGACTCTGTGCACGCTTGGCTGAGAGGGAAGGAACGCTCAGTTACGGAGTGTCTCCGTGCGCTTTTTTGAACTCCGACACTCTGTGCCCACTAGGTAAAGAGGTAAGGAGCGCAAAGTGATGGAGCGTATGGCACTTTTTGGCCCTCCGACACTCTGCGCACGCTAGGCTTGGAGGTAAGGAGCAGAAAGTGACGGAGCGTCTACGGGCACTTTTTTCCCCTTCTACACTCTGTACCCGCTAGTCTGAGAGGTAAGGAGTGGAAAGTGATGGGGAGCCTCCGGGCACTCTCTGATCATCAGGCTGAGAGTTAAGGAGTACAAAGTGACGGAGTGTCTCCACGCACTTTTTGGACCTCCGACACTGTGCCCGCTCAGCTGAGGGATAAGTAGCGCAGTGACGGAACGTGTCTGGGCACTTTTTTGCACCCCAACACTCTGTGCCCGCTAGGCTGAGAGGTAAGGAGCGCAAAGTGACGGAGCGCCTCCGGGCGCTTTTTCGCCCTTCGACACTCTGTGCCCGCTTGGCTGAGAGGTAAGGAGCGCAGAGTGACGGAGAATCTTTGGGCACTTTTTGGCCCTCCGACACTCCTTATCAAAGCGTTGTGTCATGTAATATTACAGTTTTGAAATAAAAAGTTTTCCTGGCAAAGATATATCCCGATATCTCCAGCAAATTTTTATATCCTTAAGATCAGATTTTTTGTGCATTATGTAGACTTAATTTTCATGGAAAATAGGAATCGTGACAAAATACTGATTGCAGTATCGTATGAATCTGGTATATCTCGGCCAATGGACAAATTAAGATATCAAATGATTGTTTGAAGTATGGAACCTTTAAAAGATGCGGACAAAAAATTACCCTACCAATTTTGTTATTTTTTCTGGAGTAGCTAGATTTCGCAGCTTTTACTACGACCCTCATACCGTGGATGCCTCTGCGCAATCACATAATCCCACGGCGACTCGGTAGGTTGCTGCTGACGCTTTGTGCGGACAAGAACCCACTCTAAGTAAGGCGTAAGTCACTCCAGGGCGCATCGGAACGAGTTCAGACCCTACTTCCTCCGTAGGATCCAGTAGGCCCCTACTGAATTTTGTGAGAAATTTGTGAGAAAGAGGTCTAAATTAAATTTCACATGACCAGACTTGAATGCCAGAGACCCTCAGCAGCAGAAGGGGTTCCAACGGGAGGTCCTAATGTATCTAATGTATCTGTCGACTGGAGTCAATATCTCGACCCGGATGGGTCCATAAGAAGTTAGGCAAGACTGCTGTCCGCTGTCAGCCGGGATTACCTGTTTTCTCGCTGCGTTGTTTTCTGCTAACTGGGCACGGGCTCCAGAGCTTGCTCCAATCCTGAGCATGCTGTCCGCTATCAGCCGATTCCGGCTGGATGGTTGGTTAGGATTGTAGAACGCGTAAGGTGGCTAGACTTCTCGCTGCGGAGGTAGTCTGCTGATTGTCCAGTCCCGTTAAGAAAGGTTACTCTCTTTTACGTAACAACCGGCGCCTTCCGGAGGTTGATTATCGAACTCGGAGGTTAATACAGTTGATTTCGCGAAAATGCCTTACTGCCACACCAACCCGGAGACTCCTGCAAACCCGATTTATCATCAGCACATATTAACATAACATATCCTTTCCTGCATCACCCAGTTAACATCATAAGCGTTCACGTAACTGCAAACCCGGCAGAATCCCGTCCGCGTCACCAAACAACCCGTCGTTTTTTGTTGGGTTTTACGACCATCGAAGGTCATTAATGCATGACATAAGTCATTCCTAAATGCCTCTTCTAAAAAAAAAGTATGAAAAATCTAATTCTGATATGATAAAGATAATCAAAAATAGATAAAGGATGGATTAAATTTTGTGGAGCAAATATCACTCCGTCGGCACAACACCCACGGTTGCATTTTACCCAAGAGTTCGAGATAGGACAGATTAGAGATAAAATGAATAGTTTAATCGGAGTTTCGTCGAATCAACCCCATGGAGCAGCCGCCCTTGAAGATTACCGCCTAATGAATGGACATGTCCATCCACCAACCCCGCCACAGAGAACCATAAATCTTTTTATTTGTTGTAGTGGTCTATTGGTTTATCCATATTGTTGAAATCTATTGCATCGGAGAAATGTTCTTGGCATTGTTGGCATTCTAGTGGAATACTTTTGATTTATGTACAGTTCATTCCGAGGAGGGCCAGCATATCCTCCTCTCTTCTTTCTTGCTTTTATTTCTATAGATTGTCAGGCTAGTTCACTGACTGCCAAAGAAGATTGATTGATCTCTTCCCCAAAGAAAGGCAGAGCCTCACCTCATCCAAATCAACATGATATCTTTATTACGTGTCAAGATTATTAATAATATTGCCCTGAAATTCGTTTGATTGTAGCGAGATTCAATTGCCTTCAGGGCCGAAAGTGAATCAGATTTGATTATGTAATCTATGGCTTGATCAATAGCAAATAATTCTGCGCAAAAAACAGGTGTGGTCTAACAAAAGGTACTCCATCGGCCATATTTTTCGTGATTATTTCAAATAATATTACATGTGATATTTCAAGTAATATTACCGATTCAAAAAAATTTACTTTGACATTAGGACTATTTTTCATGCTTAATACGAATTTGGGCTTGAAACATTTTAATATAAAACGGGTATATTTCCGTCAAAAGATGTACTGTTAGATTTCTTTCAATATCAAGTATAGGAGAGTTCCTTCGTGTAATATATGCGAGTTGAAAAACTCAGAATCGTATTCTTTGTAAAAGTCAATCTTGTTAGTGAAGTTTTAAATGAAATCTAGCAGCACCGTATAATTACCAAATGCAAAAAACAAAGAAAAAATACCACAATATACGATAGACCACTTCTTTACTTAAAATACTCAAAAAAAATCTAATAGTGCTTCCATTGCCAGAGGCACATAAAAGCTTTGATAACTTCCAAAAAAGTTTTTAAAACCCAAATACGTATTTAATATGAAAAAATCTGATAATGCCTACTTTAGCAAAAACATAGACAATTATTATGAACCGATTACATGTCATTAAAAATTCATGGAAAATATTCCTATATTTGAAAAAATCATGTAAAATATCCAATAATGCTGAGGCCCATATTCTTATTCAACATGAAAGATAGAATTCATAATGGTTTTCAAGAAATCTAGTCACACCCAAAACATACCAAATACTCAATATACTTTGTTTTATAACTTTTATAACAATCAGTAGAAATATTTAATGATTCCCGTTAACCAAAACAATGTGAAAGGAATAATGATATACACGTTTTATTATATTCTTTATTGATCTTAACGGTGTAGAAACTTTCAAGCTCGAATTTGAATCTAGAATGAATAGTAGTCTTTATACTGAAAATTAGAAAAATTTCCAGTGAATTTCATTTTTCCCCATAAAAATTATTTTAGAACTGAAATATTTCAAGGTGAGAAAATACAGAACTTTAGATAATCATAAGAATATCTAATAGTAATTCAAATAGCCGGATTAATACGAAACGAATTGAAGAAACATTAAATTAGAATGATGTATTTAACATCAAAACTAGCCCTTATAATCAAGATCTCCATCATTAGATTTGATTGTATATTTGCGAGAGTGAGGTTTGAATTGAGTATTAAGTCTCCCTTTACAGTATGCCTCACTGAATTATGAGCAAATTCTCCTAAAATTAGTTTCCTTTGGAGTAACTAATTGATAAGTGAATTCAGCTCAAGTGCATTGGTATCTAAGCAGTGCGTGTTATCAAATCTTATTCTAAATGCGACAGTCTTCATCTGTGCTGTATAGAGTGGTCTCTCCTAGACAGATCACGGATCGGCATCTGGAAGTGGAGCAACTGGTCTCCATGGAGTTGACCAACTCCGTCGATGAGGTCCTGTGAACTACTGATCCCCACGACGGAGCCACCGAAATAATGACTTCCAACTTTTTTCTTTTTTTTTTTTTGTTAGTTAAATCAATCTCTTCCTTTCGTCCTCGGGTCGGACAGCGAACGTGGCTTAAGCATAAGAGGTGTCTTACTTGGCAACTTAAGTAACCAAGGAAGATCGTATCCGGGAGCTTTGATTTTCCAAATGTCAGATTTATCAGCAAATGGCCATTTACAAATCTGGTAATGAACCGAGTAGCAACATCGTCTGTCTGCCAATTCCTGCACAATTTCGTCCTCCGACATATCCATGAGTTATGGACAGTTGATAATTTCCCTGCACGACCTTGCGAGTGTGGAATTGGCTCAGTTGGACCGGTCGCATGTATATCAACAAATTATATTCCTACTTTTAATACATGGACGTTCACTACGGGGGCAGTGCATGGTTTCCCGCCATCCATGCTATCAGGGACCTAGTCCCAAAATATGGAGCGAGTATTATTAGATATTTTCCATGATTGCTTCAAGTTTACATTTTAAAATTTTCTAATTCATTCGGCTCATACCGTAAACCACAATTTTTTCCCACAGATTCATTCTTTTTCTAAGCTTTTTTGTTTTATTTTCAAAAAAGAATAATAGAAATGTACCCATCTGAATAAGTTCTTGTTCTTGATCGTGTTTTGTCATCCACGTCAGCTGAGCGTCTCATACCATTATGGGCGGATTTCAATTTCGCGCGATGGCTAGAAAATGTTTAACGGTTATTTTGACGAAGGCGGCTGTAATGGGTAGTCAGTCGCGTTGCTGCCACGTTGGTGAACTTTGTGGTTTCTAGTCAGATAGTAGTTCTTCCTCCTCTGCAAGTGCTTACCCTTCCTTTTTCTTAAAGGCTCGATGGCTGTTGCGTCCAACTTTTATTGTAAGGTTGGTTGTGCAGAATTAAACTTTCACTGACTGGGTGTCCCCAGGAGAACTGTCTGGCCTTTGTGCGACCGGCCCCACTCTGGAAACCTTACTGCTTGACCAACTGTCTCATCTTTATTTTGGAGGGTAAGTTAGTTCTTTTTCTCCATTGTCTGGGGTGGCTCGCCACCTCAGATTTTGGGATTAGGTCCCTGACAGGATGGATAACGGGAAACCATGCATTGCCCCAGTAGGGGGTAGGGGTGATAAACGTCCAAATATTAAAAGTAGGAAAATTAAATTCGTTATTGTACATTCCTGGCCTCCCTCAATCCCTTTTTGATCAGGAAGGTCATTGATGGCTGGGCGGGGCCCGTTGATATAGTCAGGAAACTGGCAAGTGGTGGTCTGGTCAGTCATGGCGGCGAATCAGGTACCCTATTTGCTCAAGTTGAACCAATTCCGCGCTCACAAGGTCGTTGTCACAATTCTAATATCCATGAACTCTGACAGGGGAATTATCTACTGCCCTAAACTCATGGATATTGGCAGACTTTGAAGTCGTTGCTGCCCGGTTCATCACCAGATTCGTAAATGGCAAACGACATTCGGAAAATCAAAGATCCTGGATGAGATCTTCGTTGCTCACATACGTTGCCAAGTAAGATATTACATCCCGAATTCTTTGCGTTGCTTCAAATGCCAACAATTCGGCCACCCGAGAAAAATCTTTTGATTTCTGCGAAATGTAGGAAGTGCTCTGCCGACAGTTGCACAGCTGTCGGAATGATTTGGGTCAAACATAAGGGCAACCATCCGACCTTGGACCGGGAATGTCCAAGGTTCAAGTTCAAGAAGCAAGTCTGTGACGCGCAGGCTAGCAAGAGGGGTAATGAGTCGCGTAAAACTCCTAAATCCAGTTAATTCTCTACTTCGGAATTGAAACAGTTGCGAAAAAGAATCTTCCCATTACAAAGACCATCACAAAGTCTCGTCCGCAAGAAGACAAAATTGATTCCAGTCTAGGGTATGTATAGTTCACAAGATTTCATCGGCAGAGTCAGTCAACTCGATGGAGACCACTTGCTCCACCTCCTGGAGCTGATCACGCTCCCCTGTGTAACCTCCCAAGTCCCGAAAAAAAAAAACTGGCTGAGAAGGTGGCCTGGATGAATAGCTCTTAAAGCAATTTCAACACAGTTTCAGCACAATTTCAACTGTTGCTTGCAATGTACAGGTCATCAGTAATCTATCTACAAGAGACCAATCTAAACAGCACATTCGAAGACTGTTCTGTGATACATAGCTACCATTCGTATAGAAGAGATAATAATCATACGGTAGCTATCTACGTCCACCAAAGTCTATCCAATACAAGAGAGACTTTAAATTCTACTCTTGAAGTCGTCGCATGTAGAGTAAATTTTAACAACACCTATAATGTCCAGGAGCAAATGCACTTGATCATGAAGTGAACTGAGTTATCAGTAGTTATCAGTAGAGAAGTATCAATTGAAACTTCACTCTGCGCAAATATATTCATCACAATCAAATCTTTATATTCATACAATCGAATACATAGTTTCAGTGGAATGAGTCAGAAGTGCTACACGAGTGGTGGCTGAACTAGTGCAGGAAGTGTGGATCAAAGCACACACCAGAGGTGGATACTTATGCCTTGTGGTTCAGTGTGCTGAGAATGAAGTGCCAGTTTGTATTCTGTCTTTGAGTGATTAAGCTGATGATGGTGTTTTTGAGAGTTTGGATTTATTCACTCATTTCTATTGATGATCAGGGCTCTGTCTCAGGTTCTACAGTTTACAGTATTCACTGAGTGACATCTCTGAAATAAGAGAGTGAATGCAGTCTCCCATAGGGCACAAGGATGGTGAAAAGATAGGATGAAGACTCAGTGAATGGCTGGGACCTTCATATGCAACCGAGGACAGGCTACATTGTATCTGAAGTCCGCATGACATCATTAGTCAAGATATACCACTTGGTTATGCCGTACCCTAGGGAAAGTTTAACGTTCATGACAGTTAAGGCTCAGGTCGACTTGAACTACCAACTAGATCAAGCTGCTGTGCTGTCAACCTTTGAAACCAGTGAACTTCTGGGCAGGGTGTTCATTTTGTTCACATTTACAGATAAAGGTTTAAGGTAATGTTATTTCTAATAAGTGTGCTTTAGTTTTTGGTTGTCTATATCATATTAAAGATTAATAGCAATTTAATTTTTTTGTGTGGGAGGGCGATTTTGTGTTCATTTCTATTCCAATTCACTTTGAGCAAAAAGGGGTCTGGATGAAGTGCTAGTTTGATGTCTGCTTTTGAGTGATGAAACTGGTGATTTTGAGAGAGGATTTGTTCACTCATTTCTATTGATGATCAGGGTTCTGTCTCAGGTTCTACAGTTTACAGTATTCACTGAGTGACAATCTCTGAAATAAGGAAGTGCGTGCAGTCTCCCATGGAGGGCACAAGGATGGTGAAAAGACAGGATGAAAACTCCAGTGAATGGCTGGGACCTTCATATGCAACCCAGCACAGACTACATTGTATCTGAAGTCTGCAAGACATCATAAGTCAAGATAAACCACTTGGTTATGCCGTACCTTAAGGAAAGTTTAGTGTTTGTGATAGTTAAAGCTCAGGTCGACCTGGACTACCAACTAGCTCAAGCTGCTGTGCTGTCAACCTTTGAAACCTTTGAAACTTCTGGGCAGGGTGCTCATTTTGTTCACATTTGGAGGTAAAGGTTTAAGATAAGGTTATTTCTCATTAGTGCGTTTTAGTTTTAGGTTGTATATATTTAAGATTAGTAGCTTGCTTTAATTTGAGGGGGGGGGGGATTTTGTATTTATTTGTATTCCCATTCACTTTGAGAAAAAGGAGGCCTAGATGATTACCTTGAAAAATTCAATCCTGAGATGGTATCTAGCCATTGCTACTAACACTCTGTACCAGTTACTTCTGTTAAGCATGAATGAGGATAAGTTAAAGCAATTCTGTCAAGAGTGATTACAGAAACTGCATGATAAATTAATACCCAAATTGGCTCAAGATGCTGCCACAGAAGACAACCAAGTCTTATGATAAACATGTATTTTGTGTTAAGTCTACTATGTATGATGTAAAAGGTTACCATTTCATAGAAAATACTTGAGAGCAAAAGTTCAGACGGCATAGTCCAATGAATACACACAACTGCTAAAGGAAACATGTACCACTGGGTTCAGCATGTCCAGCTTCAGACACAGTAGTAAGTGATGCTAAACACGAATTGCAGCACATGAAAATATTAGAAGAGGACGTAAGGGGAGTGGGGTAAGAAGGGGATGTATTTGGGAAGCAGTGATGGCTTACGCAAAAGATGCTTGTGGAGTGAGAAGCGTGGAAGGTGGGTTGATTAGAAAGGGTAGTGAGTGGTGGGATGAAGAAGTAAGATTATTAGGGAAAGAGAAGAGAGAGGCATTTGGACGATTTTTGCAGGGAAATAATGCAAATAACTGGGAGATGTATAAAAGAAAGATGCAGGTGGTCAAGAGAAAGGTGCAAGAGGTGAAAAAGAGGGCAAATGAGAGTTGGGGTGAGAGAGTATCATTAAATTTTACTGAGAATAAAAAGATGTTCTGGAAGGAGGTAAATAAGTGTGTAAGACGAAAGAAATGGGAACCTCAATGATGGGGGCTAATGGGAAGGTGATAACAAGTAGTGGTGATGTGAGAAGGAGATATAGTATTTTGAAGGTTCGTTAAATGTGTTTGATAATAGAGTGGCAGATATAGGGTGTTCTGGTCGAGGTGGTGTACAAAGTGAGAGGGTTAAGGGAAATGATTAGGTAAACAGAGAAGAGGTAGTAAAAGCTTTGCGGAAGATGAAAGCCGGCAGGGCAGCGGGTTTGAATGGTACTGCAGTGGACTTTATTAAAAAAAAAGGGGGCGAATGTATTGTTGACTGGTTGGTAAGGTTATATAATGTGTGTATGACTCATGATGAGGTGCTAGAGGATTGGCGGAATGCTTGCATGGTGCCATTGTACAAACGCAAAGGGGATAAAAGTGAGTGCTCAGATTACAGAGGTATAGGTTTGTTGAATATTCCTGGGAAGTTATATGGGAGGGTATTGATTGAGAGGGTAAAGGCATGTAGAGAGCATCAGACTGGGGAGGAGCAGTGTGGTTTCAGAAGTGGTAGAGGATGTGTGGATCAGGTGTTTGCTTTGAAGAATGAATGAGAGAAATTGTAAGACTCACGCTCACTACCATTAATTTTTCATTAGCTATGTGTTATCATCATTTTACTGTGGGTTACATATAGTTAGATGCATGTTCCCACGGGCTCACTGTTCCCACGGGCTACTGTTAATCAGGATGTTTGAACACGTAAGAGCTGATCTGTCATTCGAACACGTAAGAGCTGATCTGTTATTCGAACACGTAAGAGCTGACCTGTTATTTTAACACGTTGTTGAATGGGTGTTGACGGACTCCCATATAACCCCTGTCAGTGTGACCCGAGGGGACACACTGGCCAGCATCGTCACACTGCTCACTAGAGTGTGTCGTAGTGTGTCATAAGACTTTAGCCCAGAGCACCACAGATGTACATACACGTTATTTTGTAATAAATCTACAAAGGGCGCCCGATCTTCATTGAGTACCACACACGAAGAAGACCTGTATTCCTTCCTATCAACTCAACCTTACATATGGTGGCAGCGAAGTAAGAACCTACGTGACCACAGAATACCGTCACATCTACTTCATGTTTCTACGCCTGGTGGTCCCAGCAGTCATACAAGCCTACCTGACTCCGTCTTGGCGCTCGCTCCAGTGGACGTTAAGAGCGGATCCCCACGGCCAGCTACTTTCTCCACCACCCGTACCTCAATGCAGTGAAGATACGCCTTTATTGCATTGCTGACACTCTGTCCCTTGCAAGGGAACACAGCGCCACCGCCGTGGAGTGTTGTCATCACATCCAAGCGTCTCCAGCAAGGTCAGCGATCCTGCCAACACCAACGTGGAGGTCATCTTGTCGACCACTCCAGAGACGCACCATCAGCAGCCGTGGCGACATCCCAGACGTCAGCATCGCGTGGTCCAGCCCTTGTTGCTCACTCAACTTTCCTGCTAGCGAGCCGCTACTCCGCAGACGTCTCCCCCTCGCTACACCCAGCCAGCCGCTACTCTTCACACATCTCCACCTCGCTACGCCACACCCGAGACGTCTTCGCGAGCGAATCTCCCATTCAGATAAGAACTGTGTCAAAATGGTTAATTCTGTGAGGTATGCTCCTTTTGTGTGTTACTAGTTCCTAGTCTATAAATATAGACATATATATACTTTTGGGTAATATGATTATTCGTCCTTGTAGTTTAGCAAATTAATCTAAGGGTTTTAGTTATTCTTGCATATATTCTTATGTTTTCATGCATTGGTACTATTCTTTTTTGTGATGATTACTTTCACATACAGAATCTTGTATTGATATGTTATATTGTTATGCCACACTTTTTATTGCCTTCATTTCATTACAATATTTTCAAATAATACTCATGTTATGTATTTTGGATTAGGACAGTAATGTTAATTGTATTTTGATTTTATCGAGTGGATTATTTCTTAAACACTTTAAGTAAGATTGTATTACATTTCGTAAAGGTTCATATGTACCTAGGAAACTACCTAGGAACCCTTACTATAAACGGAACCAACCTTCTAAAATGGCGACGTCGCACAAAGTCGTTTTGACAGATTCTGGTGACACAGATGACCCACAGAAACCTTCCCATACGTTACCACACCCACACCCACCTCCCCCTCCACCTCACAAAAACTCAGGACAATCAGATACTTCACAAAAAAACTGTTTTCCCACTAAAACAAGCTAGGGAACCACACGAGTTATTTGATGGTAAACTGTCAAATTTTGATCGGTGGATCAGAAATGTAGAGGACATTGTTGAACATAATGGTGATTCAGGAGACAAAGCGCTTATATCGGCTGCTAAAAATCTCATTGGTTTCAACAAGCCTAACAATTATGCTATGGTTGTTTATGACTCAGATGACATTCAAAACTGTACATCTTGGGAGGAATTTAAAACGTTGTTTATATTAGGTTGTGAGGAATCATTCTCAGATAGTTTACCACACGTCCTTTTACGTGCTCTTTACACAACATAAATGGATGATACGTCAGTCCCTGATCACTGGAGTACCTTACATGGAAGAATGAGATTAGTTAGGCAGGCTTATGAATCCTCACCCTGGATGTCGGCCATGAAACTCATGTGCAAACACTCATGCGTTTATTACACATAACCTTCATTCTCAAAGACCTGCCTCCAAACGTAACTCGGCGGTTACTTAATGAAGACATTGACCCATCATGGTCAGTAACGAAAGTATTGAGTTACACTCAAAAGAAAGGTGGATATCACAACACCAAGACACTGTGGAGGGTGTCGGCTTCCCAAAGTATGAGGAAAATTCTAGTCATCAACACAATCATTCCTCTCACGGTTAATTAAAGCGATTCAGTGATGACGAACACTCACATAAGGTTACGTGTTTCCGGTGTCGCCAACCAGAACATAAAGCGAATGTGTGTACTTACACATCGGACTCTTCCTCACGCCTTGACCAGAACAACAAACGCAGTCAACGACTCATGGCATCACTGCCTCGGCCGTCACAATGCTGCCGGCCGAGTCATAATTTCCTGCAGCCAGACGCCACGCTGACCTTCACCCGCTCGCGCCCAACAACACCAGACATGTGTTCATATCATAAGAACGCTAGACACACTTCAGCGGAATGTCGAGCATTAGCTAGACAGACGTCATCTAACACAGGTTCATCATGTCATCATCAACAATGACAATCTCTCGCTCATGACAAGACTCCATCACATAAGGAACTCTTAAGACAATTTCGTTCTTCGCCATTTTCTCACATTACAAGTTTCAATTTAGTGGGTTCTTTCCAGAATAAGCCAATCACAATCTTTCTAGACAGCGGCGCGGAAGCAGATGTCGTCCATTATGATTTTATTCAACCATTAATGCGCACTCAACTTGTTAAATACTCGGACTTTTACCCACCCCTTCAAAGTATCTCAAATGAAAATCTCGACGTAAGGGGCACTATTAAAATGAACATTGGCATTGGCGACTCGGTCATTACCATAACCCCTTACATTGTCCGTGGTGTAACTTTTCCTGCTAACTTGTTACTAGGACGCCATTCTATGGCACAACATAAGATCTGTCCTATTTATCATGACAATGTTGTTTGTGTTGATAATACGTTCCTGCCGTTGTCAGAGAAGAGTTCTCACTCAGTCAGGGTCATTGATACATCTGCTCCCACGCCCTGCTTCACGGTAGATAATACCCACCCTTTTTATTTTTCTACTCATTGCCCTGGTAAACTTCAAACAAATATGACTCTGCATAGTAACACATTAACGAAGGTTCCTCTCTCATTTTCTCGAACGTGGATGACTGATCATGGACTGAGACATAGTCAGGGTGATCTCGTACTAATAGTAGTCGCTGAACCTTCATCACTAACTGTCAAAGGACTATCGATGGATGCTTCTATTCATGAGACGCAGATGGAGAGGTTACCGTATACATTGCCAATACGGGACCCACTCCTGTCCGTCTCCGTAGAGGGACCAAGCTTGTGGAATTCTCCGTTTTGAAGTACGGAATTCAAGACGAGGAGTTACATGAGTTTAACGTCCGTCTAGTCTCACATTCCATTAAACCACCACCACCTACCCCTCCTACCCCTGACTCAGCAGTGCACGGCTCGAGTCAGCTCCCCACCATCACCCCTGACATGATACCTAAGGTAGGATTAACCAAGCATGTTGACCAGTTAACAGACTTACTTAACCAGTATAGGTCTACTATTGCCTTATCGGGAGAACCACTCGGTAGAACTCATTTGGATGTTCACATTATTAACTTAGAGAAAAACACACGTCCCATTTACGTCCCAGCCTATAGATTGCCACACGCGCACAGAGACATAGCAAGCAAACTTGTTCAGGACATGTTGAAAGATAAGGTCATAGAGGAATCATGATCACCATGGAATTCACCACTTCTGATCGTTCCGAAAAAGGACGGAACTTTTAGAACAGTCATAGATTTTAGAAAACTCAACAAGGTCACTTTGAAAGATCGTTTCCCATTACCAGTGGTATCAGAGCTTCTTCATAGCCTCGGTAACAATAATGTATTTTCAACTTTGGACTTACTGAGCGGATTTTGGCAGATTCCCTTGTCAGAGGAAAGCCGCCACCTGACTGCGTTCAGTACGCCAGATGGTCATTGGCAATTCATATGCATACCCTTCGGTCTTCATTCCTCACCAATCACCTTCTCAAGGTTAATGACTAACATTTTTCGTCACATGTTGGGCAAAGAAGTATTGGTTTATCTTGATGATATAATTGTCATGTCTCCAGATATTGCTTCTCATTTCAAAAGTCTTGAGAGAGTATTTCTACGACTTAAGGATGCAAACCTAAAAGTCAAGTTATCCAAATGTTCCTTTCTACAGACAAGAATTAATTACTTAGGTCACACCGTTGACGAAAACGGTATTCAACCTAATGCAGATAAAGTAAAAAAGTTGTAGAATGACCAGTACCTTCCACAACAGACAAGGTGAAATCCTTTCTCGGTTTAGCAGGATATTATCGAAGATTTATCGCTAATTTCGCGAAGATCGCAAACCCCCTCACTTCAATTCTGAAGCAGGGAGTTACATTCCAGTGGTCTACAGCGCAAGACAGTGCGTTTAACTTACTCAAGCGACACTTGATAGAAACACCTATCCTTCGATTTCCCAACTTTGAGAAACCCTTCATTTTGCACACAGATGCTTGTAAACAGGTCTTGGAGCTGTACTTATGCAAGAGTCAAATAGGGGTAGAATTTTTCCCATAGCTTATGCGAGCGGTAGATGTTCGAGAACGGAATCGAAATACTCAATAACAGAATTGGAAGGCCTTGCAGTTGTTTGGGCACTCAATCATATTAAGGAATACATATATGGTTACCCTATTACAGTTTATACAGATCACAGAGCACTGTTAGGTATTTTTCAAAGACAAGAACCTACAGGAAAGTTTCAGAGGTGGTTTTTAACTATACAAGCATTTGACCCAAATTTTCGTTTTCTTTCGGGGTCATCCAATATAGTTGCAGACGCACTTTCCCGCAGAGTGGGTACAGTCACTGTAGGTAATGCCCCCGTAGATTTTGATGTAGAAAGGTTGACACGACATCAACGAGATGACCCAGTCTGGGGTCCTGTCATAGAATACCTAGAGAGTGTAAGATCTTCATTGGATGCTAAAACAGTTGTTCCAGTCAGAGAATTGTATTTAGCACAGGAAGTCTTGTGCAGGGACGCGAAATTAGGAGTACCCGCCCGTGTTGTTAAGCAAACAATAATTCCAACAGCATTAGTACAGGATTCCTTGAAGTTAGCACATGATTCACCGCAGACCGCACACCCAGGCGCAGATAGATGCTATAAGCAAACTCGTTTGAGGTATTTCTAGCCAAGAATGCAGAAAAACATTAAAGATCATATTTTGAGGTGCCAAAAATGTAACACATACAAGGGAAGTCCCACTACCCCGCAGGCTGTTTTGAAATATCCTTTACCTGCATACCCATGGGAAAGAGTTCATATGGACATATTAGGAGGTTTCCCTAGGTCCATGGCAGGCTACAGATACATTTTAGTAACTACTGATGCCTTCACGAGATATTGTGAATTAGTCCCAGTTCAAAATAAAGACGTAGCCACGCTCGCTAAGGCGTTCATAAAATATATCTTAGACCGACATAATGCTCCGAAGATTTTAGTTACAGATAATGGTGGGGAATTTAATAACTCATTATTAGAATAACTCTGTAAATTGTATAACATAAGTAAATGTAATATAATGGCACATCACCCAGCCTCGAATGGCCTGGCAGAAAGGTTGAACCGTAAGATCCTCCAGTGTCTTCCCACCAACATTAATTTTGATCATGATGAATGGGATGAGTACCTGTCTGATGTCCAATGTTCATTAAACTCAGCTTATCATAATTCAATTGGAGACACACCCTTCCACGCCTTACACGGTTTTGATAAAGTGTTGACGTATGACATAATAACGCCCCTTCCTTCATGTCCAGCGGTCCAGAAATCAGTTGTAGCGGAAAAATATCGCACGACTCAATTGATTCATCAAAGAATCAAAGAAAATCTAGGTGAAGCCACTGCAACCTTCACGAACCAGGCTAATAAATCCGCGAAACCATCAAAGGTGGCTCCCGGACTCTTGGTAATGGTGCAGGAATTTAACTCTAGAAGTGAGGTTCCTAAACTTGATCCAAAATTTTCTGGCCCCTATAGAGTCTTAGCTCATTTAAAGGGACATAAGTTCAGGGTTCGACATCTAAATACAGGTGACATTCGTGAAGAACATGAGGACCACTTGAAAGTTTTACAGTACTCCGAACATGATCATTCCGGTACCACAACAGAAAGTACTCCTCAAACCCCAAACAGTGTCACCCAAACAACTTCTGCCACTGTTCAGACTGTCCCCACACCAGAACCGAATACCCTAACATCACCACCACAGACACATCAGTATTCATTATGACCTCGCCTTTAAGAAGTTACTAAGTTTATCATTTTCCATGTTCTTCCTTCTCATGTCCTTATGGTGTCTTCCTGTATATGACACCATGGCAGTACCAGGCGCCCTTCTCACGACACCCCGCGGGGTCCGCCTCGTGAGGGACACAGTCTCGGTTAAGCTGGGCCTGGAGGGTCTACCCTACACTTACGATAATCTAGTGAAACTAATGGAGGCCGTACCTCGCTTACGGTCTACCTTACTCAACATTTACAACAGTGCGTCCATCAGAAACTCTAGTGTTGCTCCTCCTCCAACTTTGTTAAACCAGTGGACCTGGAAATTGAAAAGTACCTGTGTGATTCTGTATGACATAATACAAGACATTGAATCTCCAGTAAATGCTAATACCAGGATGAACACAGAAAAGCAGAGGAGAAGCAAGAGAGGTCTGCTTAATTTTGTAGGGTCCCTCCAATCATACTTGTTTGGTACTGCTACTCAGGAAGAACTTAATTCAGCTAGGAATCAGATTGCATCTTTACAATTTCAACAACTTCATAACAACAGGTTTATTAAAGCTGAAGCTAAGGTCTTAAAACAACATTCTAGATATTTGAATGACATGATGTTAACTGTTAATAACCTGACACAACAGGTTACTATTTCCACATATGTTGATAGTTTATATACCCAAATCACTTATTATGCACATTATTTCACTGACCTATTGGAAGATGTTAATAATCTGGTAAACCAAGTTGTCACACCATCATTTTTTCCCTTCTCGGAACTCACGCGTATTATTAAACAAGCAATGACGAAATTCGGTTGCACCCCAGCTCTCACTTTGCATCACGTGGCCGGTTATTACTCCTTACTAACGGTTGACGTGATCCTCCAAGCAGTCATTATCCACATACCATTCACTGACTCCAATATTTACAGCCTTGTGAACGTAATACCATTCCCTTTTGATTATACAAAAGAGTTGCAAAAGACTATCGTCCTTGCTGATAACATCAACTTTCTCTTATATAATATTAATTCCTCGTTGATTGCACATCCGTCTATGGATGATTTGGCATTGTGCCATAAACCATTGCTTGACAACTTGATTTGCCCCCCCAATACCTTGGTTTTTAGTAATTTACAAACAAACTCATGTGAGTACCAACTACTAATTGGGCATCAACAAAATGTTCTTCATTCCTGTTCCTTTAAGGAAATTACTGTTACTGAACCTTGGATTTAAAGTATGGACAAGTATCACGTACAGTTTTTCCCAGACCCAAAAAATGTTCTCATTCATTGCTCACCTAATCATCCCAAATCTTATTTGTTTCTGGGACACATTCAGTTAGGACAACAATGTACTGTTATCAGTTCCAGTTTCAAATTGGTCGGCACTCATGATCATTTTTTGAGAGAAATTGATAGAGCTATACCGAGTACAGAACGAATCCCCCAAAACATCAACTTATCAATCATTAATGAAGTAAATATCCAACACCTTCCATTTATGGTTCAAGATGATTTAGATTCTGCAATAGATGTCTTGGATTTCGTACCTTTTAAGTACACATCTCATATTTCTGGATTTTCAATTATTTCTTTGTATATTGCACTCATATCATTATTCATAGTATAAATCTTATATTGTCTTCTACGACATAGGGTGTCTAAAATAGAATTCCCTACACAAACATTAGATGTTCAAAAGGTAGGTGTTATCACCTCCCCATTAGCGCCCTGCACTGAAGTTCCCATTTGCTCCCTTGTCTTACGCACTTTATTTACCTCCTTCCAGAACATCTTTTTATTTTCCCTAATATTTAATGATACTCTCTCACCCCAACTCTCATTTGCCCTCTTTTTCACCTCTTATTTGTATATATATATATATATATATATATATATATATATATATATATATATACACGTCGGTAGCTGGTGCGCGACTGTCATCAGGAATGCAGAGGACCGTGCGGACGTATGATTCATCTCTGTCCAAAGGGAGTATTAGGATTTTCTAGCTTCTGATCCACATTTAGCAGTTCCCAGAACAGGCTGCCAAATATGAATCGACGCTGCGTTCAAATCTGTGGACAACGGCCGGGCTCATAACGTCTTCGATGTGGCCCGGGCTATCGTGCCAGCCTATGCGGCACTTCAGCAACCCGGAATTATTCCCTGAAACAACGCTTGGAAGGAGGCAAAAGTGATATTGTGACAGTGATTGTGTCAGCGTCGCGTCGCCTCGCCGCAGTCTATCGAGACAGACTTCCCCAGAACTTTTTAAAGGGGAAGAAAATGAATGCAGAGGACCGTGCGGACGTATGATTCATCTCTGTCCAAAGGGAGTATTAGGATTTTCTAGCTTCTGATCCACATTTAGCAGTTCCCAGAACAGGCTGCCAAATATGAATCGACGCTGCGTTCAAATCTGTGGACAACGGCCGGGCTCATAACGTCTTCGATGTGGCCCGGGCTATCGTGCCAGCCTATGCGGCACTTCAGCAACCCGGAATTATTCCCTGAAACAACGCTTGGAAGGAGGCAAAAGTGATATTGTGACAGTGATTGTGTCAGCGTCGCGTCGCCTCGCCGCAGTGTATCGAGACAGACTTCCCCAGAACTTTTTAAAGGGGAAGAAAATGTTTATAGTTGTGTTACTGGAGTGATAGTTTTCATGCATGGTGTTTTGACAAGAAAATAGTGAAGTTGGAGAAAAATGTAGCTTAGACATTGAAGCTTATTGATTCAGTGGTGAAATTGATGAGAACTGCTATTGACGTTTGTGTGAATAAATTGTACATTTCCTTTTCCATAGCCAGAGGTTGAACCATTATGTGACGTTCATTTTTTCATTCATTTCAAGCTAAAAGTTTGTTTTCTAAATTGTTTCTTACATTTTTCATATGTATATATATGTATGTGTGTGTGTGTGTGTGTATGTGCGTATGTGTGTGTATGTGTGTGTGTGTGTGTGTGTGTATATATATATGTATATTATCCCTGGGGATAGGGGTGAAAGAATACTTCCCACGTATTCCTCGCGTGTCGTAGAAAGCGACTAGAGGGGACGGGAGCGGGGGGCCGGAAATCCTCCCCTCCTTGTATTAACTTTCTAAAATGGGAAACAGAAGAAGGAGTCACGCGGGGAGTGCTCATCCTCCTCGAAGGCTCAGAGTGGGGTGCCTAAATGTGTGTGGATGTAACCAAGATGTGAAAAAAGGAGAGATAGGTAGTATGTTTGAGGAAAGGAACCTGGATGTTTTGGCTCTGAGTGAAACGAAGCTCAAGGGTAAAGGGGAAGAGTGGTTTGGAAATGTCTGGGGAGTGAAGTCAGGGGTTAGTGAGAGGACAAGAGCAAGGGAAGGAGTAGCAATACTCCTGAAACAGGAGTTGTGGGAGTATGTGATAGAATGTAAGAAAGTAAATTCTCGATTAATATGGGTAAAATTGAAAGTTGATGGAGAGAGGTGGGTGATTATTGGTGCATATGCACCTGGGCATGAGAAGAAAGATCATGAGAGGCAAGTGTTTTGGGAGCAGCTAAATGAGTGTGTTAGTGGTTTTGATGCACGAGACCGGGTTATAGTGATGGGTGATTTGAATGCAAAGGTGAGTAATGTGGCAGTTGAGGGAATAATTGGTGTGCATGGGGTGTTCAGTGTTGTAAATGGAAATGGTGAGGAGCTTGTAGATTTATGTGCTGAAAAAGGACTGATGATTGGGAATACATGGTTTAAAAAGCGAGATATACATAAGTATACTTATGTAAGTAGGAGAGATGGCCAGAGAGCGTTATTGGATTACGTGTTAATTGACAGGCGTGCGAAAGAGAGACTTTTGGATGTCAATGTGCTGAGAGGTGCAACTGGAGGGATGTCTGATCATTATCTTGTGGAGGCTAAGGTGAAGATTAGTATGGGTTTTCAGAAAAGAAGAGTGAATGTTGGGGTGAAGAAGGTGGTGAGAGTAAGTGAGCTTGGGAAGGAGACCTGTGTGAGGAAGTATCAGGAGAGACTGTGTACAGAATGGAAAAAGGTGAGAACAATGGAAGTAAGGGGAGTGGGGGAGGAATGGGATGTATTTAGGGAATCAGTGATGGATTGCGCAAAAGATGCTTGTGGCATGAGAAGAGTGGGAGGTGGGCTGTTTAGAAAAGGTAGTGAGTGGTGGGATGAAGAAGTAAGAGTATTAGTGAAAGAGAAGAGAGAGGCATTTGGACGATTTTTGCAGGGAAAAAATGCAATTGAGTGGGAGAAGTATAAAAGAAAGAGACAGGAGGTCAAGAGAAAGGTGCAAGAGGTGAAAAAAAGGGCAAATGACAGTTGGGGGGAGAGACTATCAGTAAATTTTAGGGAGAATAAAAAGATGTTCTGGAAGGAGGTAAATAGGGTGCGTAAGACAAGGGAGCAAATGGGAACTTCAGTGAAGAGCGTAAATGGGGAGGTGATAACAAGTAGTGGTGATGTGAGAAGGAGATGGAATGAGTATTTTGAAGGTTTGTTGAATGTGTCTGATGACAGAGTGGCAGATATAGGGTGTTTGGGTCGAGGTGGTGTGCAAAGTGAGAGGGTTAGGGAAAATGATTTGGTAAACAGAGAAGAGGTAGTAAAAGCTTTGCGGAAGATGAAAGCCGGCAAGGCAGCAGGTTTGGATGGTATTGCAGTGGAATTTATTAAAAAAGGGGGTGACTGTATTGTTGACTGGTTGGTAAGGTTATTTAATGTATGTATGACTCATGGTGAGGTGCCTGAGGATTGGCGGAATGCGTGCATAGTGCCATTGTACAAAGACAAAGGGGATAAGAGTGAGTGCTCAAATTACAGAGGTATAAGTTTGTTGAGTATTCCTGGTAAATTATATGGGAGGGTATTGATTGAGAGGGTGAAGGCAGGTACAGAGCACCAGATTGGGGAAGAGCAGTGTGGTTTCAGAAGTGGTAGAGGATGTGTGGATCAGGTGTTTGCTTTGAAGAGTGTATGTGAGAAATACTTAGAAAAGCAAATGGATTTGTATGTAGCATTTATGGATCTGGAGAAGGCATATGATAGAGTTGATAGAGATGCTCTGTGGAAGGTATTAAGAATATATGGTGTGGGAGGCAAGTTGTTAGAAGCAGTGAAAAGTTTTTATCGAGGATGTAAGGCATGTGTACGTGTAGGAAGAGAGGAAAGTGATTGGTTCTCAGTGAATGTAGGTTTGCGGCAGGGGTGTGTGATGTCTCCATGGTTGTTTAATTTGTTTATGGATGGGGTTGTTAGGGAGGTAAATGCAAGAGTCTTGGAAAGAGGGGCAAGTATGAAGTCTGTTGGGGATGAGAGAGCTTGGGAAGTGAGTCAGTTGTTGTTCGCTGATGATACAGCGCTGGTGGCGGATTCATGTGAGAAACTGCAGAAGCTGGTGACGGAGTTTGGTAAAGTGTGTGGAAGAAGAAAGTTAAGAGTAAATGTGAATAAGAGCAAGGTTATTAGGTACAGTAGGGTTGAGGGTCAAGTCAATTGGGAGGTGAGTTTGAATGGAGAAAAACTGGAGGAAGTGAAGTGTTTTAGATATCTGGGAGTGGATCTGTCAGCGGATGGAACCATGGAAGCGGAAGTGGATCATAGGGTGGGGGAGGGGGCGAAAATTTTGGGAGCCTTGAAAAATGTGTGGAAGTCGAGAACATTATCTCGGAAAGCAAAAATGGGTATGTTTGAAGGAATAGTGGTTCCAACAATGTTGTATGGTTGCGAGGCGTGGGCTATGGATAGAGTTGTGCGCAGGAGGATGGAGGTGCTGGAAATGAGATGCTTGAGGACAATGTGTGGTGTGAGGTGGTTTGATCGAGTAAGTAACGTAAGGGTAAGAGAGATGTGTGGAAATAAAAAGAGCGTGGTTGAGAGAGCAGAAGAAGGTGTTTGAAATGGTTTGGGCACATGGAGAGAATGAGTGAGGAAAGATTGACCAAGAGGATATATGTGTCGGAGGTGGAGGGAACGAGGAGAAGAGGGAGACCAAATTGGAGGTGGAAAGATGGAGTGAAAAGGATTTTGTGTGATCGGGGCCTGAACATGCAGGAGGGTGAAAGGAGGGCAAGGAATAGAGTGAATTGGAGCGATGTGGTATACAGGGGTTAACGTGCTGTCAGTGGATTGAATCAAGGCATGTGAAGCGTCCGGGGTGGGCCATGGAAAGCTGTGTAGGTATGTATATTTGCGTGTGTGGACGTGTGTATGTACATGTGTATGGGGTGGGTTGGGCCATTTCTTTCGTCTGTTTCCTTGCGCTACCTCGCAACCGCGGGAGACAGCGACGAGGTATAAAAAAAAAAAAAAAAAAAAAATTTTTTTTTTTTTTTTTTTTCATACTATTCGCTATTTCCCGCGATAGCGAGGTAGCGTTAAGAACAGAGGACTGGGCCTTTGAGGGAATATCCTCACCTGGCCCTCTTCTCTGTTCCTTCTTTTGGAAAAAAAAAAAAAAAAAAAGTTCCCATTTGCTCCCTTGTCTTACGCACTTTATTTCCTCCTTCCAGAACATCTTGTTATTCTCCCTAAGATTTAATGATACTCTCTCACCCCAACTCTCATTTGCCCTCTTTTTCACCTCTTATTTGTATATATATATATATATATATATATATATATATATATATATATATATATATATATATATATATATATATATATATATATATATATATATATATATAAGCTTATATATATATATATATATATATAAGCTTAAGGGTAAAGGGGAAGAGTGGTTTGGGAATGTCTTGGGAGTAAAGTCAGGGAGTTATTGAGAGGACAAGAGTAAGGGAAGGAGTAGAACTACTCCTGAAATAGGAGTTGTGGGAGTATGTGATAGAGTGTAAGAAAGAGAATTCTACATTGATATGTGTAAAACTGAAAGCTGATAGAGGGAAATGGGTGATTATTGGTGCATATTCACCTGGGCAAGAGAAGAAAGATCATGGGAGGCAATTGTTTTGGGAGCAGCTGAATGAATGCGTTAGTGGTTTTGATGTACAAGATCGGCTTATAGTGATGGGTGATTTGAATACAAAGTTGAGTAATGTGGCAGTTGAGGGAATAATTGGTATACATTTGGTGTTCAGTGTTGTAAATGGAAATATGAAGAGCTTTTAAATTTATGGGCTGAAAAAGGATTGGTGATTGAGAATAACTGGTTTAAAAAGCGAGTTATACATAAGTATACGTATGTAAGTAGGAGAGATGGCCAGAAAGCGTTATTGGAGTACGTGTTAACTGAAAGGCGCGCGACAGAGACTTTTGGATATTAATGTGCAGAGAGGTGCAACTGGAGGGATGTCGTATCATTACCTTGTGGAGGCAAAGGTGAGGATTTGTAGGTGTTTTCAGAAAAGAAGAGAGAATGTTGGGGTGAAGAGATTGGTGTGAGTAAGTGAGCTTGGGAAGGAGACTTGTGTGAGGAAGTATCGAGAGAGACTGAGTACAGAATGGAAAAAGGTGAGAACAAAGGAGGTAAGGGGAGTGGGGGAGGAATGAGATGTATTTAGAGAAGCAGTGATGGCTTGCGCAAAAGATGCTTGTGGCATGAGAAGCGTGGGAGGTGGGTTGATTAGAAAGGGTAGTTAGTGGTGGTATGAAAATGTAAGATTATTAGTGAAAGAGAGGAGAGAGGCATTTGGACGATTTTTGCAGGGAAAAAATGCAAATGAGTGGGAGAGGTATAAAAGAACGAGGCAGGAGGTCAAGAGAAACGTGCAAGAGGTGAAAAAGAGGGGAAATGAGAGTTGAGGTGAGAGAGTATCATTAAATTTCAGGGAGAATAAAAAGATGTTCTGGAAGGAGGTAAATAAAGTGCGTAAGACAATGGAGCAAATGGAAACTTCACTGAAGGCACAAATAGGGAGGTGATAACAAGTAGCGGTGATGTGAGAAGGAGATGGAGTGAGTATTTTGAAGGTTTGTTGAATGTGTTTGATGATAAAGTGGCAGATATAGGGTGTTTTGGTCGACGTGTTGTGGAAAGTGAGAGGGTTAGGGAAAATGATTTGGTAAACAGACAAGAGGTAGTAAAAGCTTTCCCGAAGATGAAAGCCGGCAATGCAGCAGGTTTGGATGGTATTGCAGTGGAATTCATTAAAAAAGTGGGTGACTGTATTGTTGACTGGTTTTTAAGGTTATTTAATGTATGTATGATTCATAGTGAGGTGCCTGAGGATTGGCGGAATGCTTGCATAATGCCATTGTACAAAGGCAAAGGGGATAAGAGTGAGTGCTCAAATTACAGAGTTATAAGTTTGTTGAGTATTCCTTGTAAATTATATGGGAGGGTATTGATTGAGAGGGTGAAGGCATGTACACAGCATCAGATTGGGGAAGAGCAGTGTGGTTTCAGAAGTGGTAGAAGATGTGGGGATCAGGTGTTTGCTTTGAAGAATGTATGTGAGAAATACTTACAAAAACTAATGGGTTTGTATGTAACATTTATGGATATGGAGAAGGCATATGACAGAGTAGATAGAGATGCTTTGTGGAAGGTATTAAGAATATATGGCGTGGGAGGCAAGTTGTTAGAAGCAGTGAAAAGTTTTTATCGAGTATGTAAGGCATGTGTACGTGTAGGAAGAGAGGAAAGTGATTTCAGAGGGGAAAGTGTTTTCAGTCAATATAGATTTGCGGCATGGTTGTTTAATTTGTTTATTGATGGGGTTGTTAGGGAGGTGAATGCAAGACTTTTGGAAAGAGGGGCAAGTATGCAGTCTGTTGTGGATGAGAGAGCTTGGGAAGTGTTTTCATTTATTGTTCGCTGATGACACAGCGCTGGTGGCTGATTCATGTGAGAAACTGAAGAAGCTGGTAACTGAGTTTGGTAAAGTGTGTGAAAGAAGAAAGTTAAGAATAAATGTGAATAAGAGCAAGGTTATTAGGTACAGAAGGGTTGAGGGTCAAGTCAATTGGGAGGTAAGTTTGAATGGAGAAAAACTGGAGGAAGTAAAGTGTTTTAGATATCTGGGAGTTGATCTTACAGCGAATGGAACCATGGAAGCGGAAGTGAATCATAGGGTGGGGGAGGGGGCGAAAATTCCGGGAGACTTAAAAAATATTTGGAAATTGATAACATTATCTCGGAAAGCAAAAATGGGTATGTTTGAAGGAATAGTGGTTACAACAATGTTGTATGGTTGCGAGGCGTGGGCTTGGGATAGAGTTGTGCGCTGGAGGGTGGATGTGCTGGAAATGAGATGTTTGAGGACAGTATGTGGTGTGAGGTAGTTTGATCGAGTAAGTAATGTGAGGGTAAGAGAGATGTGTGGAAATAAAAAGAGTGTATTTGAGAGAGCAGAGGAGGGTGTTTTGAATTGGTTTGGTCACATGGAGAGGATGAGTGAGGAAAGATTGACCAAGA
Organism: Panulirus ornatus; assembly: GCF_036320965.1. Lineage (NCBI taxonomy): Eukaryota > Metazoa > Arthropoda > Malacostraca > Decapoda > Palinuridae > Panulirus > Panulirus ornatus. Next base: position 30,051,919 of record NC_092227.1, on the reverse strand, counting down.
GGATATATGTGTCGGAGGTGGAGGGAATGAGAGGATATATATATATATATATATATATATATATATATATATATATATATATATATATATATATATATATATATATATATATATATATATATATATATATATATATATATATATATATATATATATATATATATATATATATATATATATATATATATATATATATATATATATATATATATATATATATATATATATATATATATATATATATATATATATATATATATATATATATATATATATATATATATATATATATATATATATATATATATATATTTATATATATATATATACGTATGTATATATATATATATATATATATATATATATATATATATATATATATATATATATATATATATATATATATATATATATATATATATATATATATATATATATATATATATATATATATATATATATATATATAATATATATATATATATATATATATATATATATATATATATATATATATATATATATATATATATATATATATATATATATATATATATATATATATATATATATATATATATATATATATATATATATATATATATATATATATATATATATATATATATATATATATATATATATAGACATATATATATATATATATATATATATATATATATATATATATATATATATATATATATATATATATATATATATATATATATATATATATATATATATATATATATATATATATATATATATATATATATATATATATATATATATGTATATATATACTATATATATATATATATATATATATATATATATATATATATATATATATATATATATATATATATATATATATATATATATATATCTTTCTTTCTTTCATACAATTCGCCATTTCCCGCATTAGCGAGGTAGCGTTGAGAACAGAGGACTGGGCCCCTGAGGGAATATCCTCACCTGGGCCCCTTCTCTGTTCCCTCTTTTGGAAAAAAAAAAAAAAAAGAAAAAAAAAAAGTGAGAGGGGAGGATTTCCAGCCCCCCGCTCCCTCCTCTTTTAGTCGCCTTCTACGACACGCAGGGAATACGTGGGAAGTATTCTTTCTCCCCTATCCCCAGGGATAATATATATATATATATATATATATATATATATATATATATACATATATATATATATATATATATATATATATATATATATATATATATATATATATACATATATATATATATATATATATATTATTTTATTTTGATTTGTCGCTGTCTCCCGCGTTTGCGAGGTAGCGCAAGGAAACAGACGAAAGAAATGGCTCAACCCACCCCATACACATGTATATACATACACGTCCACACACGCAAACATACATACCTATACATCTCAATGTACACATATATATACACACACAGACACATACATATATACCCATGCACACAATTCACACTGTCTGCCTTTATTCATTCCCATCGCCACCTCGCCACACATGGAATACCATCCCCCTCCCCGATCATGTGTGCGAGGTAGCGCTAGGAAAAGACAACAAAGGCCCCATTCGTTCACACTCAGTCTCTAGCTGTCATGCAATAATGCCCGAAACCACAGCTCCCTTTCCATATGCAGGCCCCACATAATTTTCCATTTTTTACCGCAGACGCTTCACATGCCCTGATTTAATCCACTGACAGAACTTCATCCCCGGTATACCACATCGATCCAATTCACTCTTTTCCTTGCCCGACTTTCATCCTCCTTCATGTTCAGGCCCCGATCACAAAAAATCTTTTTCACTCCATCTTTCCACCTCCAATTTGGTCTCCCACTTCTCCTCGATCCCTCCACCTCCGACACATATATCCTCTTGGTCAATCTTTCCTCACTCATTCTCTCCATGTGCCCAAACCATTTCAGAACACCCTCTTCTTCTCTCTGAACCACGCTCTTTTCATCTCCACACATCTCTCTTACCCTTACATTACTTACTCGATGAAACCACCTCAAACCACATATTGTCCTCAAAGATCTCATTTCCAGCACATCCACCCTCCTGCACACAACTCTATCCATAGCCCACTCCTCGCAACCATACAACATTGTTGGAACTACTATTCCTTGAAACATACCCATTTTTGTTTTCCGAGATAATGTTCCCGACTTCCACACATTCTTCAAGGCTTCCAGGATTTCCGCCCCCTCCCCCACCATATGATTCACTTCCGCTTCCATGGTTCCATCCGCTTCCAGATCCACTCCCAGATATCTAAAACACTTTACTTCCTCCAGTTTTTCTCCATTCAAACTTACCTCCCAATTAACTTGACCGTCAATCCTACCGTACCTAATAACCTTGCTCTTATTCACCTTTACTCTTAACTTTTTTCTTTCGCACACCTTACCAAACTCAGTCACCAGCTTCTGCAGTTTCTCACATGAATCAGCCACCAGCGCTGTATCATCAGCTAACAACAACTGACTCTCTTCCCAAGCTCTCTCATCCACAACAGACTTCATACTTGACCCTCTTTCCAAAACTCTTGCATTCACCTCCCTAACAACCCCATCCATAAACAAATTAAACAACCATGGAGACATCACACACCCCTGCCGCTAACCTACATTCACTGAGAACCAATCACTTTCCTCTCTTCCTACACGTACACGTGCCTTACATCCTCGATAAAAACTTTTCACTGCTTCTAACAACTTGCCACCCACAACATATATTCTTAATACTTTCAACAGAGCATCTCTATCAACTCTATCATATGCCTTCTCCAGATCCATAAATGCTACATACAAATCCATTTGCTTTTCTAAGTATTTCTCACATACATTCTTCAAAGCAAACACCTGATCCACACATCATCTACCACTTCTGAAACCACACTGCTCTTCCACAATCTGATGCTCTGTACATGTCTTCACCCTCTCAATCAATACCCTCCCATATGATTTACCAGGAATACTCAACAAACTTATACCTCTGTAATTTGAGCACTCGCTCTTATCCCCTTTGCCTTTGTACAATGGCACTATGCACGCATTCCGCCAATCCTCAGGCACCTCACCATGAGTCATACATACATTAAATAAGCTTACCAAACAGTCAACAATACAGTCACCCTCTTTTTTAATAAATTCCACTGCAATACCATCCAAACCTGCTGCCTTGCCGGCTTTCTTCTTCCGCAAAGCTTTTACTACCTCTTCTCTGTTTACCTCTCACTTTGCACACCACCTCGACCAAAACACACTATATCTGCCACTCTATCATCAAACACATTCAACACACCTTCAAAATACTCACTACATCTCCTTCTCACATCACCACTACTTGTTATCACCTCCCCATTTGCGCCCTTCACTGAAGTTCCCATTTGCCCCCTTGTCTTACGCACTTTATTTACCTGCTTCCAGAACATCTTTTTATACTCCCTAAAATTTAATGATACTCTCTCACCCCAACTCTCATTTGCCCTCTTTTTCACCTCTTGCACCTTTCTCTTGACCTCCTGTCTCTTTCTTTAAACATCTCCCACTCAACTGCATTTTTTCCCAGCAAAAATCGTCCAAATGCCTCTCTCTTCTCTTTCACTAATAATCTTACTTCTTCATCCAACCACTCACTACCCTTTCTAATCAACCTACCTCCCACTCTTCTCACGCCGCAAGCATGTTTTTTTTTTTAATTTTCCAAAAGAAGGAACAGAGAAGGGGGCCAGGTGAAGATATTCCCTCAAAGGCCCAGTCCTCTGTTCTTAACGTTACCTCGCTAACGCTGAATTTCGAATCGTTTGAAAGAAAAGAAATAAATATATATATATATATATATATATATATATATATATATATATATATATATATATATATATATATATATATATATATATATATATATATATATATATATATATATGTATATATATATATATATATATATATATATATATATATATATATATATATATATATATATATATATATATATATATATATATTTATATATATATATATCCCCTGGGGATACGGGAGAAAGAATACTTCCCACGTATTCCCTGCGTGTCGTAGAAGGCGACTAAAAGGGGAGGGAGCGTGAGGCTGGAAATCCTCCCCTCTCGTTTCTTTTTTGATTTTCCAAAAGAAGGAACTGAGAAGGGGGCCAGGTGAGAATATTCCCTCAAAGGCCCAGTCCTCCGTTCTTAACGCTACCTCGCTAACGCTGGAAATGGCGAATAGTTTGAAAGAAAAGAAACATATATATATATATATATATATATATATATATATATATATATATATATATATATATATATATATATATATATATATATATATAGATAGAGGTTTGTTGAATGTGTTTGATGATAGAGTGGCAGATATAGGGTGTTTTGGTCGAGGTGGTGTGCAAAGTGAGAAGGTTAGGGAAAATGATTTGGTAAACAGAGAAGAGGTAGTGAAAGCTTTGCGGAAGATGAAAGCCGGCAAGGCAGTAGGTTTGGATGGTATTGCAGTGGAATTTATTAAAAAAGGGGGTGACTGTATTGTGGACTGGTTGGTAAGGTTATTTAATGTATGTATGACTCATGGTGAGGTGCCTGAGGATTGGCGGAATGCGTGCATAGTGCCATTGTACAAAGGCAAAGGGGATAAGAGTGAGTGCTCAAATTACAGAGGTATAAGTTTGTTGAGTATTCCTGGTAAATTATATGGGAGGGTATTGATTGAGAGGGTGAAGGCATGTACAGAGCATCAGATTGGGGAAGAGCAGTGTGGTTTCAGAAGTGGTAGAGGATGTGTGGATCAGGTGTTTGCTTTGAAGAATGTATGTGAGAAATACTTAGAAAAGCAAATGGATTTGTATGTAGCATTTATGGATCTGGAGAAGGCATATGATAGAGTTGATAGAGATGCTCTGTGGAAGGTATTAAGAATATATGGTGTGGGAGGAAAGTTGTTAGAAGCAGTGAAAAGTTTTTATCGAGGATGTAAGGCATGTGTGCGTGTAGGAAGAGAGGAAAGTGATTGGTTCTCAGTGAATGTAGGTTTGCGGCAGGGGTGTGTGATGTCTCCATGGTTGTTTAATTTGTTTATGGATGGGGTTGTTAGGGAGGTAAATGCAAGAGTTTTGGAAAGAGGGGCAAGTATGAAGTCTGTTGGGGATGAGAGAGCTTGGGAAGTGAGTCAGTTGTTGTTCGCTGATGATACAGCGCTGGTGGCTGATTCATGTGAGAAACTGCAGAAGCTGGTGACTGAGTTAGGAAAAGTGTGTGGAAGAAGAAAGTTAAGAGTAAATGTGAATAAGAGCAAGGTTATTAGGTACAGTAGGGTTGAGGGTCAAGTCAATTGGGAGGTGAGTTTGAATGGAGAAAAACTGGAGGAAGTGAAGTGTTTTAGATATCTGGGAGTGGATCTGTCAGCGGATGGAAACATGGAAGCGGAAGTGGATCATAGGGTGGGGGAGGGGGCGAAAATCCTGGGGGCCTTGAAGAATGTGTGGAAGTCGAGAACATTATCTCGGAAAGCAAAAATGGGTATGTTTGAAGGAATAGTGGTTCCAACAATGTTGTATGGTTGCGAGGCGTGGGCTATGGATAGAGTTGTGCGCAGGAGGATGGATGTGCTGGAAATGAGATGTTTGAGGACAATGTGTGGTGTGAGGTGGTTTGATCAAGTAAGTAACTTAAGGGTAAGAGAGATGTGTGGAAATAAAAAGAGCGTGGTTGAAAGAGCAGAAGAGGGTGTTTTGAAGTGGTTTGGGCACATGGAGAGGATGAGTGAGGAAAGATTGACCAAGAGGATATATGTGTCGGAGGTGGAGGGAACAAGGAGAAGAGGGAGACCAAATTGTAGGTGGAAAGATGGAGTGAAAAAGATTTTGTGTGATCGGGGCCTGAACATGCAGGAGGGTGAAAGGAGGGCAAGGAATAGAGTGAATTGGAGCGATGTGGTATACCGGGGTTGACGTGCTGTCAGTGGATTGAAGCAAGGCATGTGAAGCGTCTGGTGTAAACCATGGAAAGCTGTGTAGGTATGTATATTTGCGTGTGTGGACGTATGTATATACATGTGTATGGGGGGGGGGGAATTTCTTTCGTCTGTTTCCTTGCGCTACCTCGCAAACGCGGGAGACAGCGACAAAGTATAATAAATATATATAAATATATATATATATATATATATATATATATATATATATATATATATATATATATATATTTTTTTTTTTTTTTCATACTATTCGCTATTTCCCGCGATAGCGAGGTAGCGTTAAGAACAGACGACTGGGCCTTTAAGGGAATACCCTCACCTGGACCTCTTCTCTGTTCCTTCTTTTGGAAAAAAAAAAAATATATATATATATATATATATATATATATATATATATATATATATATATATATATATATATATATATATATATATATATATATATGGAAAAAGGTGAGAACGATGGAAGTAAGGGGAGTGGGGGAGGAATGGGATGTATTTAGGGAATCAGTGATGGATTGCGCAAAAGATGCTTGTGGCATGACAAGGAGGTGGGTTGATTAGAAAGGGTAGTGAGTGGTGGGATGAAGAAGTAAGAGTATTAGTGAAAGAGAAGAGAGAGGCATTTGGACGATTTTTGCAGGGAAAAAATGCAATTGAGTGGGAGATGTATAAAAGAAAGAGACAGGAGGTCAAGAGAAAGGTGCAAGAGGTGAAAAAAAGGGCAAATGAGAGTTGGGGTGAGAGAGTATCATTAAATTTTAGGGAGAATAAAAAGATGTTCTGGAAGGAGGTAAATAAAGTGCGTAAGACAAGGGAGCAAATGGGAACTTCAATGAAGGGCGCAAATGGGGAGGTGATAACAAGTAGTGGTGATGTGAGAAGGAGATGGAGTGAGGATTTTCAAGGTTTGTTGAATGTGTTTGATGATAGAGTGGCAGATATAGGTTGTTTTGGTCGAAGTGGTGTGCAAAGTGTGATGGTTAGGGAAAATGATTTGGTAAACAGAGAAGAGGTAGTGAAAGCTTTGCGGAAGATGAAAGCCGGCAAGGCAGCAGGTTTGGATGGTATTACAGTGGAATTTATTAAAAAAGGGGGTGACTGTATTGTTGACTGGTTGGTAAGGTTATTTAATGTATGTATGACTCATGGTGAGGTGCCTGAGGATTGGCGGAATGCGTGCATAGTGCCATTGTACAAAGGCAAAGGGGATAAGAGTGAGTGGTCAAGTTACAGAGGTATAAGTTTGTTGAGTATTCCTGGTAAATCATATGGGAGGGTATTGATTGAGAGGGTGAAGGCATGTACAGAGCATCAGATTGGGGAAGAGCAGTGTGGTTTCAGAAGTGGTAGAGGATGCGTGGATCAGGTTTTTGCTTTGAAGAATGCATATGAGAAAAACTTACAAAAGCAAATGGATTTGTATGTAGCATTTATGGATCTGGAGAAGGCATATGATAGAGTTGATAGAGATGCTCTGTGGAAGGTATTAAGAATATATGGTGTGGGAGGAAAGTTGTTAAAAGCAGTGAAAAGTTTTTATCGAGGATGTAAGGCATGTGTACGTGTAGGAAGAGAGGAAAGTGATTGGTTCTCAGTGAATGTAGGTTTGCGGCAGGGGTGTGTGATGTCTCCATGGTTGTTTAATTTGTTTATGGATGGGGTTGTTAGGGAGGTAAATGCAAGAGTTTTGGAAAGAGGGGCAAGTATGAAGTCTGTTGGGGATGAGAGAGCTTGGGAAGTGAGTCAGTTGTTGTTCGCTGATGATACAGCGCTGGTGGCTGATTCATGTGAGAAACTGCAGAAGCTGGTGACTGAGTTTGGTAAAGTGTGTGGAAGAAGAAAGTTAAGAGTAAATGTGAATAAGAGCAAGGTTATTAGGTACAGTAGGGTTGAGGGTCAAGTCAATTGGGAGGTGAGTTTGAATGGAGAAAAACTGGAGGAAGTGAAGTGTTTTAGATATCTGGGAGTGGATCTGGTAGCGGATGGAACCATGGAATCGGAAGTGGATCATAGGGTGGGGGAGGGGGCGAAAATTCTGGGAGCCTTGAAGAATGTGTGGAAGTCGAGAACATTATCTCGGAAAGCAAAAATGGGTATGTTTGAAGGAATAGTGGTTCCAACAATGTTGTATGGTTGCGAGGCGTGGGCTATGGATAGAGTTGTGCGCAGGAGGATGGATGTGCTGGAAATGAGATGTTTGAGGACAATGTGTGGTGTGAGGTGGTTTGATCGAGTGAGTAACGTAAGGGTAAGAGAGATGTGTGGAAATAAAAGGAGCGTGGTTGAGAGAGCAGAAGAGGGTGTTTTGAAGTGGTTTGGGCACATGGAGAGAATGAGTGAGGAAAGATTGACCAAGAGGATATATGTGTCGGAGGTGTAGGGAACGAGGAGAAGAGGGAGACCAAATTGGAGGTGGAAAGATGGAGTGAAAAAGATTTTGTGTGATCGGGGCCTGAACATGCAGGAGGGTGAAAGGAGGGCAAGGAATAGAGTGAATTGGAGCGATGTGGTATACCAGGGTTGACGTGCTGTCAGTGGATTGAATCAAGGCATGTGAAGCGTCTGGGGTAAACCATGGAAAGCTGTGTAGGTATGTATATTTGCGTGTGTGGACGTATGTATATACATGTGTTTGGGGGGGGGGGGTGGGGCCATTTCTTTCGTCTGTTTCCTTGCGCTACCTCGCAAACGCGGGAGACAGCGACAAAGTATAATATAATATATATATAATATATATTTATATATATATATATATATATATATATATATATATATATATATATATATATATATATATATATATATATATATATATATATATATATATATATATATATATATATATATATTTCTTCTTTCTTTCAAACTATTCGCCATTTCCCGCATTAGCGAGGTAGCGTTAAGAACAGATGACTGGGCCTTTGAGGGACTACCCTCACCTGGCCCAATTCTCTGTTCCTTCTTTTGGAAAATTTAAAAAAAATGAGAGGGGAGGATTTCCAGCCCCCCGCTCCCTCCCCTTTTAGTCGCCTTCTACGACACGCAGGGAATACGTAGGAAGTATTCTTGCTCCCCTATCCCCAGGGATATATATATATATATATATATATATATATATATATATATATATATATATATATATATATATATATATATATATATATATATATATATATATATATATATATATATATATATATATATATATATATATATATATATATATATATATATATATATATTGTTACGAACACGTGTGTGTGTCCTCGTATATTCTGTGTTGCTATTTCTTATCAGGGCGAGGAGTGATGCCTGAGGCTGGCTCGGAGTTTCTGTCCACCCAGCATTTTACGAGAGTGTAACTGCGCCGAGACTCTGGGACCCTCTAACCAATAAGAATTGCTTATATTTCTATAGCCAATCAAAATGTAAGGTTGTATAGCAGCAAGGGTGAACGTTTGTCTTTACTGGTACCCACTACAAAGGCTGAGATTTGATTCCTCTCTCTCTAGCCCAACGAGGTTGGTGTCGTCCCCTGCTGTAAGCCTGCAAGCCTGTAAGCCCTGCTGTGCTATAAGCCCGTTACCCAATTGCTGTGTTATAAGCCCGTTACCACTGTGTCACGTCAGGTTTAACTAAGTGTTTACTGTGGTACATCAGATTTAACTAAGTGTTTACTGTGTTACATCAGGTTTAGATAAGTGTAACGATGAAGTTCATTGCGTCACGTCAAGCGTAACTTAGTGTCACAAGAAAGAGATCTCCTGGCTTGAAATCTTATCTGGAATGTTATCTCATGTTCAGTGTTACACTCTCTTTCAGTGTTGACGTAATGATTCATGCTTGATTTATGTGCCTATCTTTGTACACTTGAATTCTTTCATTATAAGTAGATTTAATGTAATGCTGGTCTTTGATTCAATCCCATAACTCTATTATTGTGTTATCCAGAGTTGTGCAACAACAAATCTATAACGTCCTTGCAAGGCAAGGATCAGTAGTATTTGTAACATATATGTTACTGGCGACCTTGCCTGAATAAGTGTTGAGTTCGTAACATATGAATTGGCGACCTTGCCAGGATATTTCTTGCCTTAACGGAATCTCTTTCCTTTTCGTTAATCATGCCGTTGACCAGCAACGCTGATGTTGACCAGTTCTGTGGATCTGAGCCCTCTCACGAGGACATCAAATCTTTAACAAAGCATGAGTTGAAGCTTATTGCAAATAGGTTAAAACTGAATTATGGCCGGAAAGCTAGTAAAGTACAGTTGGAGACCTTAGTCATAAATCATTTTGCTAGTGAACAGATAGTAGATGCTGCGCCTGATGTTGAAATTAGTGTCGACAATACCGCTCCATCAGTGACGTCGGCCGAAGCCTCGATCCCTCCCCATATCCCTAGTGATGATAATGTTGATCCCAAATACTGGCGAATCCAAGTAGAGATAGCTAAGGTCATTGCACAAGCACAAGTGCAAGTACAGAAGGAGCAGACTGAACAAGCTAGGTTCCAGGCTGAACAAGCTTGGTTAGCTCTCGAACGTGAAAAACTTAGACTTAATGCTTCACCATCAGGACCAGTGTCGTCTCGGTTGGAAGACTTACATCTCGTACCTAAGTTCGATGAAGATAATGTGGCTTCCTTTTTCCTTAAATTTGAACAGACTGCCCGTGACTGCTCTTGGCCGAAGTCAGCCTGGGTGACAGTTTTGCGGCCCCTCCTTTTTGGCAAAGCTGAATCCACATACACCGCGTTGAACGATGACCAGTGTGGTGATTATGAGGTCGTGAAGCAGGCAGTGATAAATTCTTATCATTTAAGTCCGGAAGCACACCGACTCAGATTTCGAGCTAAGCATAAGCGCCCTCATCGAACCTACCTAGATCACTTTTGTGAGAAGTACAAGTTAAGCGCGCAGTGGGTAGCTCCGCTGGAGCTTATATCGATGCTGAATCGGTCCTGAAACTATTCGTGTTCGAGGAATGTAAGGACGGTCTACCCCGTGATGTACGGCAGTATGTAATAACTAAAGCAGCGAAGGATTTTGAGGAGGCTGGGAAACGAGCAGATGAGTACATGTTAGATGTCAAACTTGACGCGGGCAGGCGTTCAAAGGGCTACGACGGCAGTGGGAGGACCAATGGTCATGTGATCCCACCTGAATCTGCTACCTTGCCGGTAACTCATAAAAGTCAGGGGAAATATTCCAACAGAGTTAAGAGTTGTTTTTATTGTGGCAAGGCTGGGCACCAGGTGAAGGATTGCTGGGCTCGAGAGAAGGAATCCAGAGATTCTACCATGAGTAGACCGGTGAATCTCGTCTCAACTTTAGGGCCACTTAGTAAAGTAGGTAAGGCTATCCCTGCTCTTAGGAAAAAGAGGGGTTGCGGGAGTATTAATCAATCCGCAATTAAGGATCCGTTCTGTGGGAACTACAATGCGTTCCTGTCTGAGGGCTATGTTAGTAGATGTGGTGTACGACGAAAAGTGACCGTATTACGGAATTCTGGTGCTCTGCAGTCCCTGATGTTGGATGGCTTGGTGCCGCGAGGAGAGTTTGGAGACCGAGTCTTGCTAGATGGACTGTCGGGTCCCAAGGAAGCTCCACTAGTCGATGTGAGGGTAGTAACAGATCTCTTCACGGGCCATGCTCTCATAGGGGTTGTAGATAGGTTACCTGTCTCAGGTGTGGACTTTGTGTTAGGCAATGACCTAGCGGGTGGGAAGATGAACCCAATGCCGGTGTCGCTTACGGGCCCGGTGGAGTCCACGGAGGCAGTGCAGTTTGAGGAAGAAGTACCAGAGTTAGTCCCCAACCACGATGATGCCGGGCCTTTGACAGCTGGCACGGCAGGCAGTGTGCCTGAGGACATAACCGTTGAAACGCAGGAAGTTAAAACTCTCCTCCCGACTGAGGCCAGCGAGAGGAAGCTGTGTGATACCCTATCCCCTGGTGTAGACTCCGTTAAGATGGAGGAAGTGAAGTCTCTCGCTAGGAGTTAGCCTAGCGAGAGGGAGCTTTGTGATACCCTCTCCCTTGGTGTAGACTCCGTTGAGACTGAGGATTTGTCTCATGCCCATTCAAGAGAGACTCAGGATTTGAGGACGTCTTCTGAGGATGAAATTAGTGATAAGAAGCTGCGTGATACCTCCTGTGTTAGTTTCGAGTCCGAACGAGATTCAGTGGGTGAGACTGAGGATTTGTCTCATGCCCATTCAAGAAAGACTCAGGAACGGAGGACAATATGGCCTGACAAACGATCTCGTTCGAGAAGGTTTGAGGCGGGCGACGAGGTGTTGCTTCAACTACCACAGCCAGGTCAACCCTTGGCTGCCCGGTTTCAGGGTCCCTACACCATTATCCGGAGTGTAGGAGACTCAAATTACCTTGTCTCTACCCCCGATAGGCGCAGAGGTCGGAGATTATGCCACGTCAACATGCTTAAACCATATTTCAGTCGTGATCCTCCCCCCTTGGAACCAAAGGTGCCAGTCTGCATCATCCAACGTCCAACGGTAGCCGTGTGTGACGAAGTCGACGACGTAGCTGCGAGTGCCTAGGAAGCCTGGGAACCGGACGGAGGCGCGAACGGGAGGTGGGAAACCAAACTTTCGCATCTATCGGAAGATCAACGTGTGCAAATGTCCTCCTTGTTGTCAAAACACCCGGAGGTTTTTCGAAACACACCTGGACAGACCTCGCTCGCAACCCATGATGTGGACGTAGAAGCAGCCCCACCGGTTAAATTGGCTTCGTACCGGGTGAGCCCACAACGAGAGGCCATCCTTCGCACTGAGGTGAACTATATGCTTGAGCACGACCTGATTGAGCCATGTTAGTGAGAGTGGAGCTCCCCTGTTACTCTCGTATCCAAGTCCGATGGGACCCATCGGTTCTATATTGACTACCGCCGGGTTAATGAGGTAACAAGAACTGACAGTTACCCCCTGCCGCGAGTGGAAGACTGCATAGATCGCGTCGGCAATGCTCGCTTCCTGTCAAAACTAGACCTCAGGAAAGGGTACTGACAGATTAGATTGACGGAGAGAGCACAAGATAATAGCACCTTTGTAGTGCTAGGACAAACGTATAAGAGTAAAGTAATGCCTTTTGGCATGAAGAATGCCCCTGCTAGATTTCAACGACTTATGGACATCCTCATCAGAGACCTGCCTGGTTGTGTCGTCTATTTGGATGATATTGTGATATACAGTCAGAGTTGGGACGAACATCTACAGAGACCTGACAACGTTCTGACGGCCTTGAATAAAGCTAACCTTGTTCTCAATTGGAACAAATGCGAGTTTGTGAAGGCCAAGGTGCAATATTTGGGTTATGTGATCGGTCAAGGTGAGCTAGCCCCACCGACTGCAAAGGTCCAGTCTTTATCCCAGATGAGTGCCCCCCAATCTCGAAGAGAACTGAGACGTTTTATGGGTATGGTTGGGTACGATAGGATGTTCACTGTAAATTTTGCAACAGTCGCAACCCCTCTGCAAGATTTATTGAAGAAAGATGTCAAATATGTTTGGAATGAGCAGTGTGACATAGCCTTTCATCAATTAAAATCCATACTTTGTAATAGTCTTTTGCAGGCCTCTGATTTTGATCGACCTTTCAAGTTAGCTGTTGACGCCAGCAATGTGGGACCCGGTGCTGTCTCTTGCAGGAGGACGAGAACGATGTTGAGCACCCTGTAAGTTCTTTTAGTAAGAAAATCAATCAAGCACAAAGGAATTATTCTACCGTTGAGAAGGATCTTTTGTCTTTAATATTAGCATTGCATCACTTTCATGTTTACTTGTGTCCTTCAGGCAATGTCATCAAGTTGTATACTGATCACCACCCATTGAAATATGTTAATAAGTTCCGAGATAAGAATCAAAGGTTAACTAGGTGGGCCTTGTTTCTTCAAGAATATAATTTAGATATTCACCATATTGCTGGCGCGCATGATGTGTTAGCTCATTCTTTATCCTGTGAGAAAGAGATCTCCTGGCTTGAAATCTTATCTGGAATGATATCTCATGTTCAATGTTACACTCTCTTTCAGTGTTAACGTAACGATTCATGCTTGATTTATGTGCCTATCTTTGTACACTTGAATTCTTTCATTATAAGTAGATTTAATGTAATGCTGGTCTTTAATTATATTCCATAACTTTATTATTGTATTATCCTGAGTTGTGCAACAAATAATCTATGACGTCCTTGCAAGAAAAGGATCAGTAGTATTTGTATCATATATGTTACTGTCAACCTTGCCTGAATAAGTGCTGAGTTCGTAACAATATCTATATATATATATATATATATATATATATATATATATATATATATATATATATATATATATATATATATATATATATATATATATATATATATATTTTTTTTTTTTTTTTTTTTAATACTTTGTCGCTGTCTCCCGCGTTTGCGAGGTGGCGCAAGGAAACAGACGAAAGAAATGGCCCAACCCCCCCCCCCCATACACATGTACATACACACGTCCACACACGCAAATATATATACCTAAACAGCTTTCCATGGTTTACCCCAGACGCTTCACATGCCTTGATTCAATCCACTGACAGCACGTCAACCCCTGTATACCACATCGCTCCAATTCACTCTATTCCTTGCCCTCCTTTCACCCTCCTGCATGTTCAGGCCCCGAACACACAAAATCTTTTTCACTCCATCTTTCCACCTCCAATTTGGTCTCCCTCTTCTCCTCGTTCCTTCCACCTCCGACACATATATCCTCTTGGTCAATCTTTCCTCACTCATTCTCTCCATGTGCCCAAACCATTTCAAAACACCCTCTTCTGCTCTCTCAACCACGCTCTTTTTATTTCCACACATCTCTCTTACCCTTACGTTACTTACTCGATCAAACCACCTCACACCACACATTGTCCTCAAACATCTCATTTCCAGCACATCCATCCTCCTGCGCACAACTCTATCCATAGCCCACGCCTCGCAACCATACAACATTGTTGGAACCACTATTCCTTCAAACATACCCATTTTTGCTTTCCGAGATAATGTTCTCGACTTCCACACATTTTTCAAGGCTCCCAAAATTTTCGCCCCCTCCCCCACCCTATGATCCACTTCCGCTTCCATGGTTCCATCCGCTGACAGATCCACTCCCAGATATCTAAAACACTTCACTTCCTCCAGTTTTTCTCCATTCAAACTCACCTCCCAATTGACTTGACCCTCAACCCTACTGTACCTAATAACCTTGCTCTTATTCACATTTACTCTTAACTTTCTTCTTCCACACACTTTACCAAACTCAGTCACCAGCTTCTGCAGTTTCTCACATGAATCAGCCACCAGCGCTGTATCATCAGCGAACAACAACTGACTCACTTCCCAAGCTCTCTCATCCCCAACAGACTTCATACTTGCCCCTCTTTCCAGGACTCTTGCATTTACCTCCCTAACAACCCCATCCATAAACAAATTAAACAACCATGAAGACATCACACACCCCTGCCGCAAACCTACATTCACTGAGAACCAATCACTTTCCTCTCTTCCTACACGTACATATGCCTTACATCCTCGATAAAAACTTTTCACTGCTTCTAACAACTTGCCTCCCACACCATATATTCTTAATACCTTCCACAGAGCATCTCTATCAACTCTATCATATGCCTTCTCCAGATCCATAAATGCTACATACAAATCCATTTGCTTTTCTAAGTATTTCTAACATACATTCTTCAAAGCAAACACCTGATCCACACATCCTCTACCACTTCTGAAACCGCACTGCTCTTCCCCAATCTGATGCTCTGTACATGCTATCACCCTCTCAATCAATACCCTCCCATATAATTTACCAGGAATACTCAACAAACTTATACCTCTGTAATTTGAGCACTCACTCTTATCCCCTTTGCCTTTGTACAATGGCACTATGCACGCATTCCGCCAATCCTCAGGCACCTCACCATGAGTCATACATACATTAAATAACCTTACCAACCAGTCAACAATACATTCACCCCCTTTTTTGATAAATTCCACTGCAATACCATCCAAACCTGCTGCCTTGCCGGCTTTCATCTTCCGCAAAGCTTTTACTACCTCTTCTCTGTTTACCAAATCATTTTCCGTAACCCTCTCACTTGGCACACCACCTCGACCAAAACACCCTATATCTGCCACTCTGTCATCAGACACATTCAACAAACCTTCAAAATACTCATTCCATCTCCTTCTCACATCACCACTACTTGTTATCACCTCCCCATTTACGCCCTTCACTGAAGTTCCCATTTGCTCCCTTGTCTTACGCACCCTATTTACCTCCTTCCAGAACATCTTCCAGAATATATATATATATATATATATATATATATATATATATATATATATATATATATATGTACAAAGGCAAAGGGGATAAGAGTGAGTGCTCAAATTACAGAGGTATAAGTTTGTTGAGTATTCCTGGTAAATTATATGGGAGGGTATTGATTGAGAGGGTGAAGGCATGTACAGAGCATCAGATTGGGGAAGAGCAGTGCGGTTTCAGAAGTGGTAGAGGATGTGTGGATCAGGTGTTTGCTTTGAAGAATGTATGTGAGAAATACTTAGAAAAGCAAATGGATTTGTATGTAGCATTTATGGATCTGGAGAAGGCATATGATAGAGTTGATAGAGATGCTCTGTGGAAGGTATTAAGAATATATGGTGTGGGAGGCAAGTTGTTAGAAGCAGTGAAAAGTTTTTATCGAGGATGTAAGGCATGTGTACGTGTAGGAAGAGAGGAAAGTGATTGGTTCTCAGTGAATGTAGGTTTGCGGCAGGGGTGTGTGATGTCTCCATGGTTGTTTAATTTGTTTATGGATGGGGTTGTAAGGGAGGTAAATGCAAGAGTCCTGGAAAGAGGGGCAAGTATGAAGTCTGTTGGGGATGAGAGAGCTTGGGAAGTGAGTCAGTTGTTGTTCGCTGATGATACAGCGCTGGTGGCTGATTCATGTGAGAAACTGCAGAAGCTGGTGACTGAGTTTGGTAAAGTGTGTGGAAGAAGAAAGTTGAGAGTAAATGTGAATAAGAGCAAGGTTATTAGGTACAGTAGGGGTGAGGGTCAAGTCAATTGGGAGGTGAGTTTGAATGGAGAAAAACTGGAGGAAGTGAAGTGTTTTAGATATCTGGGAGTGGATCTGTCAGCGGATGGAACCATGGAAGCGGAAGTGGATCATAGGGTGGGGGAGGGGGCGAAAATTTTGGGAGCCTTGAAAAATGTGTGGAAGTCGAGAACACTATCTCGGAAAGCAAAAATGGGTATGTTTGAGGGAATAGTGGTTCCAACAATGTTGTATGGTTGCGAGGCGTGGGCTATGGATAGAGATGTGCGCAGGAGGATGGATGTGCTGGAAATGAGATGTTTGAGGACAATGTGTGGTGTGAGGTGGTTTGATCGAGTAAGTAACGTAAGGGTAAGAGAGATGTGTGGAAATAAAAAGAGCGTGGTTGAGAGAGCAGAAGAGGGTGTTTTGAAATGGTTTGGGCACATGGAGAGAATGAGTGAGGAGAGATTGACCAAGAGGATATATGTGTCGGAGGTGGAGGGAACGAGGAGAAGAGGGAGACCAAATTGGAGGTGTAAAGATGGAGTGAAAAAGATTTTGTGTGATCGGGGCCTGAACATGCAGGAGGGTGAAAGGAGGGCAAGAAATAGAGTGAATTGGAGTCATGTGGTATACAGGGGTTGACGTGCTGTCAGTGGATTGAAGCAAGGCATGTGAAGCGTCTGAAGTAAACCATGGAAAGCTGTGTAGGTATGTATATTTGCGTGTGTGGACGTGTGTATGTACATGTGTATGGGGGGGGGGGCATTTCTTTCGTCTGTTTCCTTGCGCTACCTCGCAAACGCGGGAGACAGCGACAAAGTATAAAAAAAAAAAAAAAAAAAAAAATATATATATATATATTTTTTTTTTTTTCTTTTGCTTTGTCGCTGTCTCCCGCGTTTGCGAGGTAGCGCAAGGAAACAGACGAAAGAAATAGCCCAACCCACCCCCATACACATGTATATACATACGTCCACACACGCAAATATACATACCTACACAGCTTTCCATGGTTTACCCAAGACGCTTCACATGCCCTGATTCAATCCACTGACAGCACGTCAACCCCAGTATACCACATCGATCCAATTCACTCTATTCCTTGCCCTCCTTTCACCCTCCTGCATGTTCAAGCCCCGATCACAAAAAATCTTTTTCACTCCATCTTTCCACTTCCAATTTCGTCTCCCACTTCTCCTCGTTCCCTCCACCTCCGACACATATATCCTCTTGGTAAATCTTTCCTCACTCATTCTCTCCATGTGCCCAAACCATTTCAAAACACCCTCTTCTGCTCTCTCAACCACGCTCTTTTTATTTCCAAACATCTCTCTTACCCTTACGTTACTTACTCGATCAAACCACCTCACACCACACATTGTCCTCAAACATCTCATTTCCAGCACATCCACCCTCCTGCGCACAACTCTATCCATAGCCCACGCCTCGCAACAATACAACATTGTTGGGACCACTATTCCTTCAAACATGCCCATTTTTGCTTTCCGAGGTAATGTTCTCGACTTCCAAACATTCTTCAAGGCTCCCAGGATTTTCGCCCCCTCCCACACCCGATGATCCACTTTCGCTTCCATGATTCTACCGCTGCCAGATCCACTCCCAGATATCTAAAACACTTTACTTCCTCCAGTTTTTCTCCATTCAAACTTACCTCCCAATTGACTTGACCCTCAACCCTACTGTACCTAATTACCTTGCTCTTATTCACATCTACTTTTAACTTTCTTCTTTCACACACTTTACCAAACTCAGTCACCAGCTTCTGCAGTTTGTCACATGAATCAGCCACCAGCGCTGTATCATCAGCGAACAACAACTGACTCACTTCCCAAGCTCTCTCATCCCCAACAGACTTCATACTTGCCCCTCTTTCCAAAACTCTTGCATTCACATCCCTAACAACCCCATCCATAAACAAATTAAACAACCATGGAGAAATCACACACCCCTGCCACAAACCTACATTCACTGAGAACCAATCACTTTCCTCTCTTCCTACACGTACACATGCCTTACATCCTCGATGAAAACATTTCACTGCTCCTAACAACTTGCCTCCCACACCACATATTCTTAATACCTTCCACAGAGCATCTCTATCAACTCTATCATATGCCTATATATATAAATATATATATATATATATATATATATATATATATATATATATATATATATATATATATATATATTTTTTTTTTTTATACTTTGTCGCTGTCTCCCGCGTTTGCGAGGTAGCGCAAGGAAACAGACGAAAGAAATGGCCCAACCCTCCCCATACACATGTACATACATACGTCCACACACGCAAATATACATACCTACACAGCTTTCCATGGTTTACCCCAGACGCTTCACATGCCTTGATTCAATCCACTGACAGCACGTCAACCCCTGTATACCACATCGCTCCAATTCACTCTATTCCTTGCCCTCCTTTCACCCTCCTGCATGTTCAGGCCCCGATCACACAAAATCCTTTTCACTCCATCTTTCCACCTCCAATTTGGTCTCCCTCTTCTCCTCGTTCCCTCCACCTCCGACACATATATCCTCTTGGTCAATCTTTCCTCACTCATTCTCTCCATGTGCCCAAACCATTTCAAAACACCCTCTTCTGCTCTCTCAACCACGCTCTTTTTATTTCCACACATCTCTCTTACCCTTACGTTACTTACTCGATCAAACCACCTCACACCACACATTGTCCTCAAACATCTCATTTCCAGCACATCCATCCTCCTGCGCACAACTCTATCCATAGCCCACGCCTCGCAACCATACAACATTGTTGGAACTACTATTCCTTCAAACATACCCATTTTTGCTTTCCGGGATAATGTTCTCGACTTCCACACATTTTTCAAGGCTCCCAAAATTTTCGCCCCCTCCCCCACCCTATGATCCACTTCCGCTTCCATGGTTCCATCCGCTGCCAGATCCACTCCCAGATATCTAAAACACTTCACTTCCTCCAGTTTTTCTCCATTCAAACTCACCTCCCAATTGACTTGACCCTCAACCCTACTGTACCTAATAACCTTGCTCTTATTCACATTTACTCTTAACTTTCTTCTTCCACACACTTTACCAAACTCCGTCACCAGCTTCTGCAGTTTCTCACATGAATCCGCCACCAGCGCTGTATCATCAGCGAACAACAACTGACTCATATCCCAAGCTCTCTCATCCCCAACAGATTTCATACTTGCCCCTCTTTCCAAGAGTCTTGCATTTACCTCCCTAACAACCCCATCCATAAACAAATTAAACAACAATGGAGACATCACACACCCCTGCCGCAAACCTACATTCACTGAGAACCAATCACTTTCCTCTCTTCCTACACGTACACATGCCTTACATCCTCGATAAAAACTTTTCACTGCTTCTAACAACTTGCCTCCCACACCATATATTCTTAATACCTTCCACAGAGCATCTCTATCAACTCTATCATATGCCTTCTCCAGATCAATAAATGCTACATACAAATCCATTTGCTTTTCTAAGTATATATATATATATATATATATATATATATATATATATATATATATATATATATATATATATATATATATATATATATATATATATATATATATATATATATATATATATATATATATATATATATATATATATATATATATATATATATATATATATATATATATATGTATATATATATATATATATATATATATATATATATATATATATATATATATATATATATATATATATATATATATATATATATATATATATATATATATATATATATATATATATATATATATATATATATATATATATATATATATATATATATATATATATATATATATATATATATATATATATATATATATATATATATATATATATATATATATATATTCTTTCTTTTAAACTATTCGCCATTTCCCGCGTTAGCGAGGTAGCGTTAAGAACAGAGGACTGGAACTTTTTTGGGATATCCTCACCTGTTCCCCTCTGTTCCTTCTTTTGGAAAATGAAAAAAAAAAAACGGGAGGGGAGGATTTCCAGCCCTCCGCTCCCTCCCCGTTTAGTAGCCTACTACGACACACAGGGAATACGTGGGAAGTATTCTTAATCCCCTATCCCCAGAGATAATATATATATATATATATATATATATATATATATATATATATATATATATATATATATATATATATATATATATATATATATATATATATATATATATATATATATATATATATATATAAATATATATATATATATATATATATATATATATATATATTTTCTTATTATTATTATTATACTTTGTCGCTGTCTCCCGCGTCTGCGAGGTAGCGCAAGGAAACAGACGAAAGAAATGGCCCTGCCCCCCCCCCCCCAATACACATGTATATACATACGTCCACACACGCAAATATACATACCTACACAGCTTTCCATGGTTTACCCCAGACGCTTCACATGCCTTGATTCAATCCACTGACAGCAGGTCAACCCCGGTATACCACATCGCTCCAATTCACTCTATTCCTTGCCGTCCTTTCACCCTCCTGCATGTTCAGGCCCCGATCACACAAAATCTTTTTCACTACATCTTTCCACCTCCAATTTGGTCTCCCTCTTCTCCTCGTTCCTTCCGCCTCCGACACATATATCCTCTTGGTCAATCTTTCCTCACTCATTCTCTCCATGTGCCCAAACCACTTCAAAACACCCTCTTCTGCTCTCTCAACCACGCTCTTTTTATTTCCAGCCATCTCTCTTACCCTTACGTTACTCACTCGATCAAACCACCTCACACCACACATTGTCCTCAAACATCTCATTTCCAGCACATCCATCCTCCTGCGCACAACTCTATCCATAGCCCACGCCTCGCAACCATACAACATTGTTGGAACCACTATTCCTTCAAACATAACCATTTTTGCTTTCCGAGATAATGTTCTCGACTTCCAAACATTCTTCAAGGCCCCCAGAATTTTCGCCCCCTCCCCCACCCTATGATCCACTTCCGCTTCCATGGTTCCATCCGCTGCCAGATCCACTCCCAGATATCTAAAACACTTCACTTCCTCCAGTTTTTCTCCATTCAAACTCACCTCCCAATTGACTTGACCCTCAACCCTACTGTACCTAATAACCTTGCTCTTATTCACATTTACTCTTAACTTTCTTCTACCACACACTTTACCAAACTCAGTCACCAGCTTCTGCAGTTTCTCACATGAATCAGCCACCAGCGCTGTATCATCAGCGAACAACAACTGACTCACTTCCCAAGCTCTCTCATCCCCAACAGACTTCATACTTGCCCCTCTTTCCATAACTCTTGCATTTACCTCCCTAACAACCCCATCCATAAAAAAATTATACAACCATGGAGACATCACACACCCCTGCCACAAACCTACATTCACTGAGAACCAATCACTTTCCTCTCTTCCTACACGTACACATGCCTTACATCCTCGATAAAAACTTTTCACTGCTTCTAACAACTTGCCTCCCACACCATATATTCTTAATACCTTCCACAGAGCATCTCTATCAACTCTATCATATGCCTTCTCCAGATCCATAAATGCTACATACAAATCCATTTGCTTTTCTAAGTATTTCTCACATACATTCTTCAAAGCAAACACCTGATCCACACATACTCTACCACTTCTGAAACCGCACTGCTCTTCCCCAATCTGATGCTCTGTACATGCCTTCACCCTCTCAATCAATACCCTCCCATATAATTTAACAGGAACACTCAACAAACTTATACCTCTGTAATTTGAGCACACACTCTTATCCCCTTTGCCTTTGTACAATGGCACTATGCACGCATTCCGCCAATCCTCAGGCACCTCACCATGAGTCATACATACATTAAATAACCTTACCAACCAGTCAACAATACATTCACCCCCTTTTTTGATAAATTCCACTGCAATACCATCCAAACCTGCTGCCTTGCCGGCTTTCATCTTCCGCAAAGCTTTTACTACCTCTTCTCTGTTTACCAAATCATTTTCCGTAACCCTCTCACTTGGCACACCACCTCGACCAAAACACCCTATATCTGCCACTCTGTCATCAGACACATTCAACAAACCTTCAAAATACTCATTCCATCTCCTTCTCACATCACCACTACTTGTTATCACCTCCCCATTTACGCCCTTCACTGAAGTTCCCATTTGCTCCCTTGTCTTACGCACCCTATTTACCTCCTTCCAGAACATCTTCCAGAATATATATATATATATATATATATATATATATATATATATATATATATATATATATATATATATATATATATATATATATATACTTACATAAGTATACTTATGTATATCTCGCTTTTTAAACCAGGTATTCCCAATCATCAGTCCTTTTTCAGCACATAAATCTACAAGCTCTTCACCATTTCCATTTACAACACTGAACACCCCATGCATACCAATTATTCCCTCAACTGCCACATTACTCACCTTTGCATTCAAATCACCCATCACTATAACCCGGTCTCGTGCATCAAAACCGCTAACACACTCATTTAGCTGCTCCCAAAACACTTGCCTCTCATGATCTTTCTTCTCATGCCCAGGTGCATATGCACCAATAATCACCCACCTCTCTCCATCAACTTTCAATTTTACCCATATTAATCGAGAATTTACTTTCTTACATTCTATCACATACTCCCACAACTCCTGTTTCAGGAGTATTGCTACTCCTTCCCTTGCTCTTGTCCTCTCACTAACCCCTGACATCACTCCCCAGACATTTCCAAACCACTCTTCCCCTTTACCCTTGAGCTTCGTTTCACTCAGAGCCAAAACATCCAGGTTCCTTTCCTCAAACATACTACCTATGGTGGTGGTGAGAGTAAGTGAGCTTGGGAAGGAGACCTGTGTGGGGAAGTACCAGGAGAGACTGTGTACAGAATGGAAAAAGGTGAGAACAATGGAAGAAAGGGGAGTGGGGGAGGAATGGGATGTATTTAGGGAATCAGTGATGGATTGCGCAAAAGATGCTTGTGGCATGAGAAGAGTGGGAGGTGGGCTGTTTAGAAAGGGTAGTGAGTGGTGAGATGAAGAAGTAAGAGTATTAGTGAAAGAGAAGAGAGAGGCATTTGGACGATTTTTGCAGGGAAAAAATGCAATTGAGTGGGAGAAGTATAAAAGAAAGAGACAGGAGGTCAAGAGAAAGGTGCAAGAGGTGAAAAAAAGGGCAAATGAGAGTTGGGGTGAGAGACTATCAGTAAATTTTAGGGAGAATAAAAAGATGTTCTGGAAGGAGGTAAATAGGGTGCGTAAGACAAGGGAGCAAATGGGAACTTCAGTGAAGGGCGTAAATGGGGAGGTGATAACAAGTAGCGGTGATGTGAGAAGGAGATGGAATGAGTATTTTGAAGGTTTGTTGAATGTGTCTGATGACAGAGTGGCAGATATAGGGTGTTTTGGTCGAGGTGGTGTGCCAAGTGAGAGGGTTAGGGAAAATGATTTGGTAAACAGAGAAGAGGTAGTAAAAGCTTTGCGGAAGATGAAAGCCGGCAAGGCAGCAGGTTTGGATGGTATTGCAGTGGAATTTATTAAAAAAGGGGGTGACTGTATTGTTGACTGGTTGGTAAGGTTATTTAATGTATGTATGACTCATGGTGAGGTGCCTGAGGATTGGCGGAATGCGTGCATAGTGCCATTGTACAAAGGCAAAGGGGATAAGAGTGAGTGCGCAAATTACAGAGGTATAAGTTTATTGAGTATTCCTGGTAAATTAGATGGGAGGGTATTGATTGAGAGGGTGAAGGCATGTACAGAGCATCAGATTGGGGAAGAGCAGTGCGGTTTCAGAAGTGGTAGAGGATGTGTGGATCAGGTGTTTGCTTTGAAGAATGTATGTGAGAAATACTTAGAAAAGCAAATGGATTTGTATGTAGCATTTATGGATCTGGAGAAGGCATATGATAGAGTTGATAGAGATGCTCTGTGGAAGGTATTAAGAATATATGGTGTGGGAGGCAAGTTGTTAGAAGCAGTGAAAAGTTTTTATCGAGGATGTAAGGCATGTGTACGTGTAGGAAGAGAGGAAAGTGATTGGTTCTCAGTGAATGTAGGTTTGCGGCAGGGGTGTGTGATGTCTCCATGGTTGTTTAATTTGTTTATGGATGGGGTTGTAAGGGAGGTAAATGCAAGAGTCCTGGAAAGAGGGGCAAGTATGAAGTCTGCTGGGGATGAGAGAGCTTGGGAAGTGAGTCAGTTGTTGTTCGCTGATGATACAGCGCTGGTGGCTGATTCATGTGAGAAACTGCAGAAGCTGGTGACTGAGTTTGGTAAAGTGTGTGGAAGAAGAAAGTCGAGAGTAAATGTGAATAAGAGCAAGGTTATTAGGTACAGTAGGGTTGAGGGTCAAGTCAATTGGGAGGTGAGTTTGAATGGAGAAAAACTGGAGGAAGTGAAGTGTTTTAGATATCTGGGAGTGGATCTGTCAGCGGATGGAACCATGGAAGCGGAAGTGGATCATAGGGTGGGGGAGGGGGCGAAAATTTTGGGAGCCTTGAAAAATGTGTGGAAGTCGAGAACATTATCTCGGAAAGCAAAAATGGGTATGTTTGAGGGAATAGTGGTTCCAACAATGTTGTATGGTTGCGAGGCGTGGGCTATGGATAGAGATGTGCGCAGGAGGATGGATGTGCTGGAAATGAGATGTTTGAGGACAATGTGTGGTGTGAGGTGGTTTGATCGAGTAAGTAACGTAAGGGTAAGAGAGATGTGTGGAAATAAAAAGAGCGTGGTTGAGAGAGCAGAAGAGGGTGTTTTGAAATGGTTTGGGCACATGGAGAGAATGAGTGAGGAGAGATTGACCAAGAGGATATATGTGTCGGAGGTGGAGGGAACGAGGAGAAGAGGGAGACCAAATTGGAGGTGGAAAGATGGAGTGAAAAAGATTTTGTGTGATCGGGGCCTGAACATGCAGGAGGGTGAAAGGAGGGCAAGAAATAGAGTGAATTGGAGTCATGTGGTATACAGGGGTTGACGTGCTGTCAGTGGATTGAAGCAAAGCATGTGAAGCGTATGGGGTAAACCATGGAAAGCTGTGTAGGTATGTATATTTGCGTGTGTGGACGTGTGTATGTACATGTGTATGGGGGGTGGGGCCATTTCTTTCGTCTGTTTCCTTGCGCTACGTCGCAAACGCGGGAGACAGCGACAAAGTATAAAAAAAAAAAATATATATATATATATATATATATATGTATATATATATATATATATATATATATATATATATATATATATATATATATATATATATATATATATATATATATATATATATATATATATATATATATATATATATATATATTTTTTTTTTTTTTTACTTTGTCGCTGTCTCCCGCGTTTGCGAGGTAGCGCAAGGAAACAGACGAAAGAAATGGCCCAACCCTCCCCATACACATGTACATACACACGTCCACACACGCAAATATACATACCTACACAGCTTTCCATGGTTTACCCCGGACGCTTCACATGCATTGATTCAATCCACTGACAGCACGTCAACCCCTGTATACCACATCGCTCCAATTCACTCTATTCCTTGCCCTCCTTTCACCCTCCTGCATGTTCAGGCCCCGATCACACAAAATCCTTTTCACTCCATCTTTCCACCTCCAATTTGGTCTCCCTCTTCTCCTCGTTCCCTCCACCTCCGACACATATATCCTCTTGGTCAATCTTTCCTCACTCATTCTCTCCATGTGCCCAAACCATTTCAAAACACCCTCTTCTGCTCTCTCAACCACGCTCTTTTTATTTCCACACATCTCTCTTACCCTTACGTTACTTACTCGATCAAACCACCTCACACCACACATTGTCCTCAAACATCTCATTTCCAGCACATCCATCCTCCTGCGCACAACTCTATCCATAGCCCACGCCTCGCAACCATACAACATTGTTGGAACTACTATTCCTTCAAACATACCCATTTTTGCTTTCCGGGATAATGTTCTCGACTTCCACACATTTTTCAAGGCTCCCAAAATTTTCGCCCCCTCCCCCACCCTATGATCCACTTCCGCTTCCATGGTTCCATCCGCTGACAGATCCACTCCCAGATATCTAAAACACTTCACTTCCTCCAGTTTTTCTCCATTCAAACTCACCTCCCAATTGACTTGACCCTCAACCCTACTGTACCTAATAACCTTGCTCTTATTCACATTTACTCTTAACTTTCTTCTTCCACACACTTTACCAAACTCCGTCACCAGCTTCTGCAGTTTCTCACAAGAATCCGCCACCAGCGCTGTATCATCAGCGAACAACAACTGACTCACTTCCCAAGCTCTCTCATCCCCAACAGATTTCATACTTGCCCCTCTTTCCAAGACTCTTGCATTTACCTCCCTAACAACCCCATCCATAAACAAATTAAACAACCATGGAGACATCACACACCCCTGCCGCAAACCTACATTCACTGAGAACCAATCACTTTCCTCTCTTCCTACACGTACACATGCCTTACATCCTCGATAAAAACTTTTCACTGCTTCTAACAACTTGCCTCCCACACCATATATTCTTAATACCTTCCACAGAGCATCTCTATCAACTCTATCATATGCCTTCTCCAGATCCATAAATGCTACATACAAATCCATTTGCTTTTCTAAGTATATATATATATATATATATATATATATATATATATATATATATATATATATATATATATATATATATATATATATATATATATATATATATATATATATATATATATATATATATATATATATATATATATATATATATATATATATATATATATATATATATATACATATATATATATATATATATATATATATATATATATATATATATATATATATATATATATATATATATATATATATATATATATATATATATATATATATATATATATATTCTTTCTTTTAAACTATTCGCCATTTCCAGCGTTAGCGAGGTAGCGTTAAGAACAGAGAACTGGAACTTTTTTGGGATATCCTCACCTGTTCCCCTCTGTTCCTTCTTTTGGAAAATGAAAAAAAAAAAAACGGGAGGGGAGGATTTCCAGCCCTCCGCTCCCTCCCCTTTTAGTAGCCTTCTACGACACACAGGGAATACGTGGGAAGTATTCTTAATCCCCTATCCCCAGAGATGATATATATATATATATATATATATATATATATATATATATATATATATATATATATATATATATATATATATATATATATATATATATATATATATATATATATATATATATATATATATATATATATATATATATATATATATATATATATATATATATATATTTATTATTATTATTATTATACTTTGTCGCTTTCTCCCGCGTTTGCGAGGTAGCGCAAGGAAACAGACGAAAGAAATGGCCCAACCCCCCCCCCCCAATACACATGTATATACATACGTCCACACACGCAAATATACATACCTACACAGCTTTCCATGGTTTACCCCAGACGCTTCACATGCCTTGATTCAATCCACTGACAGCAGGTCAACCCCGGTATACCACATCGCTCCAATTCACTCTATTCCTTGCCGTCCTTTCACCCTCCTGCATGTTCAGGCCCCGATCACACAAAATCTTTTTCACTCCATCTTTCCACCTCCAATTTGGTCTCCCTCTTCTCCTCGTTCCTTCCACCTCCGACACATATATCCTCTTGGTCAATCTTTCCTCACTCATTCTCTCCATGTGCCCAAACCACTTCAAAACACCCTCTTCTGCTCTCTCAACCACGCTCTTTTTATTTCCAGCCATCTCTCTTACCCTTACGTTACTCACTCGATCAAACCACCTCACACCACACATTGTCCTCAAACATCTCATTTCCAGCACATCCATCCTCCTGCGCACAACTCTATCCATAGCCCACGCCTCGCAACCATACAACATTGTTGGAAACACTATTCCTTCAAACATAACCATTTTTGCTTTCCGAGATAATGTTCTCGACTTCCAAACATTCTTCAAGGCCCCCAGAATTTTCGCCCCCTCCCCCACCCTATGATCCACTTCCGCTTCCATGGTTCCATCCGCTGCCAGATTTACTCCCAGATATCTAAAACACTTCACTTCCTCCAGTTTTTCTCCATTCAAACTCACCTCCCAATTGACTTGACCCTCAACCCTACTGTACCTAATAACCTTGCTCTTATTCACATTTACTCTTAACTTTCTTCTACCACACACTTTACCAAACTCAGTCACCAGCTTCTGCAGTTTCTCACATGAATCAGCCACCAGCGCTGTATCATCAGCGACAACAACTGACTCACTTCCCAAGCTCTCTCATCCCCAACAGACTTCATACTTGCCCCTCTTTCCATAACTCTTGCATTTACCTCCCTAACAACCCCATCCATAAAAAAATTAAACAACCATGGAGACATCACACACCCCTGCCACAAACCTACATTCACTGAGAACCAATCACTTTCCTCTCTTCCTACACGTACACATGCCTTACATCCTCGATAAAAACTTTTCACTGCTTCTAACAACTTTCCTCCCACACCATATATTCTTAATACCTTCCACAGAGCATCTCTATCAACTCTATCATATGCCTTCTCCAGATCCATAATTGCTACATACAAATCCATTTGCTTTTCTAAGTATTTCTCACATACATTCTTCAAAGCAAACACCTGATCCACACATCCTCTACCACTTCTGAAACCACACTGCTCTTCTCCAATCTGATGCTCTGTACATGCCTTCACCCTCTCAATCAATACCTTCCCATATAATTTACCAGGAATACTCAACAAACTTATACCTGTGTAATTTGAGCACTCATTCTTATCCCCTTTGCCTTTGTACAATGGCACTATGCACGCATTCCGCCAATCCTCAAGCACCTCACCATGAGTCATACATACATTAAATAACCTTACCAACCAGTCAACAATACAGTCACCCCCTTTTTTAATAAATTCCACTGCAATACCATCCAAACCAGCTACCTTGCCGGCTTTCATCTTCCGCAAAGCTTTCACTACCTCTTCTCTGTTTACCAAATCATTTTCAATATATATATATATATATATATATATATATATATATATATATATATATATATATATATATATATATATATATATATATATATATATATATATATATATATATATATATATATATATATATATATATATATATATATATATATATATATATATATATATATATATATATATATATATATATATATATATATATATATATATATATATATATATATATATATATATATATATATATATATATATATATATATATATATATATATACATATATCGTTCCAATTCACTCTATTCCTTGCACGCCTTTCACCCTCCTGCATGTTCAGGCCCTGATCGCTCAAAATCTTTTTCACTTCATCTTTCCACCTCCAATTTGGTCTCCCACTTCTCCTCGTTCCCTCCACCTCTGACACATATATCCTCTTGGTCAATCTTTCCCACTCATTCTCTCCATGTGACCAAACCATTTCAAAACACACTCTTCTGCTCTCTCAACCACGCTCTTTTTATTTCCACACATCTCTCTCACCCTTACATTACTTACTCGATCAAACCACCTCACACCACATAATGTCCTCAAATATCTCATTTCCAGCACATCCACCCTCCTGCGCACAACTCTATCCATAGCCCACGCCTCGCAACCATACACCATTGTTAGAATCACTATTCCTTCAAACATACCCATTTTTGCTTTCCGAGATAATGTTCTCGACTTCCAAACATTCTTCAAGGCTCCCAGAATTTTCGCCCCTTCCCCCACCCTATGATTCACTTCCGCTTCCATGGTTCCATCCGCTGCCAGATCCACTCCCAGATATCTAAAACACTTTACCTCCTCCAGTTTTTCTCTATTCAAACTTACCTCCCAATTGACTTTTCTCTCATCCCTACTGTACCTAATAACCTTCCTCTTATTCACATATACTCTTAACTTTCTTCTTTCACACACTTTACCAAACTCAGTCACCAGCTTCTGCAGTTTCTTACATGAATCAGCCACCAGCGCAGTATCATCAGCGAACAACAACTTACTCACTTCCCAAGCTCTCTCATCCCCAACAGACTTCATACTTGCCCCTCTTTACAAAACTCTTGCATTCACCTCCCTAACAACCCCATCCATAAACAAATTAAACAACCTTGGAGACATCACATACCCCTGCCGCAAACCTACATTCACTGAGAACCAATCACTATCCTCTCTTCCTACACGTACACGTGCCTTACATCCTCGATAAAAACTTTTCACTGCTTCTAACGTGCCTCCCACACCATATATTCTTAATACCTTCCACAGAGCATCTCTATCAACTCTATCATATGCCTTCTCAAGATCCATAAATGCTACATACAAATCCATTTGTTTTTCTAAGTATTTCTCACATACGTTCTTCAAAGCAAACACCTGATCCACATATCGTCTACCATTTCTGAAACCGCTCTGCTCTTCCCCAGTCTGATACTCTGTACATGCCTTCACCCTCTCAATCAATACCTTCCCATATAATTTACCAGGAATACTCAACAAACTTATACCTCTGTAATTTGAGCACTCACTCTTATACCCTTTGCCTTTGTACAATGGCACTATGCACGCATTCCGCCAATCCTCAGGCACCTCACCATGAATCATACATACATTGAATAACCTTACCACCCAGTCAACAATACAGTCATCCTCTTTTTTAATAAATTCCACTGCAATACAATCCAAACCTGCTGCTTTGCCCGCTTTCCTCTTCGGGAAAGCTTTTACTATGTCTTCTCTATTTACCAAATCATTTTCCCTAACCCTCTCACTTTGCACACCACCTCGACCAAAACACCCTATATCTGCCACTTTATCATCAAACACATTCAACAAACCTTCAAAATACTCACTCCATCTCCTTCTCGCATCACCACTACTTGTTATCACCTCCCCATTAGCCCCATTCACTGAAGTTCCCATTTGCTCCCTTGTCTTACGCACTTTATTTACCTCCTTCCAAAACATCTTTTTATTCTCCCTGAAATTTAATGATACTCTCTCACCCCAACTCTCATTTGCCCTCTTTTTCAACTCTTGCACGTTTCTCTTGACCTCCTGCCTCTTTCTTTTATACCTCTCCCACTCATTTGCACCCTTTCCTTGCTAAAATCGTTCAAATGTCTCTCTCCTCTCTTTCACTAATAACCTTACTTCTTCATCCCACCACTCACTACCTTTTCTAATCAACCCACCTCCCACGCTTCTCATACCACAAGCATCTTTTGCGCAATCCATCACTGCTTCCCTAAATACATCCCTTTCCTCCCCCACTCCCCTTACCTCCTTTGTTCTCACCTTTTTCCATTCTGTACTCAGTCTCTCCTGGTACTTCTTCACACAAATCTCCTTCCCAAGCTTACTTACTCTCACCACTCTCTTCACCCCAACATTCTCTCCTTTTTTGAAAACCCCCACAAATCTTCACCTTCACCTCCACAAGATAATGATCAGACATCCCTCAAGTTGCACCTCTCAGCACATTAACATCCAAAAGTCTCTCTTTCGTGCGTCAATCAATTAACACGTAATCAAATAATGCTCTCTGGCCATCTATCCTACTTACATACGTATACTTATGTATATCTCACTTTTTAAACCAGTTATTCCCAACCACCAGTCCTTTTTCAGCACATAAATCTACAAGCTCTTCACCATTTCCATTTACAACACTGAACACTCCATGTATACCAATTATTCCCTCAACTGCCACATTACTCACCTTTGCATTCAAATCACCCATCA
Organism: Panulirus ornatus; assembly: GCF_036320965.1. NCBI lineage: Eukaryota > Metazoa > Arthropoda > Malacostraca > Decapoda > Palinuridae > Panulirus > Panulirus ornatus. The sequence goes on along the minus strand of NC_092227.1, from coordinate 30,018,872 downwards.
CTATAACCCGGTCTTGTGCATTAAAATCTCTAACGCACTCATTCAGCTGCTCCCAAAACACTTGCATCTCATGATCTTTCTTCTCATGTCCAGGTGCATATGCACCAGTAATCACCCATCTCTCTCCATATATATATATATATATATATATATATATATATATATATATATATATATATATATATATATATATATATATATATATATATATATATATATATGTATATATATATATATATATATATATATATATATATATATATATATATATATATATATATATATATATATATATATATATATATACATACATATATATATATATATATATATATATATATATATATATATATACATATATATATATATATATATATATCTCCATCAGCTAGGATCGAACCTGGGACCCCTTGTGCAAGAGGCAGGCATGCTAACCGCTAGGCTAAGGGACTGTATAATAGGAGACAACTATTCGAAATACTAAGTACTCGAATACCCTTCGTCTCACTATGGTGAGCAACGGGGTCTATCGGTTGTTTACGAACAGAACACATAGCTAGCTGATAGCGTTTTACCGAACCTGACTGTACAACGCGGAGTTATATGAATACGAATAAAGTGTATATGAACGCGCACCTTCATAGAACATACAAAGCTCCATCAGCCAGGATCGAACCTGGGACCCCTTGTGCAAGAGGCAGGCATGCTAACCGCTAGGCTAAGGGACTATATAATAGGAAACAACTATTCGAAATACTAAGTAGTCGAATACCCTTCGTCTCACTATGGTGAGCAACGGGGTCTATCGGTTGTTTCCGAACAGAACACATAGCCAGCTGATAGCGTTTTACCGAACCTCACTGTACAACGCGGAGTTATATGAATACGAATAAAGTGTATATGAACGGGCACCTTCATAGAACATACAAAGCCTCATCAGACAGGATCGAACCTTGGACCCCTTGTTCAAGAGGCAGGCATGCTAACCGCTAGGCTAAGGGACTGTATAATAGGAAACAACTATTCGAAATACTAAGTACTCGAATACCCTTCGTCTCACTATGGTGAGCAACGGGGTCTATCGGTTGTTTCCGAACAGAACACATAGCCAGCTGATAGAGTTTTACCGAACCTGACTGTACAACGCGGAGTTATATGAATACGAATAAAGTGTATATGAACGCGCACCTTCATAGAACATACAAAGCTCCATCAGCCAGGATCGAACCTGGGACCCCTTGCGCAAGAGGCAGGCATGCTAACCGCTAGGCTAAGGGACTGTATAATAGGAAACAACTATTCGAAATACTAAGTACTCTAATACCCTTCGTCTCACTATGGTGAGCAACGGGGTCTATCGGTTGTTTCCGAACAGAACACATAGCCAGCTGATAGCGTTTTACCGAACCTAACTATACAACGCGGAGTTATATGAATACGAATAAAGTGTGTGTATGTATATATATATATATATATATATATATATATATATATATATATATATATATATATATATATATATATATATATATATATATATATATATATATATATATATATAACAGCGCTGTATCATTAGCGAACAACAACTCACTCAGACTGCATACTTGCCCCTTTTTCCAAAACTCTTGCAGTCACCTCCCTAACAACCTCATCCATAAAGAAATTAAACAGCCATGGAGACATCACAAACCACTACAAAACCAACATTCACTGAGAACCATTCACTTTCCTCTCTTCCTGCACATGCACATGCCTTACATCATTGATAAAAACTTTTCACTGCTTCTAACAACTTGCACCCCGCACCATATATTCGTAATACCTTCCACAGAGCATCTCTATCAACTCTATCATATGCCTTCTCAGATCCATAAATACTACATACAAATCCATTTGCTTTTCTAAGTATTTCTCACGTACATTCTTCAAAGCAAACACCTGATTCACACATCCTCTACCACTTCTGAAACCACACTGCTCTTCCCTAATCTAATGATCTGTACATGCCTTCACCCTCTCAGTCAATACCCTCCCATAAAATTTCCCAGGAATACTCAACAAACTTATACCTCTGTAATTTGAGCACTCACTTTTATCCCCTTTGCCTTTGTACAATGGCACTATGCAAGCATTCCGGCAATCCCCAGGTACCTCACCATGAGTCATATATACTTTAAATAACCTTACCAACCAGTCAACAATACAGTCACCCCCTTTTTTAATAAATTCGCTGCAATACCATCCAAACCAGCTGCCTTGCCGACTTTCAGCTTCCGCAAAGCTTTTACTGACTCTTCTCTGTTTACCAAATCATTCTCCCTAACCCTCTCACTTTCCGCACCAACTCGACCAAAGCACCCTATATCTGCCACTGTATCATCAAACATATTCAACAAACCTTCAAAATACTCACTCCATCTCCTCACATCGCCACTACTTGTTATCACCTCCCAGTTTGCCCCCTTCACTGAAGTTCTCATTTGTTCCCTTGTCTTACGCACTTCATTTACCTTTTTCCAAAACAAGAATTCTCCCTAAAATTCAATGATACTCTCTCACCCCAACTCTCCTTTGCCCTCTTTTTCACTTCTTGCAACTTTCTCTTGACCTACTACCTCTTTTTTTATACATCTCCCAGTTATTTGCATTATTTCCCTGCAAAAATCGTCCAAATGCCTCTCTCTTCTCTTTCACTAATAATCTTACTTCATCATCCCACCGCTCACTACCCTCTCTAATGTGCCCACCTTCCACGCTTCTCATGCCAAAAGCATCTTTTGCGCAAGCCATCACTGCTTCCCTAAATACTTCCCATTCCTACCCCACTCCCCGTACATCCTTTGTTCTCACCTTTTTCCATTCTGTACTCAGTCTCTCCTGGTACTTCCTCACACAAGTCTCCTTCCCAAGCTCACTTACTCTCAGCACTCTTTTCAAAACCAATCCTGTGGAATAATTGTTAACTTCAGATGAATGTATATAAAGATGTATGGTAACCAGAGCTCGGCGGATGTTCTGCAAGGTAACTTTACAGTAAATGAGTCATAAAGATACAAAATCACTGTAAATACTTACCTGATTAATATATCTGAGGTTCTGAAACTTACCAGTGTTGTTCTGGTTACTGGTTATTAAACTTGGTGATAGATTCATGGCAGTACATCTGTAAGTAAGATGCATAATTAGAAAATTCTAGCTATGTCACATTAAGTGATCATGAGCTTTGGCACTTCTCTGTGCTCTGACATGACATACTAAAGAGGCTTGTTCTTTTTAACTTACCCTTGTACAGCAGTTCTAATCAATGTAAAATGGAGAGCTAAATTACCCCAACAAACTTCACATTTCTTAATACCTCCATTAAGTACCTTTAAATCTACTTTTGAAGGTTTATATATCTGTTTGCTAGTTTATAACACTAATTTATGCAATGCTGAAATATTTTAGAAGTGGAAAAAATATCATCAAACGTTTAGGAACATGGCTAAATGTTGTTTCAAAATATAAGAAAAACATCAAGGTAAAATACCTACTTGCCTAAGAATATTCCTTCAAGAAAACTATCTAAAATAATCAAAGTCCTAGTTGTAAGTGGTGAAGTATATAAGGCTGACCTAGGGTTAGTGCTATCGGTTAAATGAATCACTGCAAGGGAAATGGCTGATAATTTCCTTAAATCTTAGATGATTGATCTCATTTGAATATGTTTAGTCATAACAATGGCAATATTTGGTATGATACAACTGCACTATCTTCAAGTACAGGGAACGTAAAACATTATTTCAATCAGCAGGAAAAGATTATCATAAAACTGGTTCCTTTTACCTGCATCCACACCAGTGTGTAATAGCAGGTTTTGAGAACTGAAAAATCTTATCTCTATGAGGTGGTGTTCTGTGAGCATGAGAAATTCTCTTGGATATCTCCTAATCTCTAATCCTTACAATTCTTGGTGAGGAAGCACTAGCCTTCCTCACCCTTCAACATTATTAGTGGGAGCTCTCATATTTTGGGCACAACTATACCCATTCAGAGACCAACATAGACACAATATCACTGATGCAAACAGTACCAGCTGCTTGCAGGTCAGAATCTGCAGAGTAAGTGCATCAATGCTTTTCAAAATGAAACAAAGGAGGGCAGGCAAGGTAAGGACACCTCTGAGTGAAAAGTTGATTCTAAAGCACACTGGAATTCACCTCTCCAGAAGAAGGAATTCCTAAAGCACACATGGCAGGTACACAGTGTTTAAACTAAGGTTATGTCTGATGAAACTGACAGATGAGTGCCAAGGACTCATGTTCTTGAATTATTCTAATGAAAGGTTTCTGAGAAATATCAATTCAGAAACCACCCTCCTCACATCATGTTCTCTAGCTTAAAGCCCAGATTGACTAATAAAATGAGTTTATTAGTCCACAGAGATATTCCATGCCAAAATAATTTCAAGGTTCCAGTGTGCACAAATAAGTGGTCCTATAAGTATTCTATAATGAAATTTTTAAGGTCTCTAAGAGATTGCATGAGCATATGGCATGATGCCCTTTTGATAAATGCTTCCAACTGTGAATGACAAGGCTATTTCTATAATCAATAACTTCATTCTTGGACAAAAGTCTAGGCTCTGGATTTGTCTCAACTTATAAGGAACCATCATCAAAGGAGAGAAGAGTCTTAGTAAATACCTGGTGAAGCCTTTGGGGTTCTTTTACACCCAACACATGGTTTGAGTCTAAGCTCTCGAGTTGGCCATTGTTCGACCAAGCTGTTGGAAGCCACAACCCACAGGACCACACAGCACTCTTAAACTTCTCTACTGTGAATCCCTTGCTGTGTCTGATGATGATAGGCAAAGTGCTGAAGAGTTTTGGGTCCTGAATGTTTAAGGTGTTCTCATCATTTTGTGCACACTGCACCTTTGGATATCAAAGGTAGTATTCTATTAAGTCTGCCATGCCTATCAGCCAAAAGGATTTTATTTCTGAATGATAGTTGGGAACCAAAACTTCTAAGATCTTCCAAGTATAGATGATGATATACCTGTCCTGTCTGGACTCACGAGATGTCACCAAGTCCCAATAATTTTGTTCTTTGACCACATTGATATGGGCTGTGAAAGATCTCTGAACACTTTCTAATTCCACAAATTCCCCTATCTTATAAAGTATGTAAGAATTATGCAGTATTCAAGTCATGAAAGAATTAGTGCCATGAATAATATCATCAGTAGTTTTTCTACCCTTGTCTTGAAGGTCCACAGGACCCAGCTTGACATCCTTCTGCAGGAGGCAACCACTGTTGTTTTGCTACATATGCTTCAGGTTAGGTCATTAAACATTATTTCACTTAGGACTTAAACATTACTCACTTATAGTGTGGAGTAACCATTCTCTTATCACTCTAGGCGTGTCAAGGGTGGCTGATGGAGGTGTAGTTTGGGGGTTAAACTCTCACGTCACCCGGGTCATATCATGGGAGGCTGGTGGAGATGCAGTTCCCTCACGTTACCCTGGCGTCTGATGAGAGGCTGATGGAGGTGCAGTGTTAAGGCCTGAGGCATCAGGAGAGGCTGGTAGAGGTGCAGTATGGGGGTTCGACTGACGTCAGCCTGGACGTTTCTTGAAATGCTGGTGGATGTGCATTGATGAGGTTCTACTCTAACGTCAATCTAGGCACGTCATAAGAAGCTGGTAGAGGTGCAGTGTGGAGTCTCCACTCTCACGTCACACTGGGCGTGTTATGAGAGGTACCTGGAGGTGCATTGTGGATGTTCCACTCTCACATCAACTTGAGGCATTAGGAGAGGCTGGTGCAGGTACAGTGTGAAGGTTCAACGCACGTCACAGTGGGCATGTCTTGAGAGGCTGGTGAAAGAGCAGTGTGCAGGTACACTCTCACGTCACACGAAGCGAGTCATAAGAGGATTCTGGAGATGAAGTAAGAAGGTTCCACTCTTATTTCATCCTAGGCGTGACATGAGACGCTGGTCGAGGTGCACTGTGGATTCTCCGCTCTCATACTAACCTGGTAGAGGTGTGATATAGAGATTAAACTCTCACGTCACCCTGGGCGTGTCATGGAAGGCTGGTGGATTTCCAGTGTGGGGGCTCTAATTTCACTTCACTCGCCGTGTCACGAGAGGCTGGTATTGGTGGAGTGTGGATTTTCCACTACCATGTCGTGCTGGGCGTGTCACTTTAGGCTCGTGGATGTGCAGTGTGGAGCGTCCACTCTCACGTCACCCTGGGCGTGTCATGGGAGACTGGTGGAGTTGTAGTGTGAAGGTTCCACTCTCAAAACACTCTGGGCGTGTATTGAGAGGCCGGAGGATGTGCAGTGGGGATGTTCCACTCTCAGGTTTCCCTAAGCGTGTCATGAGAGGTTGGTGGAGATGTAATGTTGAGGTTCCTCTCTAACATCAACATTGGCGTGTCATGAGAGTCTGGTGAAGGTGCAGTATAGAGGTTTAACTCTCACGTCAAACCAGGAGTGTCGAGAGATGCTAGTGGAGGTTTAACGGGGAAGTTTCACTCTCACGTCACTCTGGGCGACTCAGGGCGAAACATAAAGACTTATAGAGATGTACTGTGGAGGTTCCACACTTACATGACCCTCGGCGTTTCATGAGAGACTGGCGGAGGTGCTGTATGGAAGGTTCTCTTTCATGTCACCCTAGGATATCATGAGAGGCTGGTAGAGGTGCAGTGAGGAGGTTCCACTCTTTCGTCACAATTTGCATGTTATGAGAGGCTGGTGGAGATGTAGTGTGAGGTTTCCACTCTCACGTCACATTGGGCGTGTTATTAAAGGCTGGTGAACGTGTCATGAGAGCCTTGTTCAAGTTTAGTGTGGAGGTTCCGCTCTCACGTCATCTTGGGTGTGTCACGAGAGGATGGTGAAGGTGTAGTGTGGAGATTCCACTCTCAGGTCACCATCGGATAACAAGATAGGCATATGGAGATGTAGTGTGGAGTTTCGATTATCACATCATTCCGAACTTTTCACGAGGGGCTGATAGAGGTGCCTTGTGGAAGTTCCACGTTGAGGTGTCATGAGAGGCTGGTGGAGGTGTAGTGTACACGTTCCTCTCTTTCATCCCGCTTTGCACTTTATGAGTGTCTGGTGGAGATGTAATGTGGGGTTCCACTTTCACGTCACACTAGGAATATATTGAGAGGCTGGTGGAGGTGTAATGTTAAGGTTTTACTCTCACGTCACCTTGGGCATTTCATGAGAGGTGCAGTGTTAAAGTTCCATTCTTTTGTCACGCTTTGCATGTTATGATAGGCTGATGGAGGTGTAATGTGGAAGTTCCATTCTCACGTTACACTGGGCGTGTTATGAGAGGCTGATGACGGTGCAGTATAGAGGTCTAAATCTCACGTCACACTGGGAGTGTCATGAGATATTGCTGGAGGTTTAGTGTGGAGGTTCCACTCTCAAGACACCCTGGGCGTGTCATGATAGGCTGGTTGAAGTGTAGCGAGGAGGTTCCACTCTCACGTCACCCTGAACGTGTCATGAGAGGCTGATGTAGGTGCCTTCTGGAAGTTCCACTCTCACGTCACCTTGAAGTGTCATGAGAGGCTGGTGGAGGTGTAATTTGAGGTTCCACTCTCACGTCACCCTAGGCGTGTCAGATGCTGCTGGTCATAATGGGCGTGTCATAAGTGGCTGGTGGAGGTGCAGTGTGGAGGATTCATTTTCACGTCACTTTGGTCGTGCCATGAGATGCTGTTAGAAGTGTAGTTTGGCATGTTCCACCCTCACATCACCCTGGCCGTTTCATGAGAGGCTGGTGGAGGTGCAGCGTGGAGGTTCCACTCTTACGTCACCCCGGGCGTGTCACGAGAGGCAGGTGGAGGTGCATTGTGAAGGATCCACTCTCTTTTGACCCTGGGCGTGTCAAGAGAGGTTGATAGCGGTGCAGTGTGGAGGTTCCACTTTCACGTCACACGGGCGTGTTATGAGAGGCTAGTGAGAGTCCCGTGTAGATGTTCAAATCTCACGTCACACTGAGTGTCATGAGACGCTGCTGTAGGTTTAGTGTGGAAGTTCCACTCTCAAATCAACTTGGGCATGTCAAGAGAGGCTTTTGATGGCGTAGCGTTGGTTCCATTCTCATGTCACACTGAGCGTGATATGAGAGGCTGTGTAGTATAGAGGTTCAAAACTCACTTCACACTGGTATTGTCATGAGAAACTGATATAGGTATGTTGTGGAGGTTCCACTCTCATGTCACCCTAGGCGTGTCAGATGCTGCTGGTCATAATGGGCGTGTCATAAGTGGCTGGTGGAGGTGCAGTGTGGAGGATTCATTTTCACGTCACTTTGGTCGTGCCATGAGATGCTGTTAGAAGTGTAGTTTGGCATGTTCCACCCTCACGTCACCCTGGCCGTTTCATGAGAGGCTGGTGGAGGTGCAGCGTGGAGGTTCCACTCTTACGTCACCCCGGGCGTGTCACGAGAGGCAGGTGGAGGTGCATTGTGAAGGATCCACTCTCTTTTGACCCTGGGCGTGTCAAGAGAGGTTGATAGCGGTGCAGTGTGGAGGTTCCACTTTCACGTCACACGGGCGTGTTATGAGAGGCTAGTGAGAGTCCCGTGTAGATGTTCAAATCTCACGTCACACTGAGAGTGTCATGAGACGCTGCTGTAGGTTTAGTGTATAAGTTCCACTCTCAAATCAACTTGGGCATGTCAAGAGAGGCTTTTGATGGCGTAGCGTTGGTTCCATTCTCATGTCACACTGAGCGTGATATGAGAGGCTGTGTAGTATAGAGGTTCAAAACTCACTTCACACTGGTATTGTCATGAGAAACTGATATAGGTATGTTGTGGAGGTTCCACTCTCATGTCACCCTAGGCGTGTCATGAGAGGCTGGTTGAAGTGAAGTGTCGAAGTTCCATTCTCATGTCACCCTGAACGTTTCATGAGAGGCTGGTGGAGGTGCCTTGTGGAATTACCACTCTAACATCACCTTGAATGTCATTGGAGACTGGTGGAGGTGCAGTGTGGAGGTTTCACTCTATCCTCCCGCTTTGCTTGTTATGAGAGGCTGGTGAGTTGGTGTGGGGGATCCACTCTCAAGTCACACTGGGAGTAACATGAGAGGCTGCTGGATGTGTAATGTTGAGGTTCAACTCTCGCGTCACTCGGTGCGTCAAGAGAGGCCGCTGGATGCGTAGTGTGCAGTTTCCAACCTCAATATATATTGGGCGTGTCATAAGATGATGATGGGGGTGCGCTGTGTGGGTTCCACTCGCAGGTCACATTGGACGTGTCGTGAGAGGCTGGTGGAGATGTAGTATGGTGGTCCACTGTCACGTTACCCTGGGGGTAACATGACAGGCTGGTGGGGATGTAGTGTGGAGGTTCCACTCTCATATCAATGAGGGCGTTTCATGAGAGGCTGGTGGAGGTGCTTTGTGGAGATTCCACTCTCTGGTCACGATTTCCATGTTATGAGAGGCTGATGAAAGTTTAGTGCCGAGTTTCTGCTCTCACGTCACAATGGGCGAGTTATGAGAGGCTGATTCAAATCCAATGTCACACTGGAAGTGTCGTGAGACGCTGCTGTAGTTTTAGTGTGGAGGCTCTACTCTCAAGTCGCACATGGCGTGTCAAGAGAGGCTGGTGGAGGTGTGGGTGTGGAGGTTCCACTCTCACGTCACCCTCGACGTAACAAGATAGGCTGATGGAGATGTAGTTTGGAGGTTCCACTTTCATATCTCCCTGAGTGCTTCATTAGAGGCTTCTGTAGGTACCTTTTGGAAGTTCCACTCTCACGTCACATTGAGGGGTCATGAGAGGCTGGTGGAGGCGTAATATGGAGAATCCACTTTCATCACACTTTGCGTTTCATGATTGGCTGGTTGAGGTCTAGTGTGGAGGTTCCACTCTCACATCACACTAGGAATATATTGAGAGGCTGGTGGAGGTGAAAATTAGAGGTTCCACTCTCACACCACCCTGGGTGTGTCGTGAGAAGCTGTTGGAGGTGCAGTGTGGAGGTTTCCCTCTCACGTCACCCTGAGCGTGTCATGAAAGGCTGATGGAGATGTAGTGTGGATGTTATACTCAAACATCCCTCTGAGCGTTTCTTGAGAGGCTGGTGGAGGTACCTTGTGGGAGTTCCACTCTCACGTCACCCTGAGATATCATGAGAAGCTGGTGGAAGTGCAGTGTAAGGGTTTCACTCTTTCGTCACGCTTTGCATGTTATGAGATGAAGTGTAGAGTTTCCACTCTCTCTCCACACTGGGCGTTATGAGACCCTGGTGACAATGCAGCATAGAGGTTCAAATCTTACGTCACACTGGGAGTGACATGAGATACTGGTGAAGGTTTAGTGGGTAGGCTCCACTCTCAAGTCGTTCTGGGCGTCAAGAGAGGCTGATGGAGGTGTGCTGTGGAAGTTTCACTCTCACGTCACCCTCGGCGCAACAAGGTCGGCTGATGGAGATATGGTGTGGAGGTTCCACTCTTACATCACCCTTAACTTTTCATAAGAGGTTGATGGAGGTGCCTTGTGGAGGTTCCACTCTTACGCACGTTGAGGTATCATGAGAGACTGTTGGATGTGCAGTGTGCTGTTCCACTATTTCATTATTCTTTGCGTTTCATGAGTAACTGGTGATTGTGTAATGTGGAGATTCCACTTACACTGGGAGTATATTAAGAGGCTGGTATAAGTTTTATGTTGAAGTTCTACCCTCACGTCACCCTGAGGTTTTTCACTTGAGGCTGGAGGAGGAGCAGTGTGGAGTTTCATGTCTCATGTTACCCACTGAGGTTTCTGAGGCGGGTGGAAGTGTAGTTTAGAGGTTCCATTCTCACGTCACACTGGGCGTATCATGAGATGTTGGTGGATATGCGGTGTGGTGGTTCCACTCTCACGCCACACTAGGCGTGTCAGATGCTGGTGGAGATGTGGTGTGGAAGATTCACTCTCATGTCACACTAGGTGTGTCAAGAGAGGCTGGTGGAGGTGCTCTGTTGGGGTTTCACTCTGACGTCACCCTGGACGTGTCATGAGAGGGGTGATAGAGATGTAGTTTGGATGTTTCACTCTCACATCACCCTGGGTGTTTCTTGAGAGACTGTTGGAGGTGCATTGTGGAAATCACCTCTCATGTCATCCTGAGATGTCATAAGAGGTTGGTGGAGATGCATTGTAGAGGTTCCACTCTCAAGTCACTATGGAGCGCTTCATGAGAGGTTGATCGACGTGCATTAAGGAGGTTTCACTCTCACGTCACCCTGTGCGTGTCATGTGAGGCTGGTAGAGGTGTACTTTGGAGGTTCCACACTTACGTCACAATGGGCGTGTCACGAGATGCTGGTGGACGTGCCGTATGGAGATTTCACTCTCATATCACACTGGGCTTGTCACCAGAGGCTGGTAGGTTTGTAGTGTGGCATTGTCCACTCTCACGTTACCCTAGCAGTTTCATGAGAGGCTTGTGGAGGTTCCATGCTCTTGTCCTATTGGATGTGTCAAGAGAGGCTGCTGAAGGAGTAGTGTGGAGGTTCCATCCTCAAGTCATCCTAGGGTAACATGAGAAGCGTGGAGGTTCCACTCTCACATCACCCTGAACGTCTCATGAGAGGCAGATGGAGGTGCCTTGTGGAACTTTCGCTCTCACGTCACGTTGAAAAGTCTTGAGAGGCTGTTGGAGTTGCAGTGTGGATGTTCCACTCTTTCATCACGCTTTGCGTTTTATGAGTAGCTGGTGGTGGTGTCGTGTGAAGGTTCAACTCTCTCGTCACACTGGAAGTATATTGAGAGGCTGGTGTAGTTGAAATGTTGAGGTTCTACTCTCACGTCACCCTAGGCGTTACATGAGAGCATGGTGGAGGTGCAGTGTTGAGGGTCACCCTGGGCGTGTCAGGAGAGGATGGTGGACGTGTAGTTTGGGGGTTCCACTCTCACGTCACACTGGGTGTGTAATGAGATTCTAGTGGATGTGAGGGTGGAGGTTTCACTCTCACGTCACATTGGGCTTGTCATGAGAGGCTGGTGGAAGTGCAGTTTGGAAGATCCACATTCATGTCTCAATGGGCTTGTCCTGAAAGCCTGCTGTATGTGTAATGTGGCATGTTCGACTCTCACGTCACCCTGGGCGTGTCATGAGACGCTGATGGCGATGTAGTGGGGACGTTCCACTCTAACATCACCCTCAACGTTTCATGAGAGGCTGGAGGAAGTGCCTTGTGGACGATCCAATTTCATGTCAAGTTGGGGTGTCATGAGAGGCTGGTGGAGGTGCAATGTGGACGTTCCACTCTTTCATCATGCTTTGCATTTATTGAGTGGCTAATGGAGGTGTAATGTGAAACCTTCACTCTTACGTCATACTGGGAGTATATTGAGAGGCTGGTGGAGGTGTAATGTTGAAGTTCTACTCTTACGTCACCCTGGACGTTTCATGTAAGGTTGATGGAGGTGTAGTGTGTAGGTTCCACTCTCACATTTCACTAGGCGTGTTATAAAACGCTGGTATAGATGTAGTTTGGAGGTTCCCCTCTCACATCATCCTGAGATGTCATGAGCGGCTGGTGGAAGTGCCTTCTGGAGGTTCCACTCTCACGTCAAACTGGGTGTGTTGTGACAGGCTGGTGCATGTGCAGTGTAGAGTTTCCACTCTCACGTCACCCTGAGGTGTCATGAAAAGCCGGTGGAGCTGCATTGTGGAGGTTTCACTCTTTCGTCACGCTGGGCGTCTCATAAGGGACTGATGGAGGTGTAGTGTGGATGTTCCACTCTTATCTCATCCTGAAGAGTTTCCTGAGAGGCTGGTGGAAGTGCATTGAGGAGGTTCTAATCTCTTCACCCTGGGCGTGTCATGAAAGGCTAAAGGAGGTATAGTTTGGAGGCTCTATCCTCACATCACACTGGGCGTGTAATGAAATGTTGGTGGATGAGAGGTGTGGAGGTTTCACTTTCACGTCACCCTGAGCTTGTTATGACAGGTTGGTGGAGGTGTAGTGTGGCAGGATCCACCCTCACGTTACCCTGGCCGTTTCACGAGAAGCTGGTGAATGTGCATCACACTGGGCGTGTTATAAGAGGCTAATGGAGGTGTAGTTTGGAGGTTCCATTCTCACGTCTCACTGGTCGTGTTATAAGACGATGGTGTAGGTGCAGTGTGGAGGGTCAACTCTCACAACACCTTTAGGTGTCACAAGAGACGTGCCATGAGATGATTCTCAAGGTGTATCATGGCAGGTTCAATACCCAAGGCACCCTGGGCGTTTATTGAGACTGGTGGAGGTGCAGTGTGAACAGTCCACTCTCATGTCACCCTGCTGTGTTTGTGAGGTTGGTGGTAGTGTAGTTTAAAGGTTACACTCTCATGTCATATTGGGCTTGTCATGAGATACCGGTGGATGTGCGATGGAAAGGTTTTACTCTCACGTCACACTTGTGGTGTCAAGAAAGGCTGGTAAACGTGTAATGTGGAAGATCTACTTCCAAGTCACACTAGGTGTGACTAGGAGAGGCTGGTGGAGGTGCAATGTGGAGGTTCTAAACTGAGGTCTCCCTGGGTATGTCATGAGAGGCTGGTGAATGTGAAGTATAGAGGTTCAACTCTCACGTCACACTGGGAGTGTCATATGCTGGTGAAGGTTAAGTGTGAAGGTTCCTCTCTCACGTCACTCTGGCCGTGTCAGGAAAGGCTTATGATGTAGTGTGGAAGCTCCGCTCTCACATCACCCTGGCCGTTTCTTGAGCTCTGGTGGAAGTGCATTGTGGAGGTACAACCCTCAAGTCACATTGAGGTATCATAAGAGACTAGGTGCAATGTCTAGATCTCACTCTTTCGTCACTCTGCGCGTCACGAGAGACTAGTAGAGATGTAGTGTGGAGGTTCCGCTCTCAACTCACCCTGGAGCATTTCATTAGAGGCTGATGGAGGTTCATTTAGGAGGTTCCTCTCACGTCACCCTGGGCGTGTCAGGAGAGGCTGGTGGAGATGTGGTTTAGAGGTACCAATCTCACGTCTCACTGGGCGTGTCATGAGATGCTGGTGAACGTGTGGTGTGGAGGCTTCACTCTCACGTCACACTGGGTTTGTCATGAAAGGCTGGTAGAAGTGCAGTTTGGAAACTCCACTCTCATATCACACTGGGTTTGTCATGAAAGGCTGGTGGGGGTGTAGTGTGACATGTTCCACTCTCTGGTTGTGGTGCACTGTGGAATTTACACTCTCTTGTCATTTTGGGCGTGTCAGGAGAGGTTGGTGGAGGTGTAGCGTTGAGGCTTCACTCTCAAGTCACACTGGGAGTAACATGGAAAGATGATGTAGCTTTAGTGTGGAGGTTCATCTCTCACATCACCCTGAACGTTTCATGAGAAGCTAGTGGAGGTGCAGTATTGAAGTTTCACTCTCACGTCACCCTCAAATTTCATGCGAGGCTGGTGGAGGTGCAGTGTGAAGGTTCCAATCTTTCATCATACTTTGCATATCATAAGAGTTTGGTGGAGGTGTATTGTGAAGGTTCTATTCTTGCATCACTCTTGGCGAATTATGAGGTGGCTGGTGACGGTACAGTTATGAAGTTCAAATCTCACGTCACACTAGGAGCGTCATTAGATGCTGCTGTAGGTTTAGTGTGGACGTTCCACTCTCAAGTCACTCTGGTCATGTCATGAAAAGCTGGTTGAAGTGTAGTGTGGAGGTTCCACTCTCACGTCACCCTGAACGTTTCATGAGACGCAGGTGGAGGTGCGCTCTGGCAGTTCCACTCCCATTTCACCTTGAGGTGTCATGAGAGGTTGATGGAGGTGCAGTGTGGAGTTTCCACTCTTTCATCATACTTTGCGTGCTATGAGAGGCTGGTGGGGGTGTAATATGGAGGTTCCTCTCTCATATCACACTTTGCATGTCATGAGAGGGTGGTGGAAGTGTTACATTAAAGTTCCACTCTCATGTCACCTTGCGCGGTTTCATGAGAGGCTGGTAGAGGTGCAGTGTGGAGAATCCAACCTCACGCTACCCTGAGCGCTTTATGAGAGCCTGCTGGTTTCATTTTCAAGTCATACTGAGAGGTGAACTGTGGGGGTTGCACTCTTATGTCACACTGGGCGTGTCTTGAAAGGCTGGTGGAGGTGTAGTTTGGCATGTTCCACTCCCACGTCACCCTGGCCGTTTCAATAGAGGCTGGTGGAGGTGCATTGTGGAGGTTGGTTCCCCTCTTACGACAACTTGGGCGTTTCATGAGAGGCTCTTGGAGGTGCAGTGTGAAGGTTCGACTATTTCATCGCGCTGGACGTTTCAAGAGAGGCCGTTGGAAGTGTAGTGTGTAGGTTCCACTCTCAATTCACTCTAGAGCGTTTCATAAAAGGCAGGTAGAGAAGCACCAAGAAGGCTCCACTCTCACATCACCCTGGTCTTGTTTTAAGAGGCTGGTGGAGGTGTTGTGTGAATTTTCCAATCTCACATCACACTGGGCGTGTTATGAGAAGCTGATGTACGTGCAATGTGGAGGGTCCACTCTCACATCACCCTCAGGTGTCATAAGAGGCTGGCGGAGATGTCTTTTAGAGGTTCCACTTTCACACCACAATGGGCGTGTAATGAAATGCTGATGGATATGCGGTGTGGTGATACTTTCACTTCACACTCAGCGTGTCATGATAGGGTGTTAGAGGTGTAGTGTGGAAGATCCAGTCTCATGTCACACTGGGTGTGTCATGAGAGGCTGGTGGAGGTGCATTGTGGAGGTTCCACTCTGACGTCACCCTGTCCCTGTCAAGAGAGGCTGATAAACGTTCATTATAGAGGTTCAATGATCAAATCACACTGGAAGTGTCATGAGATATTGGTGAAGATTTAGTGTGGAGATTCTACTCACACGTCATACTGGGAGTCTCAAAAGAGGCTGATGGTGATGCAGTGTAAATGTTCCACTCTCACATCACCCTGGGCGTTCTTGAAAGTCTGGTGGAAGTGCTGTGTGAAAATTCCACTCTCACGCCACCCTGAGGTGGCATGAGAGGCTGGAGAGGTGGAGTGTGGAGGTTCTACCGTTTCGTCACAATGGGCATGTCTTGAGATACTACTGGATGTGCGGTGTATAGGTTTCCTTCTCACGTCACACTAGGCTTCTCATGAGAGGGTGGTGAAGGTGCAGTGTTGCAGGTTCCACTTTCACGTCACCCTGAACGTGTCATGAGAGATTGGTTGTAGTGTTGATATTCCACTCTCTTGTCGCCTTGTGCGTGGCAAGATAGGCCGGCGTAGATGTAGTGTTGGGGATCCAATCTCAAGTAATCCTGGGCGTAACAAGAATGGCTGACGGAAATGTAGTGTGGAGGTTCCAATGCTGCATCACCGTGGGCGTTTCATGAGAGGCTGAGGGAGATCCCATGTGGAGGTTTCACTCTCACGTCACACTGCTGTACCAAGAGAGGCTGATGGAGGTGCAGCGTGGAGGCTCTAATCTTTCGTCACGATTTGCATTTTATGAGGCTGGTGGTGTCGTGTAATAATTCCTTTCTCACGTCACACTGGGCGCGCTACGAGAGGATGGTGACGGTGCAGTATAGAGCTTCAAATCTCACGTCACACTGAGAGTGTCATGAGATGCTGCTGTAGGTTAAGTGTGGAAGTTCCACTCTCAAGTCATCCTGGGCGTGTCATAAGAGGCTGGTTGAAGAGTAGTGTGGAAGTTCAATTCTTTCATCACGATTTGCGTGTTACGAGAGGCTGGTGAAATTGTAGTTTGGAGGTTACACTCTTATATCAAACCGAGCATACCATAAGAGGCTAGTGGAGGTGTATTTTTGAGGTTTCACTCTCACGTCAGCATGGGCGTTTCATGAGAGGCTAGGTGGAGGTGCAGTGTGGAGGATAGATTATCATGTCACCCTGGTGTTTGTGAGGATTTTGTAGATGTAGTTTATAGGTTCCATTCTCAAGTCAAACAGGGCATTTCATGAGATGCTGGTGGATATGTGGTGTGGAGGTTCCACCCTCACGTCACGCTGAAGCGTGTTGTGAGATGCTGGTGGAGGTGTAGTGTGGCAAGGTCCAGTCTCGCTCACTCTAGGCGTTTCATGAGAAGCTGCTGGAGGTGCAATTTGAAAGTTCCGCTCTCACGTCAGCCTGAGGTTTCATGAGAAGCTGTTGAAGGTGCGCTATGGAGGATCCACTCTTCCGTCAAGCTGGGCGTTTCATGAGAGGCTGGTGGAGGTTTAGAGTGTATTGTGGAAGATCCCAGTCTCATGTCACACTGGGTGTGTCATGAGAGGCTGGTGGAGGTGCATTGTGGAGGTTCCACTCTGACGTCACCGTCCCTGTCAGAGAGGCTGATAAACGTTCATTATAGGGGTTCAATGTCAAATCACACGGGAAGTGTCATGGATATTGGGTAAAGATTTAGTGTGGAGATTCTACTCACACGTCATACTGGGAGTCTAAAAAGAGGCTGATGGGATGCAGTGTAAATTTTCCACTTCACCACCCGGGCTTTCTTGAAGTCTGGTGAAGTGCGTGTGAAAATTCCACCTAAACGCCACCCTGAGGGGCATGAGAGGCTGGAGAGGTGGAGTGTGGAGGTTTACCGTTCCGTCAAAATGGGCATGTCTTGAGATACTACTGGATGTGCGGTGTATAGGTTTCCTTCTCACGTCACACTAGGCTTCTCATGAGAGGTGGTGAAGGTGCAGTGTTGCGGTTCCACTTTCCGTCACCCTGAACGTGTCATGAGAGATTGGTTGTAGTGTTGTATTCCACTCTCTTGTCCCTTTGGGTGCGTGCAAGATAGGCCGGCGTAGATGTATTTTGGGATCCAATCTCAAGTAACCTGGCGTAACAAGAATGGCTGACGGAAATGTAGTGTGGAGGTTTCCATGCTGCATCACCGTGGGCGTTTCATGAGAGGCTGAGGGAGATCCCTTTTGGAGGTTTCCACTCTCACGTCACACTGCTGTAACCAAGAGAGGCTGATGGAGGGGCAGGTGGAGGCTTTTAATCTTTTGTCACGATTTGCATTTTATGAGGCTTGTGGTGTCGTGTTATAATTCCTTCTCACGTCACACTGGGCGCGCTTACGAGGGATGGTGACGGTGCCAGTATAGAGCTTCAAATCTCACGTCACACTGAGAGGGGTCATGAGATGCTGCTGTAGGTTAAGTGTGAAGTTCCCCTCTCAAGTCATCCTGGGGGTGTCATAAGAGGCTGGTTGAAGAGTAGTGTGGAATTCAATTTTTTCATCACATTTGCGTGTTTTCGAGAGGCTGGTGAATTGGGAGTTTGGAGGTTACACTCTTATATCAAACCGAGCATACCATAAGAGGCTAGTGGAGGTGTATTTTTGAGGTTTTACTCTCACGTCAGCATGGCGTTTCATGAGAGGCTAGGTGAGGTGCGTGTGGAGGTAGATTATCATGTCACCCTGGTGTTTGTGAGGATTTTGGAGATGTAGTTTATAGGTTCATTCTCAAGTCAAAACAGGGCAAATTTTCATGTAGATGCTGGTGGATATGTGGTGTGGGGTTCCACCCTCACGTCCCCGCTGAAGCGGTTGTTTAGAAAGCTGGTGGAGGTGTATAGTGTGGCAAGGTCCAGTTCGCCACTCTAGGCGTTTCATGAGAAGCTGTGGAGGGGCAATTTGAAGTTCCGCTCTCAGTCAGCCTGAGTTTCATGAGAAACTGTTTAAGGTGCGCTATGGAGGATCCACTCTTCCCGTCAAGTAGTGTGCAGGTTCCACTCTCAATTTACCCTGGAGCATTTCATGAGAGGTTGGTGGAGGTTTAGTGTGAAGTTTCCACTTTCACGTGCAATGTGGAAGGTCCACTCTCACTTCACGCTGGGGTACCAAAGAGGCTGGTGGAGATGCCTTTGAGAGGTTCCACACATACGTCACACTAGGTGTGTCATAAGATTTTGTTGATGGTGTAGCGTCGCAGGTTCCACACTCACATCACCCTGTGCGTTTCTGAGATGTTGGTGGAGGTACATTGTGGACGGTCCACTCTCACGTCACTCAGGTTTCAATTCTCACGTCACACTGGGAGCGTATTGGGTTACGTTTGATGGCTTAATGTGGAGGTTTCACTCTCACGTCACACTGGGAATATCATAAGAGGCTGATGTTTGTGAGGCTAGTGGAGGTGTATTTCAGAGGTTTCACTCTCACGTCACAATGTGCGTATAATAAGATGCTGGTGGAAGTGCGGTGTAGAGGTTCTACTCTCACGTCACACTGAGCATGTCATGAGAGGCATGTGGTGGTATAGTGTGGATGTTCCACTCTCACATCACTCTGGGCCTGTCAGAAGCTGCTGGTGGTCCAGTCTCATGTCGCACTAGGTGTGTCATAAGAGGCTGATGGATATGCAATGTGGAAGTTCCACTCTTACTTCACCTCCATGTCACGAGAGGCTGGTAAATTTCGTTATAGAGGTTCAATTCTCACGTCACACTGGGAGCGTATTAGGATACGTTTGATGGCATAATGTGGAGGTTTCACTCTCACGTCACACTGGGAATATCATAAGAGGCTGATGGAGGTCGTTTCATGAGAGGCTGATGAAGGTACATTGAGGAGGTTACACCCTCAAGTGACCCTGGGTGTCATGAGAAGCTGGTGTAGGTGTCACTTGCTGATTCCAGTCTCACGTCACACTGGGCATGTCATGAGATGGTGGTGGATGTGCGGTGTGGAGTTTTCATTCATACGTCACACTGGCCTTCACATGAGAGGCTAGTGGAGGTGTAGTGTTCTTGGTTCCCCTCTCGCGTCACCCTGGGCGTGTCATAAAAGACTGGTTGAAGTGTACTGTGGAGATTCCATTCTCTTGTCACCTTGGGCGTGCCAAGAGACGGTGGTGTAGATGTAGTGTCAAGGTTCCACTCTCAAGTAACATTGGACGTAACAAGAGAAGCTGATGGAGATGTAGTGTGGATGCTCCATTCTCACATAACCCTGGGCGTTTCATGAGAGTCAGGTGGAGGTGCCTTGTGTAGGTTTCATTCTCAATTCACCGTGAAAGGTCAAGAGAGTTTATTGGAGGTGCAGTGTGGAGGTTCAAATCCTTCGTCACGCTCTGCATGTTATGAGAGGCTGGTGTAGGTGTAGTGTTGAGGTTCCCTTCTCACGTCACACTGGGCGTGTTATGAGAGGATGGTGACAGTGCAGTATCGAGGCTCAAATCTCACGTCATATTAGGAGTGTCATGAGATGCTGCTGTAGGTTTAGTGTGGAGGTTTCACTCTCAAGTCACCCTTGGTGTGTCACGAAATCCTGATTGAGGTGTAGTGTGGATATTCCACTCTTTCATCGCACTTTGCGTGTTACAAGAGGTTGGTGGAGGTGCAGTTTGGAGGTTCCATTCTCATGTCTCACCGGATATATCATGAGAGACTGATGGAAGTGTATTTTGGAGGTTCTACTCACGTCAGCCTGGGCGTTTCATGAGAAGCCGATGAGGTCCTGTGTGGAGAGCCCATTTTCATGTCACCCTGAGTTTTT
Source organism: Panulirus ornatus (assembly GCF_036320965.1). Lineage (NCBI taxonomy): Eukaryota > Metazoa > Arthropoda > Malacostraca > Decapoda > Palinuridae > Panulirus > Panulirus ornatus. The sequence goes on along the minus strand of NC_092227.1, from coordinate 29,998,384 downwards.
GAGGATATTGGAGGTGTAGTTTAGAGGTTGCATTCTCACATTACACTGGGCGTGTTATGAGATGTTGGTGGATATACAATGTGGATGATCCAATCTCACGTCACACTAAGCGTGTCTTAAGATGCTGGTTGAGGTGTAGTGTGTTAGGTTCCTCTCTCACGTCACCCTGGGTGTGTCATGAGAGGCTCCTGAAGGTGCAGTGTGAAACTCCAACTCTCACATCACCCTGAGGTGTCAAGAAAGGTTGTTGGAGGTGCAGTATGGAGGTTCCACTCTTTCGTAACGCTGCCCGTGTCATGAGAGGTGGATGGTGATATAGTGTGGATGTTCCACTCTCACATCACCGTGGGCGTTCTTGAAAGGCTGATGGAAGTGCAGTGTGGACGTTCCACTCTCAGGTTACCCTGAAGTGTCATGAGAGGCTTGTGGAGGTGGAATGTGGAGTTCCCACCCTTTCCTCACTCTGGGCGTGTTCTGAGAGGCTGGTGTAGATGGAGTGTGTAAGTTCCAATCTCAATTCACCCTGGAGCGTTTCATAAGAGCCTTGTGGAATTGCATCGAGGAGGTTCCACTCTCACGTCACCATGGGCGTGTAATGAGATGTTGGTGGAGGTGTAGTGTGAAGTTTCCACTCTCACGTCACACTGGGCGTGTTATTAGTGGCTGGTGTAGGTGCAGTGTGGAGGGTTCACCCTCACATCACCCTTAGGTGTCATAAGAGGCTGAAGGAGATGCCTTTTAGAGATTCCACACTTACTTCACACTAGCTGGGTCATGAGATTTTCTTGAACATGTTGCGTGGCATGCTCTACACTCACGTCACCCTGGGCGTTTACTGAGAGGCTGGTAAAGGTACTGTGTGGACGGTCCACTCTCACATCAACCTGATGTGTTTGTGAGAGTGGTGGAGGTGTAGTTTAGATGTTCCACTCGCACTTCATAATGGGCGTGTAGTGAGATACTTGTGGATGTGCCGTGTGGAGGTTTCACTCTCACATCAGGTTAGTGGAGGTGTAGTGTTGCAGGTTCTACTCTCAAGTTACCCTGGGCGTGTCATGAGAAAATGATTGAAGTGTAGTGTGGAGATTCCTCTCTCTTGTAGCATTGGTCGTGTAATGACAGGTTGGTGTAGACGTAGTGTGGAGGTTCCACTCTCAAGTCACCCTGGGCGTGTCATGAGATGCTGGTTGAAGTGTAGCGTGGAAGTTCCAATCTTTCATCTCGAATTGCGTGTTACTAGAGCCTGGTTGAGGTGTAGTTTGGAGTTTCCACTCATGTTTAAACCGGGCATATCGTGAGAGGCTGTTGGAAGTGTATTTTGAAGGTTCCACTCTTACCTGACCCTATGCGTTTCAGAAGCTGGTGGAGGCGCATTGTGGAGGGTTCATTCTCATGTCACCCTAAGGTGTTTCTGAGGCTAATAGAGGTGTAGTTTAGAGGTTCTACTCTCACGCCACACTGGGCGTGTCATGAGATGCTGGTTGATATGCGGTATGGAGGTTTCACTCTCACGTCACACTAAGCGTGTCGTGAGATGCTGGTAAAGGTGTAGTGTGGCAGGATTTACTCTCGCGTCACCTGGGCGTGTCATGAGAAGCTGCTTGAGATATAGCGCCGATGTCCCACTCTCACATCACCCTGGGCGTTTCATGAGAGGCTGCTGGAGGTGCAGCGTGAAAGTTCCACTCTCTCGTCATCCTGAGGTGTCAGGAGACTATTGAAGGTGCAGTGTGTTATGGGACGTGTTATGAGACGCTGGCGGAGGTGTATATAGTGTGGAGGTTCCACTCGCAATTAACCCTGGAGCGTTTCATGAGAGGTCGGTGGAGGTGCACTGTTGCACTCTCACGTCACCCTGGACGTGTCATGAGAGATTGGTTGAAGTGTAGTGTCGATATTCCACTCTCTTGTCACCTCGAGCGTGTCAAGATAAGCTGATGTAGATGTAGTGTGGAAGTTCCAATCTCAAGTAACCCAGGGCGTAACAAGAGAGGCTGATGGAAATGTAGTGCGGAGGTTCCAATGTCGCATCACCATGGGCGTTTCATAAGAGGCTGGGGGAGATGCCATGTGTAGGTCTCATTCTCATGTCACACTCCTGTTCCAAGAGAGGCTGGTGGAGGTGCAACACGGAGGTTCTAATCTTTCGTCATGCTTTGCATGTTATGAGGCTGGTGTAGGTGTAGCGTAAAAAATTCCTTTCTCACGTCAAACGGGGTGTGCTACGAGAGGATGTTGACAGTGCAGTAGAGAGCTTCAAATCTCACGTCACGCTAAGAGTGTCTTGAGATGCTGCTGTAGGTTCAGTGTGGAGGTTTCACTCTCAAGTCATGAGAGGCTGGTTGAAGAGTAGTGTGGAAGTTCCACTCTTTCATCACGATTTGCGTGCTACAAGAGGATGGTGGAATTGTAGTTTGGAGATTACACTCTCATGTCAAACCGAGCGTACCATAAGAGGCTAGTTGAGGTGTATTTTGGAGGTTCCACTCTCACGTCAGCATGAGCGTTTCATGAAAGGCTAGGTGAAGGTGCAGTGTGGAGGATAGATTTTCATGTCACCCTGGTGTTTGTGAGGATTTTGGGGATGTAGTTTATAGGTTCAATTCCCACGTCACATTGTGCATGTCATGAGATGCTGGTGGATATGCGGTGTGGAGGTTCCACTCTCACGTCACGCTGAAACGTGTCGTGAGATGCTGGTGGAGGTGTAGTGTCTCAGTTTCCACTCCCACTTACCCTAGGCGTTTCATGAGAAGCTGCTGGAGGTGCAAAGTGAAAGTTTCACTCTCAGGTCACCCTGAGGTTTATGAGAAGCTGTTGAACGTGCACTATGGAGGTTCCACTCTTCCGTCAAGTTGGGCGTTTCATGAGAGGCCGGTGGAGGTGTAGTGTGCAGGTTCCACTCTCAATTCACACTGGAGCATTTCATGAGAGGCGGGGGAGGGGGGTTCAGAGAGAGGGTTCCACTCTCACGTCACCCTGGGCGTGATATGAGAGGTTGGTGGAGGCTTAGCGTGAAGTTTCCACTCTCACGTGCAATTTGGAGGGTCCACTCTCACATTACCCTGGGGTACCAAAGAGGCTGTTGGAGATGCCTTTTAGAGGTTCCACACTCACGTCACACCAGGTTTGTCATGATATGAGATGTTGTTGAAGGTGTAGCGTGGCAGCATCCACACTCACATCACCATGTGTGTTTCTGAGATGTTGTTGAAGGTGTGGCAGGTTCCACACTCACATCACCGTGTGTGTTTCTGAGATGTTGGTGGAGGTACATTGTGGACGGTCCACTCTCACGTCAACCTGAGGTGTTTGTGAGGCTGGTGGAGATGTAATTCAGAGGTTCCACTCTCACGTCACAATGTGTGTGTAATAAGATGGTGGAAGTGCGGTGTAGAGGTTCTGCTCTCACGTCACACTGAGCATGTCATGAGAGAAAGGTTATGGTATAGTGTGGATGTTCCACTCTCACATCACCCTGGGCGTGTTATGAGATGCTGGTGGAGTTATAATGTGTTAGATCCAGTCTCATGTCACACTGGGTGTGTCATGAGAGGCTGATGGATATGCATTGTGGAGGTTCCACTCTTACGTCACCCTGTCCTTGACATGAGAGGCTGGTTAATGTCGTTATAGGGGTTCAATTCTCATGTTACACTGGGAATGTCATGAGATACGTTTCATAGTTTAGTGTGGATTTTCCACTCTCACGTCACACTGGGAATATCATAAGAGGCTGGTGGAAATGTACTGTTGAGGTTCCACTCTCAATTCACCCTCGGCCGTTTCATTAGAGGCTGATGAAGATGCATTGAGGAGGTTACATCCTCAAGCGAACCTGGGCGTGTCATGAGAAGCTGGTGGAGGTGTCGTTTGCTGTTTCCAGTCTCACGTCACACTGGGCATGTCATGAGATTGTTGTGGATGTGCAGTGTGGAGGTTTCATTCATACGTCACACTGGCCTTCACATGAGAGGCTAATGGAGGTGTAGTGTTCCAGGTTTCCCTCTCGCGTCCCCCTGGGCCTGGCTCTTTTTGAGAGGCTGGTGGAGGTGCAGTGTGTAAGTTCCTTTCTCACGTCGCTCTGAGGTGTCACGTGAGGCTGGTGGAGATGGAGTGTGCAGGTTGCACTTTTTTGTCACTTTGGGCTTGTAATCAGAGGCTGGTGGTGGTGTAGTGTGGATGTTCCACCTTCAAAATGTAGCGCTTCATGAGAGGCTGGTGGAGGTGTATTAAGAAAGGTTTACTCTCGCGTCACATTGGGCGTGTCATGAGATGCTGGTGGATATGCGGTTTAAAAGTTGCACTTTTACGTTACTCTGGACTTCTTATAAGTTCCTGGTAGAGGTGTTATTTTACAGTTTGCATTCTCACGTCACTCTGGGCGGGTCAGGAGAGACATTGAAATGTATTGTGGAGATTCTACTCTCTCGTCACCTTGAGCGTATCAAGAGAAGCTGATTGAGTTGTAGAGTCGAGGTTCGACTTTAGAATTACCCTGTACGTTTCTTGAGAGATTGCTGAATGTGCGGAGTGAATGTTTCACTTTCACGTCACCCTAAGATGTCAAGAGAGGTCGATGGAGGTGCAGTGTGGAGGTTCTAATATTTCGTCACGCTGGGCGTGCCTTGAGAGGCTGGTAGAGGTGTATTGAGGAGGTTACAAGCTAACGTCACACTGGGCGTGTCATTAGTTCTGGTTGATGTGCGACTTGGAGGTTTCACTCTCACGTTAAATTTAGCTTCTCAAGAGAGTCTGTTGGAGGTATGGTGTTACAGGTTGCACTCTCAGGTCACTCTGAGCGGGTCATAAGAGACTTGTTGAAGTGTAGTGTGGAGATTCTATTCTCTTGACACCTAGGGCGTGTGAAGAGAAGCTGATGGGGATGGATTTTGGAGGTTCGAGTCTCACATCACCCTGGACGTTTCTTTAGAGGCTGCTGGAGGTGCAGTGTGAAAATTTCACTCTCTTGTCACCCTGAGATGTGAAGAGAGGCTGGTGGAGGTGCATTGCGGAGGTTCTAGTCTTTGTTGACGCTGGGCGTGTCATGAGAGGCTAGTTGAGGTGTAGTGTGAAAGATCCAATCTCGTCACACTACGTGTGTCATGAGATCACTGGTGGAGGTGCATTGAGAAGGTTCCCCTATGACGTCAGCCTGTGCATGTCATGAGAAACTGGTAAAGGCGCATTAATGAGGCTCAACTCTTACGTCACACAGGGTGTGTTTTGCGATGCTGGTGGAGGTTTAGTGTGGAGGGTCCACTCCCACGTCACCCTTGGAGTGTCTTGCGAGGCTGATGATGATGTAGTGTGGGTGTTACACTTCCACATCACCTTGGGAGTTCATGAGAGGCTGGTGGAGGTTTAGTGTGGATGTTCCACTCTCACGTCATCCTAAGGTGTCACGTGAGGCTGGTGGAGGTGGAGCGTGGATTTTGCACCCTTTCGTCACACTGGGCTTGTCAATAGAGGCTGGTGGTGGTGTAGTGTTAATGTTCCGCCCTCAACTCACCATGGAGCGTTTCATGAGAGCCTGGTGGAGGTGTATTGAGGAGGTTACACTCTCACTCTATACTCAGCGTGTCATGAGATGCTGGTGGATGTGCGGTGTGGAGGTTTCACTCTCATGTCACACCTGGCTTCTCATGAGAGTCTGGCGGAGGTGTAGTGTTACAGGTTGTAATCTTACATCACTCTGGGAGGATCATGAGAGACTTTTTTAAAGTGTAATGTGAAGATTCTACACTTTTGTAACCTTGGGCGTGTCAAGAGAAGCTGATGGAGATGTAATGTGGTGGTTCGACTCTCACAAAACCCTGGACGTTTCTTGAGAGACTGCTTGAGGTGCGAAGTAAACGTTTCACTCTATCATCACTCTGAGATATTAAGAGAGGCTAGTGGAGGTACAGTGTGGAGGTTCCAATCTTTCTTCATGCTGGGCATGCCATGAGATGTAGTGTAGAAGATCTAGGCTCAAGTCACACTAGGTGTGTCATGAGAGGCTGGTGGAAGTGCATTGTGGAGGTTTCTCTTTGTTGTCACCCTGTGCATGTCATGAGAGACTGGTAAAGGTGCATTATAGAGGTTCAACTCTCACTTTACCCTTGGAATGTCAAACGATGCTGTGGAGGTTTAGTGTGCAGGGTCCACTCTCACGTCACCTTTGGAGTGTCTTGAGAGGCTGATGGTGATGTAGTGTGGATGTTACAATCTTACATCACCCTGGTCGTTTTTGTGAGGCTGGTGGACGTGCAGTGTGGAAGTTCCTCTTTCACGTCACCCTCAGGTGTCATGAGAGGGTGGTGATGGTGGATTGTGGAGGTTGCACATTTATTGTCACGCTGGGCGCGTCATGCAAGGCTGGTGGTGGTGTAGTGTAGAGGTACCAATCTGAACTGAACATGGAGCGTTTCATGAGAGTCTGGTGGAGGTGTTGTTACGTTCTACTTTTACCCCTTACACATTAAAGGGTGTATAATCAGCACCCAGGAGAAATATTTCACTAACTCTCTTACAATATTTTCAGAATGCATGCTACGTAGTGGTACTGCTTCTGGAAATCTAGTAGATGCACACATTATGTTAATAAATAATGATTTCCTTTACGTATTTTAGATAGAGGACCTACACAATCAATTAAAATTTTACTAAGAGGTTTGCAAAAAGCAGGAATTGGCAGCAGTGGTACTGGTTGGGTTTGCATACTCTCTGACATAATTCACAAGTCTTACAATACTAGGACACATCTTTCTTCATATTTGGCCAATGAAATTGAGTTAATATTCTAGCATTTGTCTTCCTAACTCCCAAATGTCCTAACAGACAAGAACTATGAGACAGAGCAATTACAAGTACCCTATATTTCTTTGGAACTACACTTTCACTACACTGTACATTACTATCAGTCTGATTCTCTACAGTTTTATCTGTCATGTGGTTCACCTTTATAATTGTATCTACATCAAATGGATTACTGCTTATAATAGGCTCTGGGACTAATTTGTCAGTCAAATTATTCCCCAACAGCATGTGTGCTCCAGGCATAGGAAATTCCTCACTTATCCCAATCTTTACACGGCCACTCTCAAGATTCATATAATGCAATGGGACAGGCTTGCCTAACCATATTCCTTCTACATTAATTTTTTCCCCAGAGTAAGACTCCTTTGTCCACTCTAATACATCTTTCAGAATTAAACTCTGACTAGCCCCAGTATCCCTCAATATTAGAATTTTCTTCTCAGGACTACCTTTAACTCCGACCTTTCCTTCAGTAATATATGGCTCATGACTTGCACATTTTGATTTACTCACATTACATTCATAACTTCTTACCTCACTAATATCGTGTTTCTGTTCCCAAAAACATTTAATCCTTTAGTCTTTGGTGATTTTTGGCACTGATATTTACCATGACCAAATTCTCCACATCCTAAACATTTTATTGGTGGTCTCTCCTGTCTTCTAACATAAGGGTTATGACTAAACTGGGGTCTTGAATACCTGTATTGTGTTTGTCTTTGGAATCTATTTCCTACATTGTTTTGTGGCTCATAGTTATGTGCATCTTCCACAAAATAATGTTGACTAGGCTGTTGAACATTGGAATAGTGTGGATATTCATAAGGTTTCTCATAATTCTGCCTATTACTCTGTCTTACCATACTTTGTTTGCATGTAATTTCTTTCTTTCAATATTTGTTAGCTAATTCTAACTGGTCATCCATCTTGGCTGTTTCCGTCACATTTTTCACTCCACTCTTGCATATTTCATAATATATTTCAGGCTGTAAACCACTTTTAAACTCTTCCAGCAGGATTAGTTGCCTCTGTTCTTCCATTGTCTCTACTTTCTCTGATTTACACCATCTATCAAATGTCATTCCACATTTTCTAACCATCTCCAGATGAGTTCGTCCGCTAATTCTCTTGACGTCCCTAAACCTTCCTCTGTATGCATCTTCGTCCAATTCCACAGATTTTGATACTGCTTCCTTAACAGCCTTATAATCTACTGATTCCAGTAAACTAAGACATGCATACGCCTCTCTAGCCTTACTCTGAAATTTACTCTGCACCAACATAGCCCGGTCAATCTCATCCCATTCTTTCATAGTTGAAAGTTTTTCAAACTGTGTAAAGAAGTCCTCAGTTTCTTTTATATAAACTCAGGTAACTGACTTACTATGTCATCTTCTCCAAATTTCTCTTTGAACCTGTCCTTTCTTCTATTTCCAGTTGTCTAAGCCTTACTCCTTTATTAGCCTGGATTCTCTGTTTTTCTGTTTCCGCATGTATTTTCTCCTTTTCAGCCTCTATTTGTATTTTCTTAAGCTCAAATTCTAATCTTAATTTCTCCACTGCACCTTTTTCACTACTTTCATTATCTTCAGGTTCCTACAATATTGATAAAGACACTAACTGATCAATTAATTCTCTCTGCATGTCACTTTTGACATGTGTAACCAGAGAAATTCCATGATTAACTGCCACCTGGTTCAGTTCATCTTCATTACACTGGTACAAAAAATGTATATCCTGGGTTTCAATTAACTTCTTAACGTTATCTGCCACGTTTGAACACACTATATTTTCAAGTATGAACACTTACTTGTTTGGAGAAATCTTCTCCATATATTTCAAGTAAGCACAGTAGAGTGCTAACCTACAACACTTCGGCCAGCTTGAATTACATACATTTAGTTTCACAATTTCAGCTCACTGACTGTGTTTTCGCATATTCATATCCTGGACAGCAGGTTTCACAGTTCAAAATTCTAGACAGCAATTTTTACAGTTCAAGCTCCTGGTTAGGCCCCCATGTTACGTTCTGCCTCCACCACCTCTTACACATTAAAGGGTGTATAATCAGCCCATAAGCCCATTAAAACAAATCTGAAATGACAGCTTCGGTTAACAGAGAGATTTGGGCTGGACACAGATTCCCTTACCATCTGGCTAATTTCTGACAGCTGACGGACGTAATTGTATACCTACTTTTCCATCCTTGTCATGTTGGTCTAATACCAAACACAGATAAAAATCTATGAAATACATTCATAATAGCAACAATATACGTGGCTCTCTCGTGACTTAAATAATACAATTTATACTTGACGGCATATTTACTGGCATCAGTTATATAACATAAGGGTTTGAAATGACTGAGATGTGTACAGATTATATCATACATTTACCAACAGCTTTGTATCACATTCTTTTAGCCAGTCTATGAGAGAGAGAGAGAGAGAGAGAGAGAGAGAGAGAGAGAGAGAGAGAGAGAGAGAGAGAGAGAGAGAGAGAGAGAGAGAGAGAGAGAGAGAGAGAGAGAGAGTCCTTCGCCTTCTTCCATTTCTATACAAATTCTTCATATTACTTTCTCTTATCTCTTACGTATGTTTTGTCCTTCCATAATTTGCAATGATAATGAAAATATTTACTCTTCATTTGTGTATGCTCTAATAAACAAAATCTCCTATGTTAACATACAACAATATGATTCTCAAAACAATATAATGCAGACTGGGCATATCATTCCCCAAAGAAAACTGAATTGGATGTAATGGGTAACTATGATATTTACTGGGAAATAAGGGAAATAACTGTAACAGTGTAATGAAGAAGGTAAACTGTCACGTCACACTTGGCGTGTCATGAGATGCTGGTGGACGTGGAATATGGAGGTTTCACTCTGACGTCACACTGGGCTTCTCGTGGAAGTCTGGTGTAGGTGTTATGTTACAGGTTGCACTCTCACGTCACTCTGGACTGGTCATGAGAGACTTATTGAAGTGTAGTGTGTAGATTCTACTCTCTTGTCACCTTGGGCGTGTCAAGAGAGGCTGATGGAGATGTAATGTGGAGGTTCGACTCTAACATCACCCTATACGTTTCTTGACAGGCTGCTTGAGGTGTGGAGTAAAAGTTTCACTCTCATCTCACCTTGAGATGTCAAGTGAGGCTGGCAGAGGTTCGTCACGCTGGGCGTGTCATGAGAGGCTGGTAGAGGTGTAGCGTGGATGATCTAATGTCAAGTCACTGGGTGTATCATGAAAGGTTGGTGAAGGTGCATTGTGGAGGTTCCACTCTGACGTTACGCTGTGCATGTCATGAGAGACTGATAAAGGTGCATTATAAAGTTTCAACTAACACGTCACACTGGGAGTGTCATGCGATGCTGGTGAAGGTTTAGTGTGGAGAGTCCACTCTAATGTCAACGTTGGAGTGTCTTGAGAGGCTGATGGTTATGTAGTGTGGATGTTACATTCTCACATCACCCTGGTCGTTTTTGTGAGGCTGGTGGAGGTGCAGTGTGGAAGTTCCACTCTCACGTCACACAGGTGTCATGGAGGCTAGTGGAGGTGGAGTTTGGAGTTGCACTCTATCGTTTGTCAACAAAGGCTGGTGATGGCGTTGTGTGGATGCTCCACTCTCAACTCTCACAATGGAGTGTTTCATAAGAGGCCATAATGGAGGTGTATTGAGAAGGCTACTCTCTCACGTTACACTGTGCGTGTCATGAGATGCTGGTTGATGTGCGGTGTGGAGGTTTCACTCTCGCGTCACACCTGGCTTCTAATGAGAGTCTGGTGGAAGTGTAGTGTTACAATTTGCACTCTTACGTCACTCTGGGTGGGTCACGAGAGACTTACTGATGGGTAGTGTGGAGATTCTACAACTTTTCATCGAGTGAGCTGAGAGAAGCTGATGGAGATGTAGTGATGTCGTTCGACTCGCACAAAACCTTGGACGTTTCTTGAGAGACTGCTGGAGGTGCGAAGTAAATGTTTCTCTCTAACATCACCCTGAGATATAAAGAGAGGCTGGTGGAGGTACAATGTGGAGGTTCTACTGTCAACTCACCCTTGAGCGTTTCGTGAGTGTCTGGTGGAGGTGTATTGAGGGGGTTACACTCTCACGTCACACTGGGCGCGTCATGAGTTCTGGTGGATGTGCGGTGTGGATGTTTCACTCTCACGTCAAACTTGGCTTCTCATGAGAGTCTAATGAAGGTGTAGCGTTACAGGTTGCACTCTCACGTCACTCTGAGCGAGTCAAGAGAGACTTAATGAAGTGTCGTGTTGAGATTCTACACTCACATCACCCTGGACGTTTCTTGAGAGGCTGCTGGAGTTGTGGTATGAAGGCTTCATTCCCATATCACCTTGAGATGTCAAGAGAGGCTGGTAGAGGTGCAGTGTGGAAGATCTAGTCTCAAGTCACTGGGTGTCATGAAGGGCTGTTGGAAGTGCGTTATGGAGGTTCCACTCTGTCGTCACCCCGTGCATGTCATGAGAGACTGGAAAAGGTGCATCATAGAGGTTCAACTCCCGTCACACTGGGAGTGTCATGCGATGATTGTAAAGTTTTAGTGTAGAAGGTCCAATCTCACGTATCCCTTGGAGTGTCTTGAGAGGCTGACGGTGATGTAGTGTAGTTGTTACACTCTCACATCACCTTGGGCGTTTTTATTTGGGTAGTGGAGGTGCAGCGTGGTGGAGGTGTCATGAGAGGCAGGTGGAGGTAAGGTGTGGAAGAGACACTCTTTCGTCACGCTGGGCTTGTCATGAGAAGCTGGTGGTGGTACAGCGTGGAGTTTTCTCTCTCAACTGGTCTTAGAGCGTTTTATGAGAGGCTGGTGGAGGTGTATTGAGGAGATTACACTCTCACCTCACACTTGGCGTGTCATGAGATGCTGGTGGATGTGCAATATGGCTTTTTCATTTTCACTTGACACATGGCTTCTCGTAAGAGTATGGTTGAGGTGTAGTGTTACATGTTGTACTCTCACGTCACTCTGGGCGGGTCATGAAAGACTTGGTGATGTGTAGTGTGGAGATTCTAATGTCTTGTCACTTTGGGCGTATCAATAGAAGCTGATGGAGTTGCAGTGTAGAGGATCCATTATCACATCACCCTGAACGTTTCTTGAGAGAGCGCTGGAGTTGCGGAGTGAAAGTTTCACTCTTACATCACCCTAAGATTTCAAGAGAAGTTAGTGGAGGTGCACTGTGGAGGTTCCAATCTTTCGTTACGCTAGGCATGCCATATGAGGCTAGTTGAGGAATAGTGTGGAAGAGCTAGTCTCAGTCATACTGGGTGTATCAAGAGATGCTGGGGGAGGCTCATTGTGGAGGTTCCAACCTGACGTCACCTTGCGCATGTGATGAGAGACTCTTAAAGGCGCATTGGACAGGTTCAACTATCACGTCACACTGGGAGTGTCATACGATGCTGGTGGAGGTGTCGTGTGGAGGGTCCACTCCCACGTCACCCTTGGAGTGCCTTGAGAGGCTGATGGTGATGTAGTGGATGTTACACTCTAACATCACCCTGGTTGTTTTTGTGTAGCAGGTGGAGTTGCAGTGTGGAAGTTCCACTCTCACGTCACCCTGAGGTGTCACGAGAGGCTGGTGGACGTGGAGTTTGGAGGTTGCACATTTTTATCACGCTGGTTGTGTCAAGAGAGGCTCGCGGTGTAGTTTAGAGGTTCCACTCTCACCTCTTCATAGGACGTTTCATGAGAGGCTGGTGGAGGTGTATTGAGGAAGTTATACTCTCACGTCACACTGGGCGTGTCATGAGATGCTTGTGGATGTGTAGTGTGGAGGTTTCACTCTTACGTCACACTGAGCTTCTCTGGTGGAGGTGTTATGCTACAGGTTGCACTCTCACCTCACTCTGAGAGGGTCATGAGAGACTTGTGGTGTAGTGTGGAGATTCTACTCTCTTGTCACCTTGGGCGTATCAAGAAGGATTAATGGAAATGTATTTTGGGGGTTCGACTCACATCACGGGACGTTTCATGAGAGGATGCTGAAGTCTTGATGTAAAGGTTTCACTATCATGTCACCTTGAGATGTCAAGTGAGGCTGTTAGAGGAGCAGTGTGGAGGTTAAAATCTTTCTTCACGCTGGACGTGTCATGAGAGGCCAGTAGAGGTGTAGTATGGAAGATCTAGTCTCAAGTTACTGGGTGTGTCATGAGAAGCTGTTCGAGGTGTATTTTGGAGGTTCTAATCTGACGTCACCCTGTGCATGTCACGAGAGACTGGTGCAGGTGCATTATAGAGGTTCAACTCACACGTTGCACTGGGAGTGTCATACGATGCTGGTGAAGGTGAAGGGTCCACTCTCACGTCTCCCTTGGAGTGTCTTGAGAGGCTGATGGTGATGTAGTGTGGATGTTACACACTCACTTCAGCTGTTCGTTTTTGTGAGGCTAGTGGAGGTGCAGTGTGGAAGTTCCGCTCTAACGTCACCGTGATGTGTTACAAAAGGTTGATAGAAATGCAGGGTGGAGGTTCCAGTCTTTCGTCACTCTTGGCGCGCCATAAGAAGCTGATTGAGGTGCAGTGTGGAAGATCTAGTCTCAAGTCACACTGGGTGTGTCATTAGAGGCTGATGGAGGTGCATTGTAGAGGTTCCACTCTCACGTCCCCCTGTGCATGTCATGAGAGACTGGTAAAGGTGCATTATAGAAGTTTAACTCTCACGTCACACTGGGAGTGTCATACGATACTGGTGGATGTTTAGTGTACAGGGCCCACTCTTATGTCATCCTGAGAGTGTCTTGAGAGGCTGATAGTGATGCTTTGTGGATGTTAAACTTTCACTTCACCTTGGGCATTCTTGAGATTCTGATGGAGGTGCAGTGTGGATGTTCCACTCTCACGTCACCCTGAGGTGTCCTGAGAGGATGGTTGAGGTGGAGTATGGAGGACGCACCCATTCGTCTAGCTGGGCGTGTCATGAGGGGCTGGTGGTTGTGTAGTATGGATGTTCCACTCTCAACTCACCATGGAATGTTTCGTGAGAGGATGTTGTAAGTGCGCTGAGGAGGTTATACTCTCATATCACACTGGGCGTGTCAAGAGATGCTGGTGGATGTGCGTTGTGGAGGTTTCACTCTTACGTCACGCTGGGCTTCTCATGAAAGTCTGTTGGATATGTCATGGGAGTGTCATACGATGCTGATGGATGTTTAGTTTGCAGGGTCCACTTTCACGTCACCTGGGAGTGTTTAGAGAGGCTGATGGTGATGTAGTGTGAATATTACACTCTCACTTCACCCTGGGCGTTCCTCATATGTTGGTCGAGTTGCGGTGTTGAGTTGCACTCTGACATCGTCCTGAGGTGTCCTGAGTGGCTGGTGGAGGTGGAGTGTGGATGATTCCCTCTTTCGTTACACTGGGCGTATCATGAGAGGCTAGTGGTGGTATATTGCGGAGGTTCTGCTCTCAACTTACCATGGAGCGTTTCGCGAGAGGCTGGTGGAGATGTAATGAGGAGGTTACACTCTTACGTTACATTATGCTTGTCATGAGAGGCTAGTGGATGTGCTGTATGAATTTTCACTCTCACGTCACACGTGGCTCCTCATGAGAGTCGCATGGAGGTTTAGTGTTACAGGTTGCATTCTCACGTCACTCTAGCGGGTCAAGGGAGACTTGTTGAAGTGTAGTGTGGATATTCCACTCTATTTTCACCTTTGGCGTGTCAAGAAAAGCTGATTGAGCTGGAGTGTGGAGATGCAGTGTTGAGTTAACTATCTTTCGTCACCCTGGGCGTGTCATGAGATGTTGGATGAGGTGCAGTGTGGAAGATCTAGTCTTAAGTCACACTGGGTGTGTCATGAGAAGGTGCATTGTGGATGCTCCACTCTGACGTCACCCTGTGGATGTTATGAGAGACTGGTAAAGGTGTATTATTGAGGTTCAACTCACACGTCACACTGGGAATGTCATACGATGCTGGTGGAGGCTTAGTGTGTGAGGGTCTGCTCTCATGTCACCTTTGAGGACTTTGAGAGGCTGATGGTGATGTAGTGTGGATGTTAAACTCTCACATAACCTTGTTTGTTTGTTTTTTTGAGAGAGAGAGGATGGTGGTGGTGTAATGTGGGGGTTCCACTTTCAACTGACCATAGAGCGTTTCATAAGAGGCTGAGGGGGTGGGGGTTGGGGTGGGGGGTACGTTGAAGAGATTACACGCACGTTAGACTGGGCGTGTCATGAGATGCTGGTGGATGTGCGGTGTGGAAGTTTCACACTCTCTTCAAACCTGGCTTCTCATGAGTCTCGTGGAGGTGTAGTGTTACATGTTGAACTCTCATGTCACTCTGGGGAGACTTGTTGGAGTGTAGTTTGGAGATTTTACTCTCTTGTCACCTTGGGCGTGTCAAAAAAGTTGATGGAGTTAAAGAGACGATGTTCCACTCTTATATCACCCTGGACGTTTCCTGAAAGACTGCTGGAGGTGTGGAGTGAGAGTTTCACTCTCACGTCACCCTGAGATGTCATGAGAGGTTGGTGGAGGTGCAGTGCGGAGGTTCCAATCTTTCATCACGCTGGGCGTGCCATGAGAGGCTGATTGAGGTGTAGTGTGGAAGATCTAGTCTCAAGTCACACTGGGTGTGTCATGAGAGACTGATGGAGGGGCATTGTGATTGTTATACTCTGACATCCCCCTGTGCATGTCGTGAGAGACTGGTAAAGGTGCAATATAGAAGTTCAACTCTCACATCACACTGGGAGTGTCTTACGATGCTGGTGGAGGCATAGTGTGGAGGGTTCACTCTCACGTCAACCTGGGAGTGTCTCGAGAGGTTGATGGTGATGTTGTGTGGATGTTGAACTCTCACATCACCTTGGGCGTTCTTGAAATTCTGATGGAAGTGCAGTGTGGATGTTCCACTCCTACGTCACCCTGAAGTGTCCTGAGAGGATGGTTGAGGTGGAGTATGGAGGATGCACCCATTCGTCACTCTGGGCGTGTCATGAGGGGCTGGTGGTGGTGTAGTGTGGAGGTTCCACTCTCCACCCACCATGGAGTGTTTCGTGAGAGGCTGTTGTAAGTGCGTTGAGGTTACACTCTCACGTGACACTGGGCTTGTCACGAGTTCTGTTGGATTTGCGTTGTGGAGGTTTCACTCTCACGTCACGCTAAGCTTCTCATGAGAGTCTGGTGATGCAGTATTACAGGTTGCACTCTCACGTCACTTTGGGCGGGTCAAGGGAGACCTGTTGAAGTGTAGCGTGGAGATTCTACTCTCTTGTCACTTTGGGTGTGTCATGGGAAGCTGATGGAGATGGAGCGTAGAGGTTCGACTGTCACATCACCCTAGACGTTTATTGAGAGGCTGCTGGGTGTGCAGTTTGAAAGTTTCAGTCTCACATCACCCTGAGATGTGAAGAGACGCTGGTATCCGGATGCGCGGTGTGGAGGGTCAATCTTTCTTCACGTTGGGCGTGTCATGAGAGGCTGGTTGAGGTGTAGTGTGTCATGAGATCGCTGGTGAATGTGCATTGTGGAAATTCATTAGACGTCATCCTTTGCCTATCATGAGAGAGTGGTAGAGGTGCATTATGAGGTTCAGCTATCATGTCACACTGGGAGAGTCTTGCAATGCTGGTGGAGGTGTAGTGTGGAGTGTCCTCTACCACGTCACCCTTGGAGTGTCTTGAGAGTTTGATGGTGATGTAGCGTTGATGTTACACTCTCACATAACGCTAGTCGTTTTTGCGAGGCTGGTGGAGGTGCAGTGTGGAAGTTCCACTCTCCCGTCACCTTGAGGTGTCTCGAGGGCCTGGTGGAGGTGGTGTGTGGAGACTGTATATTTTCTTCACGAGGGTCATGTCATGAGAGTCTGTTGGTGGTGTAGTGTGAAGGTTCCACTCTCAACTCACCATAGAGCTTTTCATGAGAGGCTGGTGAAGGTGTATTGAGGAAGGTATACTCTCACGTCACACTGGGCGTATCAAGAGATGCTGGTGGATGTGCGTTGTGGAGGTTTCACTCTTATGTCACACTGGGCTTCTCATGAATCTTTTGGATGTGTTATGTTACAGGTTGCACTTTTCCCTCACTCTGGGAGGGTCATGAGAGACTTAATGAAGTGTAGTGTGGACATTGTACTCTCTCGTCTCTTTGGACGTGTCAAGAGAAGCTGATGGAGATGTAGTGTGAAGGTTCGACTTTCAAATCACCCTAGACGTTTCTTGATAGAATGCTGGAGGTGTGGTGTGAAAGTTTCTCTCTCATGTCACCCTGAGATGTTAAGTGAGGCCAGTAGAGTTGCAGTGTGGAGGAGGTTCCAATCTTTCTTCACGCTGGGCGTGTCATGAGAGGCTGGTAGAGGTGTAGTATGGAAGATCTAGTCTCATGTCACTGACTGTGTAATGAGAGGCTGGTGGAAGTGAATTATGGAGGTTCCATTTTGACGTCACCCTACATATATTATGCGACCTGGTAAAGGTGCATTATGGAGGTTCAACTCTCATGTCACACTGGGAGTGTCATACGATGCTGGTGAAGGTTTAGTGTGCATGTTACACTCTCACATCCCCCTGGGCGTTCTTGAAATTCTGGTGGAGTGTGGATGTTCCACTCTCATTTCACCCTTAGGTGTCCTGAGAGATTGGCGGAGGTGTATTGTGGATGCTGGGCTCGTTACGAGAGGCTGGTGGTGGTGCAGTGTCAGGTTCCCTTCTCAACTCACCATGGAGTGCTTCCTGAGAGGCTGGTGGAGGTGTGAGAAGGTTACACTCTCACGTCATACTGGGCGTGTCATGGCAGCAGACTCAACATAGTTGGCAGCAGACTCAACATAGTTGGCAGCAGACTCAACATAGTTGGCAGCAGACTCAACATAGTTGGCAGCAGACTCAACATAGTTGGCAGCAGACTCAACATAGTTGGCAGCAGACTCAACATAGTTGGCAGCAGACTCAACATAGTTGGCAGCAGACTCAACATAGTTGGCAGCAGACTCAACATAGTTGGCAGCAGACTCAACATAGTTGGCAGCAGACTCAACATAGTTGGCAGCAGACTCAACATAGTTGGCAGCAGACTCAACATAGTTGGCAGCAGACTCAACATAGTTGGCAGCAGACTCAACATAGTTGGCAGCAGACTCAACATAGTTGGCAGCAGACTCAACATAGTTGGCAGCAGACTCAACATAGTTGGCAGCAGACTCAACATAGTTGGCAGCAGACTCAACATAGTTGGCAGCAGACTCAACATAGTTGGCAGCAGACTCAACATAGTTGGCAGCAGACTCAACATAGTTGGCAGCAGACTCAACATAGTTGGCAGCAGACTCAACATAGTTGGCAGCAGACTCAACATAGTTGGCAGCAGACTCAACATAGTTGGCAGCAGACTCAACATAGTTGGCAGCAGACTCAACATAGTTGGCAGCAGACTCAACATAGTTGGCAGCAGACTCAACATAGTTGGCAGCAGACTCAACATAGTTGGCAGCAGACTCAACATAGTTGGCAGCAGACTCAACATAGTTGGCAGCAGACTCAACATAGTTGGCAGCAGACTCAACATAGTTGGCAGCAGACTCAACATAGTTGGCAGCAGACTCAACATAGTTGGCAGCAGACTCAACATAGTTGGCAGCAGACTCAACATAGTTGGCAGCAGACTCAACATAGTTGGCAGCAGACTCAACATAGTTGGCAGCAGACTCAACATAGTTGGCAGCAGACTCAACATAGTTGGCAGCAGACTCAACATAGTTGGCAGCAGACTCAACATAGTTGGCAGCAGACTCAACATAGTTGGCAGCAGACTCAACATAGTTGGCAGCAGACTCAACATAGTTGGCAGCAGACTCAACATAGTTGGCAGCAGACTCAACATAGTTGGCAGCAGACTCAACATAGTTGGCAGCAGACTCAACATAGTTGGCAGCAGACTCAACATAGTTGGCAGCAGACTCAACATAGTTGGCAGCAGACTCAACATAGTTGGCAGCAGACTCAACATAGTTGGCAGCAGACTCAACATAGTTGGCAGCAGACTCAACATAGTTGGCAGCAGACTCAACATAGTTGGCAGCAGACTCAACATAGTTGGCAGCAGACTCAACATAGTTGGCAGCAGACTCAACATAGTTGGCAGCAGACTCAACATAGTTGGCAGCAGACTCAACATAGTTGGCAGCAGACTCAACATAGTTGGCAGCAGACTCAACATAGTTGGCAGCAGACTCAACATAGTTGGCAGCAGACTCAACATAGTTGGCAGCAGACTCAACATAGTTGGCAGCAGACTCAACATAGTTGGCAGCAGACTCAACATAGTTGGCAGCAGACTCAACATAGTTGGCAGCAGACTCAACATAGTTGGCAGCAGACTCAACATAGTTGGCAGCAGACTCAACATAGTTGGCAGCAGACTCAACATAGTTGGCAGCAGACTCAACATAGTTGGCAGCAGACTCAACATAGTTGGCAGCAGACTCAACATAGTTGGCAGCAGACTCAACATAGTTGGCAGCAGACTCAACATAGTTGGCAGCAGACTCAACATAGTTGGCAGCAGACTCAACATAGTTGGCAGCAGACTCAACATAGTTGGCAGCAGACTCAACATAGTTGGCAGCAGACTCAACATAGTTGGCAGCAGACTCAACATAGTTGGCAGCAGACTCAACATAGTTGGCAGCAGACTCAACATAGTTGGCAGCAGACTCAACATAGTTGGCAGCAGACTCAACATAGTTGGCAGCAGACTCAACATAGTTGGCAGCAGACTCAACATAGTTGGCAGCAGACTCAACATAGTTGGCAGCAGACTCAACATAGTTGGCAGCAGACTCAACATAGTTGGCAGCAGACTCAACATAGTTGGCAGCAGACTCAACATAGTTGGCAGCAGACTCAACATAGTTGGCAGCAGACTCAACATAGTTGGCAGCAGACTCAACATAGTTGGCAGCAGACTCAACATAGTTGGCAGCAGACTCAACATAGTTGGCAGCAGACTCAACATAGTTGGCAGCAGACTCAACATAGTTGGCAGCAGACTCAACATAGTTGGCAGCAGACTCAACATAGTTGGCAGCAGACTCAACATAGTTGGCAGCAGACTCAACATAGTTGGCAGCAGACTCAACATAGTTGGCAGCAGACTCAACATAGTTGGCAGCAGACTCAACATAGTTGGCAGCAGACTCAACATAGTTGGCAGCAGACTCAACATAGTTGGCAGCAGACTCAACATAGTTGGCAGCAGACTCAACATAGTTGGCAGCAGACTCAACATAGTTGGCAGCAGACTCAACATAGTTGGCAGCAGACTCAACATAGTTGGCAGCAGACTCAACATAGTTGGCAGCAGACTCAACATAGTTGGCAGCAGACTCAACATAGTTGGCAGCAGACTCAACATAGTTGGCAGCAGACTCAACATAGTTGGCAGCAGACTCAACATAGTTGGCAGCAGACTCAACATAGTTGGCAGCAGACTCAACATAGTTGGCAGCAGACTCAACATAGTTGGCAGCAGACTCAACATAGTTGGCAGCAGACTCAACATAGTTGGCAGCAGACTCAACATAGTTGGCAGCAGACTCAACATAGTTGGCAGCAGACTCAACATAGTTGGCAGCAGACTCAACATAGTTGGCAGCAGACTCAACATAGTTGGCAGCAGACTCAACATAGTTGGCAGCAGACTCAACATAGTTGGCAGCAGACTCAACATAGTTGGCAGCAGACTCAACATAGTTGGCAGCAGACTCAACATAGTTGGCAGCAGACTCAACATAGTTGGCAGCAGACTCAACATAGTTGGCAGCAGACTCAACATAGTTGGCAGCAGACTCAACATAGTTGGCAGCAGACTCAACATAGTTGGCAGCAGACTCAACATAGTTGGCAGCAGACTCAACATAGTTGGCAGCAGACTCAACATAGTTGGCAGCAGACTCAACATAGTTGGCAGCAGACTCAACATAGTTGGCAGCAGACTCAACATAGTTGGCAGCAGACTCAACATAGTTGGCAGCAGACTCAACATAGTTGGCAGCAGACTCAACATAGTTGGCAGCAGACTCAACATAGTTGGCAGCAGACTCAACATAGTTGGCAGCAGACTCAACATAGTTGGCAGCAGACTCAACATAGTTGGCAGCAGACTCAACATAGTTGGCAGCAGACTCAACATAGTTGGCAGCAGACTCAACATAGTTGGCAGCAGACTCAACATAGTTGGCAGCAGACTCAACATAGTTGGCAGCAGACTCAACATAGTTGGCAGCAGACTCAACATAGTTGGCAGCAGACTCAACATAGTTGGCAGCAGACTCAACATAGTTGGCAGCAGACTCAACATAGTTGGCAGCAGACTCAACATAGTTGGCAGCAGACTCAACATAGTTGGCAGCAGACTCAACATAGTTGGCAGCAGACTCAACATAGTTGGCAGCAGACTCAACATAGTTGGCAGCAGACTCAACATAGTTGGCAGCAGACTCAACATAGTTGGCAGCAGACTCAACATAGTTGGCAGCAGACTCAACATAGTTGGCAGCAGACTCAACATAGTTGGCAGCAGACTCAACATAGTTGGCAGCAGACTCAACATAGTTGGCAGCAGACTCAACATAGTTGGCAGCAGACTCAACATAGTTGGCAGCAGACTCAACATAGTTGGCAGCAGACTCAACATAGTTGGCAGCAGACTCAACATAGTTGGCAGCAGACTCAACATAGTTGGCAGCAGACTCAACATAGTTGGCAGCAGACTCAACATAGTTGGCAGCAGACTCAACATAGTTGGCAGCAGACTCAACATAGTTGGCAGCAGACTCAACATAGTTGGCAGCAGACTCAACATAGTTGGCAGCAGACTCAACATAGTTGGCAGCAGACTCAACATAGTTGGCAGCAGACTCAACATAGTTGGCAGCAGACTCAACATAGTTGGCAGCAGACTCAACATAGTTGGCAGCAGACTCAACATAGTTGGCAGCAGACTCAACATAGTTGGCAGCAGACTCAACATAGTTGGCAGCAGACTCAACATAGTTGGCAGCAGACTCAACATAGTTGGCAGCAGACTCAACATAGTTGGCAGCAGACTCAACATAGTTGGCAGCAGACTCAACATAGTTGGCAGCAGACTCAACATAGTTGGCAGCAGACTCAACATAGTTGGCAGCAGACTCAACATAGTTGGCAGCAGACTCAACATAGTTGGCAGCAGACTCAACATAGTTGGCAGCAGACTCAACATAGTTGGCAGCAGACTCAACATAGTTGGCAGCAGACTCAACATAGTTGGCAGCAGACTCAACATAGTTGGCAGCAGACTCAACATAGTTGGCAGCAGACTCAACATAGTTGGCAGCAGACTCAACATAGTTGGCAGCAGACTCAACATAGTTGGCAGCAGACTCAACATAGTTGGCAGCAGACTCAACATAGTTGGCAGCAGACTCAACATAGTTGGCAGCAGACTCAACATAGTTGGCAGCAGACTCAACATAGTTGGCAGCAGACTCAACATAGTTGGCAGCAGACTCAACATAGTTGGCAGCAGACTCAACATAGTTGGCAGCAGACTCAACATAGTTGGCAGCAGACTCAACATAGTTGGCAGCAGACTCAACATAGTTGGCAGCAGACTCAACATAGTTGGCAGCAGACTCAACATAGTTGGCAGCAGACTCAACATAGTTGGCAGCAGACTCAACATAGTTGGCAGCAGACTCAACATAGTTGGCAGCAGACTCAACATAGTTGGCAGCAGACTCAACATAGTTGGCAGCAGACTCAACATAGTTGGCAGCAGACTCAACATAGTTGGCAGCAGACTCAACATAGTTGGCAGCAGACTCAACATAGTTGGCAGCAGACTCAACATAGTTGGCAGCAGACTCAACATAGTTGGCAGCAGACTCAACATAGTTGGCAGCAGACTCAACATAGTTGGCAGCAGACTCAACATAGTTGGCAGCAGACTCAACATAGTTGGCAGCAGACTCAACATAGTTGGCAGCAGACTCAACATAGTTGGCAGCAGACTCAACATAGTTGGCAGCAGACTCAACATAGTTGGCAGCAGACTCAACATAGTTGGCAGCAGACTCAACATAGTTGGCAGCAGACTCAACATAGTTGGCAGCAGACTCAACATAGTTGGCAGCAGACTCAACATAGTTGGCAGCAGACTCAACATAGTTGGCAGCAGACTCAACATAGTTGGCAGCAGACTCAACATAGTTGGCAGCAGACTCAACATAGTTGGCAGCAGACTCAACATAGTTGGCAGCAGACTCAACATAGTTGGCAGCAGACTCAACATAGTTGGCAGCAGACTCAACATAGTTGGCAGCAGACTCAACATAGTTGGCAGCAGACTCAACATAGTTGGCAGCAGACTCAACATAGTTGGCAGCAGACTCAACATAGTTGGCAGCAGACTCAACATAGTTGGCAGCAGACTCAACATAGTTGGCAGCAGACTCAACATAGTTGGCAGCAGACTCAACATAGTTGGCAGCAGACTCAACATAGTTGGCAGCAGACTCAACATAGTTGGCAGCAGACTCAACATAGTTGGCAGCAGACTCAACATAGTTGGCAGCAGACTCAACATAGTTGGCAGCAGACTCAACATAGTTGGCAGCAGACTCAACATAGTTGGCAGCAGACTCAACATAGTTGGCAGCAGACTCAACATAGTTGGCAGCAGACTCAACATAGTTGGCAGCAGACTCAACATAGTTGGCAGCAGACTCAACATAGTTGGCAGCAGACTCAACATAGTTGGCAGCAGACTCAACATAGTTGGCAGCAGACTCAACATAGTTGGCAGCAGACTCAACATAGTTGGCAGCAGACTCAACATAGTTGGCAGCAGACTCAACATAGTTGGCAGCAGACTCAACATAGTTGGCAGCAGACTCAACATAGTTGGCAGCAGACTCAACATAGTTGGCAGCAGACTCAACATAGTTGGCAGCAGACTCAACATAGTTGGCAGCAGACTCAACATAGTTGGCAGCAGACTCAACATAGTTGGCAGCAGACTCAACATAGTTGGCAGCAGACTCAACATAGTTGGCAGCAGACTCAACATAGTTGGCAGCAGACTCAACATAGTTGGCAGCAGACTCAACATAGTTGGCAGCAGACTCAACATAGTTGGCAGCAGACTCAACATAGTTGGCAGCAGACTCAACATAGTTGGCAGCAGACTCAACATAGTTGGCAGCAGACTCAACATAGTTGGCAGCAGACTCAACATAGTTGGCAGCAGACTCAACATAGTTGGCAGCAGACTCAACATAGTTGGCAGCAGACTCAACATAGTTGGCAGCAGACTCAACATAGTTGGCAGCAGACTCAACATAGTTGGCAGCAGACTCAACATAGTTGGCAGCAGACTCAACATAGTTGGCAGCAGACTCAACATAGTTGGCAGCAGACTCAACATAGTTGGCAGCAGACTCAACATAGTTGGCAGCAGACTCAACATAGTTGGCAGCAGACTCAACATAGTTGGCAGCAGACTCAACATAGTTGGCAGCAGACTCAACATAGTTGGCAGCAGACTCAACATAGTTGGCAGCAGACTCAACATAGTTGGCAGCAGACTCAACATAGTTGGCAGCAGACTCAACATAGTTGGCAGCAGACTCAACATAGTTGGCAGCAGACTCAACATAGTTGGCAGCAGACTCAACATAGTTGGCAGCAGACTCAACATAGTTGGCAGCAGACTCAACATAGTTGGCAGCAGACTCAACATAGTTGGCAGCAGACTCAACATAGTTGGCAGCAGACTCAACATAGTTGGCAGCAGACTCAACATAGTTGGCAGCAGACTCAACATAGTTGGCAGCAGACTCAACATAGTTGGCAGCAGACTCAACATAGTTGGCAGCAGACTCAACATAGTTGGCAGCAGACTCAACATAGTTGGCAGCAGACTCAACATAGTTGGCAGCAGACTCAACATAGTTGGCAGCAGACTCAACATAGTTGGCAGCAGACTCAACATAGTTGGCAGCAGACTCAACATAGTTGGCAGCAGACTCAACATAGTTGGCAGCAGACTCAACATAGTTGGCAGCAGACTCAACATAGTTGGCAGCAGACTCAACATAGTTGGCAGCAGACTCAACATAGTTGGCAGCAGACTCAACATAGTTGGCAGCAGACTCAACATAGTTGGCAGCAGACTCAACATAGTTGGCAGCAGACTCAACATAGTTGGCAGCAGACTCAACATAGTTGGCAGCAGACTCAACATAGTTGGCAGCAGACTCAACATAGTTGGCAGCAGACTCAACATAGTTGGCAGCAGACTCAACATAGTTGGCAGCAGACTCAACATAGTTGGCAGCAGACTCAACATAGTTGGCAGCAGACTCAACATAGTTGGCAGCAGACTCAACATAGTTGGCAGCAGACTCAACATAGTTGGCAGCAGACTCAACATAGTTGGCAGCAGACTCAACATAGTTGGCAGCAGACTCAACATAGTTGGCAGCAGACTCAACATAGTTGGCAGCAGACTCAACATAGTTGGCAGCAGACTCAACATAGTTGGCAGCAGACTCAACATAGTTGGCAGCAGACTCAACATAGTTGGCAGCAGACTCAACATAGTTGGCAGCAGACTCAACATAGTTGGCAGCAGACTCAACATAGTTGGCAGCAGACTCAACATAGTTGGCAGCAGACTCAACATAGTTGGCAGCAGACTCAACATAGTTGGCAGCAGACTCAACATAGTTGGCAGCAGACTCAACATAGTTGGCAGCAGACTCAACATAGTTGGCAGCAGACTCAACATAGTTGGCAGCAGACTCAACATAGTTGGCAGCAGACTCAACATAGTTGGCAGCAGACTCAACATAGTTGGCAGCAGACTCAACATAGTTGGCAGCAGACTCAACATAGTTGGCAGCAGACTCAACATAGTTGGCAGCAGACTCAACATATTTGACAGCAGACTCAAAATATTTGACAGCAGACTCAACTTTACCATTTGCCTTGCTATTGTAAGGCGAGATGGTCTTATGGCTGATTCCCCATGTACTGGTGAACTTTGACATTGTTTCTGAGATCATTTGAGGAACATTATCACTTACCATTTCTTCAGGAATACCATATCTAGTACAGTGCGCCTTGATTTTAGTAACAACAGAGTAAGAAGTCGTGTCATACAGTCTATCAATCTCCCAAAAGTTAGAAAAATAACATACAGTTATGAGGTAAGACTTGCCATTTAATTCAAACAGATCAGTGCCTATCATTTTCCAAGGTCTGCTAGGAAGCTCATGCCTCATTAGTGTTTCATTTGCAGGAGATATTTCATAAGACAATTCATGCCTCATGTCAAAATATGGTGCAACAACTCCAGGTAGTTGAGATTTCTTATCAGGCCAACCATATTGAATAACACTTTTCAGAGTCTGCATTGTGTTGGTCCCTTTTCGGTTCTTGCTTAGCTAAGTTTATCCTATCACCAGCCATTGTTAGAAAAGTAACAGCATAAATTTCTTTAAACCTCTCATCGGAGTCCCCATTTTGAATAGTTAAGTAAGCTCTACTTAATGTTCAGCATTGAACATTTAGGTTCCCTTCAAGTACCTTACTTGTCGCTACGTGCCCCATGAAAGTAACCACAGGCATACAAAATTAATGTTTTTTTTGAGTGACTTTTATTCGTACCTCAGCACATCTTGCTAAAAACTTATTCATAAACACTGTCCTTGGAACCATGTTGACCGTCCGCCACACACGAGGATGCGAGAGTAACAACAGGAGGGTCGCTGGCAATCAGGCCGTGGCTCCACCACTGCCGACCCACCACCCTCACCACACCTCTATATTCGTCGCTGGCGTGCGTGTGTGCATCCAGTTGCCACCATGTTGCAATAGCTGTGCCTCTTGTCTACTCAATAACAACATAAAGCGCCTCTTGTGGCCAAACTCAGTATAAAAACAGAACACAATAGTTTTGCATAAACATAACTAAAATGAATAAGATATTTTAACAACAGTAAGTGGTCGAAACAGCGAGAAGTGAGACGGCAAGTGGTGAAAACAGTGAGAAGTGAGGCGTCAAGTGGTGAAAACAGTAAGAAGTGACACAGTAAGTTTTGCAATCATTTATAATTGAAACAAAGAGGGATGGAAACAGAGAGGAATAACGCAATAAGTGGTAAAAACAGTGAGAAGTGACACAATAAGTGAAGCAAACAGTGAAGAGCGACACAATAAGGAGTGCAAACAGAGGAAAGTGACACAGTAAATGATGCAGAAAGTAATGAGAGATTAAGTAATTGTTGCACATAGTGAGAAGTGACTGTAAGTGATGCAGACAATTAGAAGTAACACACTAAGGTGTGAAAACACTTACAAGTGACATAGTAGATATTGCAAACGGTGAGAAGTTACACAAAAAAGTGTGCAAAAAATAAGCAGTGATGCAAGAACTAGTGTAAACAGTAGGAAGTGACACAGTCAGTTGACGCAAACAGTTAGAAGTGACACATTGACTGTTGCGAACAGTGAGGAGTGACATGGTAAAAGTTGTAATCATTGAGAAGTGAAGCAGTATGTGGTGGAAACAGTGAGGTGCCACAGGAAGTAATGCAAAGAGTGACAAGCGACACAGTAGGTGGTGAAAACATTAAGAATTGACACAAGAAGTGGATTAGACATTGAGAAGTGACACAGTAAATGGTACAAACAGATAAAACGCGCAAAGTGAGTATCGCAAACAGTTAGAAGTGGCATGCAAAGTGATGCAATTAATGAGGAGTGACGCAGAAAGTGATGCAAACAATAAGAAAGGTACAATAAGTGATGCGAACAGTGAGAAATGACAGTAACTGGTGCAAACAGTTAGATGTGACACAAAATTGACGCAGAAAATAATGCAAACAGTGACAAATGACACAATAAGTGGTGAAAAGAGTGAGAAGTGAGACGGTAAGTGATTCAAACGGTAAGAATTGAGACAGTAAGTGGTGCAAACCGTTAGAAGAGGAAAACTAAAGGAAACAGAAAGAAGTAACGCAGTCAAATGTTGCAAATTGTGAGAGGTGAAAAAGAAAGTCGTGAAACAGTAATTAGTGCACAGTCAGTGGTGCAAGCAGAAATTAGTGACGCAGTAAGAGGTCGCAAACAGCGGGAAGTGACAAAGTAATTAGTGAAAGCATTTAAAAGTGACAGCCAGAGAAAACTGTGACAAATGACGCATAATGTAGTGCAAAGGATGACAAGTTACAAAGTAACTGGTCCAAATCGTTAAAAGTGACGGCTAGAGCAAACGGCGACAAATGACACAGGAAGTGGTGGAAACAGTTAAAAGTGACACGGTATGTGGTGCAGATAATGAGACGTGACATAGTAAGTGG